>NW_024080880.1:631596-992345 GCF_003009895.1 Hyaena hyaena | reverse complement strand
TTCTCCCAACACCATCTGTTAAAAAGGCTGTCTTTTTTCCATTGGATATTCTTTCCTGCTTTGTCAAAGATCAGTTGGCTGTATACTTTTGGGTCCACTTCTGAGTTCTCAATTCTGTTCCATTGGTCTATGTGTCTGTTTTTGTGCCAATACCATACTGTCTTGATGATGACAGCTTTGTAGTAGAGGCTAAAGTCTGGGATGGTGATACCTCTCGTTTTGGTTTTATTTTTCAGGATTCCTTTGGCTATTCGGGGTCTTTTGTGGTTCCATACAAATTTTAGGATAGTTTGTTCTAGTTTTGAGAAGTATGCTGGTGCGATTTTGATTGGAACTGCATTGAATGTGTAGATGGCTTTGGGTAGTAATGACATTTTAAATATATTTATTCTTCTGATCCATTAGCATGGAATGATTTTCCATTTCTTTGTGTCTTCTTCAATTTCCTTCATAAGTTTTCTATAGTTTTCATCATACAGATCTCTTGTATCCTTGGTTAGGCTTATTCCTAGGTATTTTATGGTTTTTTGTGCAATTGTGAATGGGATCAGTTTCTTGATTTCTCACAAAGCTGACTTTCCAAATGAACATTTCTCAGGCATGAAAACATTCTCAGGTTCCAAACCTTTGTTCAAATTAAAATAAATATTAATCTCAGTCATAAATGAATTTTTTAACCCCAATCCACAGTAGAAGATTCCCTACAACTTTCATTAATAATTGCTTTGAAATTTCTTTTTTCAGAGAAATTGCATTCTAATCAATGTATCTCTCAATTGTATCTTCCATCTTTCTTCTGATTTATTCCAGTCTGCATTTTTACATTTACAGTTATCTTTCATTTAAAATCAAACCAGCCAGAAATAATTTTTAATAAATTATAATATAAAAATTTTATGTCACATAGAAATATATCAAAAAGAGAAAAATTAAAAACTACACGAACAAGTGTGCCTACTACCAAGCTCTCTTAAATGCTATCATTTTCCATACTTACAATAGTTACAGTTAAGTAGTCAAGACCTGTAGACCACTCTCCACAATAATTTTCCTGTCCTTCAACCTTCAGAGACAATCTGAACATGAATTTGGTAGGTTTTAGTCCATTCCAGGTGGATGGACATGTTTTTAAATGTTTACCAACCACTTGAGGAACTTTTGTAACCATTATTTAGGTCTGGTACATTTCCTTTGGGCTCTTTTTCCTCATTTTATTTCTTTTGGGCTGTCTGTATAATTGCAGGATATTAACTTGTGTTGGGTATATGCATTGCAAATGTGTTATTTCAGCCTGTGCTATCCTTGTTAAGTTTTATTATTGTATCTATTTTTAAAGTTTAATGTAATTAAATGTATTAATATTTTATTATTGTCTATTTATCTTATTTGGGAAATTATTGTTTATTATAAAATATGATCTTTTAAAAGGTTAGCTTTTCTGTTAGGTTTTGGATCTACCTAAATATTTTTTGTGTATGTATAGGAGTCTAATTTTATTTTGTTGCTATATGGAAAACCAATTCTTTCAGCATCACTTATTAAACATTTAATTTTATTTCCATTGGTTTGCAAAGGCATCTCTATAATACATCATCTTTTCATATATATGTGAAACTATTACCAGGTTTGCTATTCTGTTATCACAGGTATACTGAATTATTTATTGCGACTTCAGAACATAACGAAACTTCTAATTTTTTCCTTCAAAATACACTTATCTATACTACATAGCAATAGCAATGAGAATAAATTCTCATTGCATGTTAACTACATGCAACAAAATGAATGGGTCTCTCAAATTTAGTATTTTGTAGAAGAATCCAGATGCACATGAGTATATGCTTTATGATTCCATTTACATAAAATTCAAACCGAGACAAACTAGTCTGTGATGTTAGAAGTTAGAATTGTGGTTACTTTCAAGGGTAGATATGAATGAAGTAAAGCAAAAGGTAGGTGGAAAGTTTCTGGCTTGTGCTGGGTGTACATTACACCACTGCTCACTTTGTAAGAATATATTGAGCTGTATATTTTTATTTTTTATGTGATAAGCAAATAAACAATTTACATAAAAACATTCCTTTTTATTCTTGACAATATCACTCAGACATTCCCAAGAATTTCTCCTCTCTATTTCTAGATTTTTTTCTCCTTTCGATTTTGCCTAATCTGATTTCTTTTCTTGGGGAAACTACTACCATGCTCTTGCTAAATTCATGAATAATTTTGCTTCAACAACACACAATGGAAACTACACAGATAAACTATCAGTTACTCTCTCAGCAGCACAAACCATGGTTGAATCCCTGTCCTTAATATTTTTTTATTTTAGAGAGAAAGAGTTTTTTGAATGGGGGAAAGAGGCAGAGGGAGAGAAAATTTTTAAGTAGGCTCCATGCTCTGCATGGAGCCCAACATGGGGCTTGATCTCACGATTCTGGGATCATGAACTGAGCCGTTTCTACATATATATCTGACCACTCTTTTCCAGGATCTATCAGCTCACTTTCGCTGCCCATACAAAAGTGGCTGCTCCTTCTACCATTTTCTTGTGCTTCTACTCTGTTCTTTCTGATTTCCCTGAAGGTTCACCTTCACTGCCAGATCTTCAGTTGCCATTTGCGAAATGTGTAGATGAACAAATCTAAAGCCTAACTCCAAAGGAGATCCCAGCTTCTGGTCTCCAGATCCAAATGCAACTGTTGTCTATCTCTACTGAATCATCTGACAGTTATCCAGATAGGATTCATTTTCTTTTTCAAACCATTTTCCTTTTCAGAGTTTCAATAGCTAGAAACCTAGCAATTACCCTGGTATTCTATCACATTTTCCCCCTCTTTCAATTCTCAAGAAATAGATTAGTAACAATAATGGATGTGGTGAATTAAAGATGAGCAAAAATATTCCTTTATGTAGTTACTCCCATAATAAGTCAACGCCAGTGATCCTTCACCTTGGATCTGGGTATGGTTTGGTATCTCTTTTGACCAACAGAGTATGGAAGAAGTGATAATGTGTCACCTTCCAGACTGACTTAAGAGCAATCTCCAGTTCATATCTATTAGAACACTTATGTAAGAAGCCTTACCGCAATGCTGTAAGGAAGCTAAAATAGCATGTGGAGAGACTTAAGTGGAGGGAGAGATGCCTTGCAAGCCCCAGTTAGTTCAGTCATCTCAGCCCTATTTAGGTACAATAAGTTCTGGATTGTTTCCCAATTGAAACCATCTTAGATCTGGAATGACCTTCAAAAATATGTACAAACTATGTTTAAAACATGTCAGTGTCTCCATGACCACAAGATAAAGTTGAAAAATATTTGAATAATATAGAAAAAACACCTCTATCTGCATTTTAGCATCACCTTTCACTATTCTTTTCCTGTTTGCTTCAGGTTCTTGTTTTCTGAAGCTTTTAATTTCATTTTTTAGTTTACTTCTCTACCCATGATATTTACTGTCTGAAATCCAATCCACTGCCCTCATCTTTTTATTAGGATTAGTGTTACAATAATTAGTTCCTTTAATAGGACTTTAAAGTCTATATAAGGCTGAGGTGCTAGTGTAGGTCTCAAAGCATCCTATGCATAGGGCTGTCAAATGCTCCATCAGTCTGTATTGGATGAGTGTGTTAATCTGTTTACCTTCCCTACTATACTGTGAGCACTCTGAGCTGTCTTGGGGTAAGGTATATAAACTTCTTTCTGTTTTGTTTTGTTTTATTTATTTTTGAGAGAGAGAGAGGCAGAGAGAGGGAGAAAGAGAATCCCAAGCAGGCTCCTCACCGGCACAGATCCCGATGTGGGGCTAAAACTCATGAACCATGAGATCATGGCCTTAGGTGAAGTCAAATGCTTAACCAACTGAGCCACTCAGGTGCCCCGGGACTGTGAACTTCTTACTATGATAAGTTTACCATTGAGCATGTACTTATCACATTTTATGTGTTGCAAAATAGGTGAAGAAGAAATATGTAGATAAATAAATGGTGAGGCTGATAATTCTCAGTGTAAACAAACTTTTAAATGTAATTTTATAAATAAATACACTAAAAGAATTGAATTTTTTGAAAAATAGATTACATACATTTTTATAAAATACTTTCTAATTTTGCTTCATATTGAGACCTCACAATTATTGAGTGCTTACTATGTGCTCATCACTATACCTCTGCTGACTAATTTAATCTTCACAACTCTATGTTGTAGGACTTTTCTGTCTCCATATCATAGATGAGGAAACTAAAGTTCAGAGAAAATAAAGAAGATACCTAAGGTCACATGACTTCTCACTGGCAAATCTAGGGGTAAACCTAAGTCATCTTTCTTAGGTTACTCTGTCCTCTAAGCTTGACTGCCTCTATTTTAAATACAAATGTTCTCAGATTTGTTTTACTTAAAGTAGGAAATACCTGTAGTAAAGAATTTTATTCTTTTTGATTTCTAGAGATATAGTTCTCTCAGGTTGTGTTCTTTATTAAATAGAGATATAATTTTAAGAATATGAAGTAAAATCTTTTATCCCTTATAATGAAGTGACACTGTAACTCTGAATAACAAATATTGAGAATTCACTGTGCATGCTATAAATGATTTTTATTTTATTTTTAATAGGTGGTAGGCTTAAAATACATATAGACAACTATCTGGCATCATCTATCTAAGAAGTAGTGAATATTTTTCCTGGATTCCTAAGAGAGACATTGACTTTGGGACAATTGGAAAAATTGACATGTAACCTGTACTAGATCACATCTGAAGTCAACTACCTTGTCCTGTCTGTATTTATCCTGTGCTACTAGTCCTTCTCAGTTTGTTTATGTAAATCAGTTCTTCTCAAGTTTGGCTCTAAATGAAGAGAAAATATTTAAGATCACCTATTGCAAGCTAATCAAGTTGTGTAGACCAGCTCGTACAATATTGAAGTAGACAGTATTCCCCTGCATTTAGACCCATGCTGTTTTCCCATTCATCATTTTCTCATTATACTTAAAACACTTTGATAGAACTTATAACAGGTACATGAGGCTGTCCCTGGAATCAACTAATTGAGATGTATGATGTCATATCTCCACTGAATAAAAGTGATTCTGCTGAGTGCCTACCTGGAAGAAGGCCAAATCATTGTCCCTCCCACACTCTACAATTTGAAATGGGAAAAATATTTGTATTATTTCTTAAGAGTTTCCATATGCATTATCACATTTGATTTTCAAATCTCAAAAAATAAATACCAAAAAATTATGGAGGTAATAGGATTCCAGGTTTACATGTTAGAAATCTGAGACTGAGAGTAGAATGACTTAAGATTATATTAGAGACAAGAATGGAACCCAGAACTTCAGTTTGTTAATGTAGAATCTTAAAAGATTAAACATGAAGAAACCTACTTGGGGGGCACCTGGGTGGCTCAGTGGATTAAACATCTGACTTCAGCTGAGGTCATGATCTCACAGTATGTGCATTTGAACTCCATGCTGGGCTCTGTGCCGACAGCTCAGGGCCTGGAAACTGCTTCAGATTGTGTCTGCCTCTGTCTCTGTCCCTTCCCCACTTGCACTCTATCTCTCCAAAAAATAAACATTAAAAGAAGTTAAAAAAAAAAAAGAAACTTACTTGATATTTTGACTACCTTAAATAAGTCCTATAGAAAACAAATATTTAGATTCGTCAAAAGTTGAAGTTTTATTAGACAATTGCAATCAAAATTTAGAGAGACAAGGAAGTTTGGGACACTAGTGAGGATATGTTACTAAGATGATAGACTATGGCTATCTTATTAAATAGGAAGGAAATGACAATAAGTCATGATTTATTGGAAGAAAGTAAAATGGTGCATACTTTTGTGATTGTGACCTAAATTTTGACTGTACGCATGAGTTACTAAAGTAGCAAAAATGGGTCAATTGAAATAAGGTTGTGAAGAGATTGTCAGAGGCGGCTTTGGGATTTGTAATTAGTTACTGGAGTCCCATAAAAATGATTGCTGTGTTTGAGGTGAAGAAGAAAACTGTTCCAGGGTTCAATGAATTTGATGGACAGGGTTATATGGCAAGAAGGAAGAGAGAAAGCATCAAGATAGAATGAAAAGTGGTCATGTAGCTGAAGAACTCAGCACTCAACAGAACTGGTTTTGATATTTTATAAGTGTGGTAAAGTAATGGGGATCAAGAAGGAACAAGTACAAGTACCATCTCTGGGAGTCAGGTGAATCTAAGTACTCACCACCTAAGGCGATTATAGGGAAGCAATTTCCTCAGGGAAGATTTCGGTTTCATTTACTGAAGAAGAGAGAACCTTTGACACAGAGTAGTCTGCTGGTTTGGGAGAGCAGTTTCAGGGAATACAATGAAGTGAGAAATGGAAAGAAGGTGTGTGGGGTCATGAACCAATTGGATCAATCAGATAAATTAGGATTCTTTGGTTGGTGGTGTGAAAGAAGTGGAGGATTGCTAACTGACTGAGGGAAATGATGCATTATTCTCTGGAAATACTTCAATTTATTAATATCCTGAATTAAAAACTTGGTTTAATTAAACTTGTAGTTACCAAACACATGTTCATTAATTGGAAGATACCCCCTCCACAAAAAGAAAGAAAGAAACAAAGAGAGAGAGAGAGAGAGAAAGAAAGAAAGAAAGAAAGAAAGAAAGAAAGAAAGAAAGAAAGAAAGAAAGAAAGAAAGAAAGAAGGAAAGAAAGTAAGAAAGAAAGAAAGAAAGAAAAGAAAGACGGAAGGAAAGAAAGAAGAAAGTCTAAAGCTATAGTTTATACAAATTTCTTTTGGTTTCAACAATGCCCTGTACTGATATTTTGGTACTCCTATTTAATAAAGGTAACTTTTGGCTGAAATTTTTCTCTAAAAATCATTGGCTTTCCTTCCCTCAGCTATTTCTTTTGAAGAGAGAGGAAGAGAAAAGATAGTGTGGTTTGACATAGGCAGGGGGTTTTCTTTTCATTAACTTGAAAATATAAACAGATGTCAAGCTGTGAATAAACATAAATGTAGTAATAGCCCGGTCAGAGAAGAGATTTCTTAAGAAAAGTTTTCAATATTTTTAAACTTCAGAAGTAAACTCACGTACCTTTACGTGGCATCTATCCTTAAACACGCAGCCTCTTCTTTTCCTATCGCTCTCATCATTTTCTCCCTCTTGTCAGGCTTGCTTTGATTCTGGAGCTGCAAAGCATGTCTTTTCTTTCCAACTACTATTATCTTCTTTATATCTATAGTCCCAGAAGAGGCAATTTACGAAAGTACCTAGGCTTTCAGTCATCCAATTCTCATCTTGATCTCTTACAACCCACTTTCAGCCCTGAGTCGTGATTTAAGACTCCTTTCATAAGGTAGCTACTGCCCTTATAAAATTAACTGGTCTGTGTTTTTTATACATTCCCAAGCTCTCAACCTTCTTCCGTATACTTACTCAAGATATGACTACTAATTGTTGGTACTTTGTTATCTTCATCATATCTTTATATTTTTCCTGCTTGAAATCTTATTCCATTTCAAAAATGCCAGATATCTCTTCACCATAAAACAATTCCACTTCTCTTTCCTGTTATAATATCGATAACTTTCCCAGTGATTTTTATGTTTTACTCATTCTGCATAATCTATTTACCATTTGTTATCCTTTCATTTTCTCTTTTATTCTCTTTCCACAGGTCTGTATCTTTTCTCATGTCTTCAATTACTATCCAATCAATTCTAGTTCCATGGGTCTCTCAACCCATGACATGTTCTGCTTTATTCAATTCACTATCTGTACCTTTACCTGTGACATCTTCCTATATGGTCTGTTGCCATCTAAAACTCAATGTAACTAGGTCAGACTTTTGAAATTTTCTGCTAGGCACCCCTCCACTCTTCCTAACTCTATTAGTTTCTCAATTTGACCAGCATGAAGATTGGGCATTAACTCAAATACCTTTTTAATCTTTCCCTTAAGGCCTTATTAACTGTTCTGTCTTTATAAAGATGCTTCTTTCTTTATCCCTAGACTTATACTCTTATAAATGTCCTTATTTTTATGCTCAAGTATTGTGGTTTTGTTGTCCCTGATGTTTGGATTTCTCATCTATAATGCTGTTTTATCCTAATACACTCACATATTCCGTTATTGAACTTAATGTTACTTTTTTCATAAGGACATTGATCCTAGTTTTATTTTTGTTATTTTTTAATAGGCTCCTAAAGGAAAAGATCAGAAGAAAAGATGCATCTTCACTTCTTTAGTTCTGCATTTTCCATATACATTCTTATATCTATTAATATTTTCTAACATACTTCAACATTTCATAGCCGTTTTGTATATAGGAGATCCATAAGGTATGAGGCATTACTTTTTATTAGCGACATCTTATTTAAGTAAAAAGAACCCACAGGATTTATTTATATTTAATAAGCACACATTCTTAAAACGAAGACATCCTATACTTCAAATGTTCCTAAGATGAGAGACTAGTTAACAAAGTTTCCAAGTATTATAAATGACTGTAGATATTGAAATAGATCCATCTGAGATTTTGTGAAAGTGTGTTTTCTTTGTATAAAATAATAAGCCAGTACTTTTTGAAGTTTGTGTTTTGTTTTGTTTTTGTTTTGTTTTTTGTTTTTGTTTTTATAGAGAGAGCATGAGCAGGGGAGAGGGGCAGAAGGAGAAGAGAGAATCTTAAGAAAGCTCCATGCCCAGTGCAGAGGTCCACACGGGGCTTGGTCTCTCACCTGAGAGATCATGACTGTGAAATCATGACCTGAGCCAAAATCAAGAGTCAGACACTTAACTGAGTGAGCCATCCAGATTCCCCATCCAAGTTTCCTTTCTTAACAACATAGTCCTACTCTATTTCTGCAAATTATCTTGAGACTCATTGTTTTATCACTTTCCTGTTAGAAGTGTTTTACATAATCATTGTTAAAGAAAGAACCATCATTAAAGAAGATAGTTAAAGAAAGTTAAACTTTATTAAGTTTTAATAAAAGCTTACATAAAACTCTCAAACAAAATTTCCAGGCAGTGTCATATTACTTTTTGAAATTTAGGTAATAAGTTTAGGTAATAGGTAATAAAACTCACCAGAGGAAGAGTTTGAATTTTATTTTTCTAAATTGTGTTGAAATATCTATCTAAACAATAACTAATGTACCATAAGTAGATTAAAATCTTTAAGCTTTGTAAAAGGAAAGTATGCTTTGCTGATAGATAAAATGGAAAATTTATGTAAAAGTCATTTCTAGATCTACTGTACTAAAGTTTAAATCTGACCACCACAAGCACACTAACAGGCTTTAATATTAAACAGATGGTTTCATGATACCTTATATATGATAGGGACATATCAGTATATTTCATCGTAATATTTATGTTTTGTCTGCAGATACAGATGTGTGTATGTGTGTGTTCATAAATATATAATCTATAATTATTTATGGATAGTTGGCAACTGTATAGTATTGTTGGAATACAATATATCCCTGTAGAAGGGATATAAAAACCATTCTTTATGCAGTAATCTGAAAAAAACATTCTAAATTATTTCCTTGCCCAATGTGCAGCTAGACTTAAGTAAACTGTAATTTGCCAATACCAGGTAACCTCCTAGGCATGAATTTGTTATTTTCTAATTGGAATTAAATTTTGAACTATGTGGTCTAAAATATTACCAAAGCTAACACTTACTTCATTTATTATAATTGAGGAAATAGTGCTTGTAATTCTATTCCAGTAAATGAGTTCTCTTCCTTTAAAAAAAACAAATGTCATCAAAAGACTGAGTTATTTATTAATGTAACTCTACTTTCAAATTTTCCTTTCAAGAGAATTTGAGCTTTTAAGAAAACATTTTTAAAATTTTCAAGAAGAAAAAATGAGCCAAATTTCAGGAATTTCACTAGGTAGCTAAATATCTGGCATATAGAAAATTTACTAGAGACTCACAATATGAACCTAAAGAATGAGACTCTGCCTACTTCTGGTAAGTCATACACACACACACACACACACACACACACACACATTCTGGCTCCTTCAATAAAAGCTTTGAAATGAACATGAGTTCTCGATAGACATTATAACAGCTGTATTTTAAGTTGGCAGAAAATGAACTCAGCATTTACCTGCTTGCATAAGGTAAACATAATTTTTGGTAAAGTATTTTCATTTTATTATACAAACTGTCAAGTCAACATAGCTGTATGAATCTTAGTTATAGGACCAGTTTTCTCTAAAAACTTTTATGTTTTATAATTCCCCAAACTCAGAGATTATGTTTTTTATTCTTTTTCTTTTCAAACACAAATTGAACATGTTTTTCATCTTGGTTTACAAGATGAACTTTAAATATAGCAAAAACTAGACAGAACTTGGCCATTGCTTTGTGTATTATTCTTATAGCCTAGCAAACTTTCTCTTCTTTAGGATTTTGTGCACTGTGAGAAAATGAAATGACTTACATTTTTTAAGCTTTATAAAGTATTATTTAAAGATTAGGGACCTTGTTTTAAGAGATAGTAAGCAGGAGGTGAAATAAAAGACCACAGCAAGTAGAAATATTATTTACTTGGAAAAATTTATATATGATATTAGTAATATTTACTATTATTTATTTGTGATTGCATATAAATATAAAATTTGATTCTACAATCACTATGTACCTCTTAAGAGTAACATGAATTTGTTTCTTATTTTGCTTCTACTAATTAAACTAACCATAAGTATCACATCATAAGGGATATCTTTTCTAACCTTAAAAGTGGGTTAACCCCTTCAGCACATTTTAAGCTGCCCTAGCATTCCATACTTCCCTAGTTGTAATTCACTCTCTCGAAATTTTTTCTAAAATATGAGCTTCATCTCTCTCACTTTCACTTGTCATTCTTAGTCAGAGATTAAGACAAGATTTATCAGGACAGCCATTAATCTTGAGAACAATACTATAGTAGATTATACTTGACAACATACATCAAAATAAAAATGTTAATTATTTTGTTTTAGAAAATAAACCCATAGATTCACTCATAAAATAATTAAATAAATATACAAAGATGTTTGTTTCATCACTGCTTAAAGAGACTAAATAACCATCATTATTTAAAATAATGAGGTTAACAATTAAGTTCTGATATAAAATTGTCTCTAAGATACATTATAAAACACATTAACACAATGTGCTAACCAATCTCCATAGCATATTTTTATGAAAATAAATGGTATAAACTAGCATAAATAAAAAGTATAAATACACTAGTATATTCATTTTTTATAGAAATATACCGAAAAATTTTTGTTTGCAGAAGGTATATTTTTGAAAAAGGAGGAGGGAGGATATACATTAAAGATAATTTACATTATTCTTTTTTATTTGAGTTGTCTTACAATATGCATGTTTTGTATCTTTTATTTACATGTCAACATTAGTTATATGAGTAGTGAAAATATGGGCAATTTTTCCTTGTCTTTCTTCTTCTTTTCAGAATTAAATTCCAAAACACAGGCATAAAAATCAGATTATTATTAAATAATAATAATATCAAATAGACACTCAATATTGCATTACTCATTAGTTTATATTAAAGTTTTTATTTTAAAATAATTGATAATCTTTACCAAAATCAAGAAAAAAAACATTGTCAAAGATTAAAAGAAATCTAGAAATAGAAATAAAGTAAAATTGATTGAATCAAGAATGTCAATATATTTTATTATTGAACTAATGTTTATTTTCCTTACAAACATTAATATTCATCATGTGTTTAAAATGGCAATATTGATTAATAAAATAAAAGTTCTTTTTTATAACTCTGTAGTTTTTTAGTAGAAAAATCCATGTCTTTCATGTCAGCTTAATATTCTTGACATATCGAAACACTAGTAGCTCAACTAGATCATTAAAATCATTTCTTCTGAAATATTTAAAAAATCATAAATAGAAAAACAAATAAACTGGAATAATTATTTCAGTTAATATTCTGCTTTCTTTGCACACATATACAAATACTTGTATTGTTTTTGTAAGTTCTAACACTGAGAATCATTACCAAGAATTAGATTTTCTTATTTAATAATAGAGAAAAATATTTAAAACTTTTTATGTGTATTTTTTAACTACTCAGTTATCTTTTATTTACTGTATATTACTTGATCATAAAATGGTATTATAAGGGTTCCTGGGTGGCTCAGTTGGTTAATAAGTGTTGGACTTTTGATTTTGGCTCACCATGATCTCAGGGTTAATGAGATGGATCCTCTGTGTTTGGATCTGTGCTGATAACATGAAGCCTACTTGGAATTCTCTTTCCCTCTCTCTCTGCCCCACCCCAGCTCATGCTCTCTCTCCTAAAATAAAGAAATAAGCATTAAAAATAAAATAATATTAGAAAATGATTTATTCATTGTACCTGACATATTTTTGTAGATCCCGAAAACATGATTCCCTTTTTGGAATCATTAAGACTAAACTTCACTTTCTATAAATCTCAAGTAGCAATATTCTCCATCCCTTTAATAATGTTTAGAAAGCATTATATTTTACAAATTGTTCATCTCTGATTATGAGGAACTTGAATCTTTAGAAGGAAAATTTGTACAAACAGGCTATGATGGTATACTTATTTAAATGTTATTTCTTGGGGCTCCTGGGTGGCTTAGTCGGTTAAGCGTCTGACTTTCGCTTAGGTCATGATCTCGCGGTTCGTGGGTTCGAGGCCCGCGTCGGGCTCTGTGCTGACTGCCAGCTCGGAGCCTGGAGCCTGTTTCAGTCTGTGACTCCCTCTCTCTCTGACCCTCCCCTGTTCACGCTGTCTCTCTCTCTCTCTCCTAGAAATAAATAAAACATTTAAAAAAAAATAAATAAATGTTATTTCTTTTTGATTGTTTAAAGTGAAAGATTTTAAAATGCATTTTGAACTCACACAACATCATTGTTTGATTTTAATCATGTATTTTTCTAGGAGCTTTTGAGTGAAAGGATGTGGATCAAAGACATAATGTATATACAATCTTTTTGCAAATAATTTGTGAAGCACTAATGTACATAGAATAACTGAGGAAGAGTACAGAATGAGAATAGGTGTGGGTCTAAAATTAAGACTTGTGGAAGTTCCACATTCAATGACTTTACAAAATGTTTCCAAATAAAACACAAATCCTATCTACATCATACTATTTATTAACTAAATTATCTTCTAATTTAATTCTTAATATTTTTCCCTGTCGGTGAATATGGCCTGTAATATCAATCAACGTGCCATCAATAGTATTGTCGGTGATGAGAGGTTAAGTTTTAACAAAGAGGCATGATGAAATATATAAACTCAAAATGGGAAAATTCAAGTCATATATCCTTATTTTATAAATATTATAATTAAAGATTAGTCTCTTAGGCACACTTTGAAGATCAAACTGGGTCTTTACTTTCACTTACTTTCTGTTAATATCAAATATTCTAAAGATCTCCAGACATTATTCACTCTTAATGTTTTACTGTGGTTGTGGTTGTTATTTTTGGTTATGAAATATTATCAACTTAATAATAACAATATTAATTTGATTTTAATTCACTCAGACCTATTATAAGAAAAAGGGGTTTTTTTTTGTAGCTATACTCTTTTATTTTCACAGGGAGATGCCATATAGCAAAAAAATTAAATAATAAACAAACAAAATAATGAAATAATTAAATAAATAAATGATCTTTTAGATGACTAACAGTTTTCACTGGTCATGTACAGTATTCAAAATCTCAGAGGAAAATATATTAAATCAGGGCTGAAAAAATGTAAAACATAGTTATATATGTGATTTATGTGAAGTCTATGGCTCAGTGAGTGGCTAAAATTGTAGTATGTGAAAACAACACATCAATACAAAAATCTCTTTTTGTTATGAAGACTATTTCAATGCTTAGGCTTTAAATCTACAAATTTAACATCTTTCAAATTAACATACATGAATCTACAGAACCAAAGAAAACTTCTTAATACTGTAAATGACTTTAAATGAATTTTAAAAGAATAGTCTACTTTAACTATAAGAAACTCTCTCTACAGAGAACAGAGTTGATGGAGGGAGGTGGGTGGAGGATGGCTAAATGAGTGATGGGTATCAAGAAGGTCACTTATTATGATGAACACTGGGTGTTATATGTTAGTGACAAATCAATGAATTCTACTCCTGAAACCAATATTACACTATACGTTAATACATTAAAATTTAAATAAAAGTTTGAAAAAATAAAACAATGAGTTACTTTAATATTGACTCATTAGTCAGAGTAAAAATAGATCATTAAATTCCAGAGTTAGCTTTTCCTCTTCCCCAAGAAGTGTCTATCTTAATGATTTTTTAAATGTTTATTTATTTAATTTTAGAGAGAGAGAGAGAGCATACATGTGTGAGCAGAGGAGGGGCAGAGAGAGACAGAAAGAGAATTCGAAGCAGGCTCTTTACTGTCAATGCAGAGCCCGATCAAGGGTTCAATCCCAGGAACCATGAGATCGTGGCCTAGCTAAAATCAAGAGCCAGATGAGGAACCAACTGAGGAACTCACGAGCCCCTGTATCTTATTCTTAAAACGAGTGAAAACCAAATGAATAATCTGGGCTAAATAAGAGGTAAACTGATGATATATTTGACTTTAGTTTTCTTTCATTATGATGTAGATTTAGGTATGTGGAGTTCAAATCTACAGTGTTTGTAAGATATACCACTCTTATAGAAAACCACCACTGGCAAGTGTACTTTCTATTTTCCAAGGAACTAAAATTATGTACAGTTCAAATTAGGAGAAAATGAACTCTACACTTTCAAGTTTTAAAAATGTTCACAATTCCACAATTTAGAGAAGTCTCTGAATGCTTAGGATCAAATAGCACAGATGTCAAATGACTCCCAGTATATTCTATATGACTAAATATTATGCATGCAATTGTTAACCTTATTCAGTACTTTTCTCTTGCCATCTTAGCTTCTTGCCCTCCAAAATTCAAAGACAGAATGACTGCTTTCCAATAGAATACTATATATGCATGAGTTTCATTTGATTCAATCTTGCTTGGAAGTCTTTATAAAATCTATGAGGTCTCTCAGCATTGGTTGAACATAGTGTCAACTACTAGTTGTACCACAAGTCTATGTAAAAGTACACACACACACAAAGGTATAATAGCACTTATCTTTTCCTTAAAATGAAAAAACCATATTGGGGTGCTTGAGTAGCTCAGCCTGTTGAGTGTCTGACTATTGATTTTGGCTCAGGTCATGATCCCAGGGTCATGGGATCAAGCCCAGTGTCAGACTTTGTGCTGAGCATGGAACCTGCTGAAGACTCTCTCTCTCCCATACCCTCCCCCGCCCCTCTCCTCCACTCACACACTCTCTCTTTTTAAAATAAATAAAATAAAGTCACTAATAACATTTTCTAATAAAGACAAATAGAAACTTAGTTAAATTGTTTTCTCATGTATTCCAATCACTTACTGAGATCTTTAAATTCAAGTTTTAAATTCTGTGTGGCAGCCTAAGCAATGCTTTGACAAAGATGCCCAATTTCCAATCCCTAGAACCAACCTTTAGAATATTTTACTCCTCATGGTAAAAGAGATTTTGTAGATGTAATTAAACTAGAGGTTTTGAGATGGGGAGATTATTTGGATTATCCAGTGGGCCCAATTACAAACGTCCTTGAAAGAAAGAGGCAGGGAAGTCAAGGACAGAGAAGAAAATGTGACAATGGAATCAGTGAGAGGATTGGAAATTACCCTGCAGGATTGGAAACTGAAGAAGAGACCACCAATCAAAGAATTAGATAGCCTCTGGAAGCTAGCACAAAAAAATGATTCAGCCCTAGCACCTTCAGAATGAACCAGTTCTCTGATTTGACTTTAGACAAGTGAAACTGTGCAACTGAGTTTGGATTTTAGACCTCCAGAACTGTAAGATAGTAAATCTGTGTTCTTTTGTCACTAAATTTCAGATAATTTGTTACAGCAGTAAAAGGAAACTACTACTTTAACCATTAAGTAGCTATATTATATTTTTAGAGATTTTACTGAATTACATATAAAAATAAGGCATTATTGTCATATTTGGAATCATCTAGTGATATTCAATAATGGATTTTCATTCTTACTTTCCAATTTAAAATTGTTTTGAAAAAGAAATTCTCTTATAAATACATAACCTTTTTTGCTAATGCAAAGGGTGTATTTTGAACTTGATTAGCAAAAAAGAGGGATGTGTACTTGGCTTTTTTTCCTACTCAAATTTGCTTTTTGAATACTTAATGAAGATAATTACTTGCATTTTATGGCTAAATTTTAAAAGAAAAAAAACAGCTGATCAAATTATACATCAAAATCTTTATAGTTTAGACCTCAGCCTATGCACATGATATCAATTATATGGCCTACATATCACTTAGAGTTGTTTTCTTGGATTCTACAGTGGGTTGTAAATGTAAGGTATTGTTACCATTAAGTTGCTAATTTTTCTGTCACTCAGTAGTCACAATCTTTGATATTATCTTATCAAGTAAAATTTCCCATAGAAAAACTTACTACTTTCTTGAAGTTAATCTAAGGTCCAGGAATTACAACGGATATTTCCCCCATCATATTGAAAAGCAATGGAAAACTGGTGAGCAGCAGCAGGAAGAGGAAGAGAATGACAAGTAAAATGCATTTTAAAAGACTTAAATAATTAAAATAAAGTAATGCTCACTTAGTTTGGTGATTTTATTTTCTGGATGTAAGCACACAGGCAGAAGTGATGACAATTTTACTCCGAAATAAGAACAGAGTTTGCATGATTTATATGCATGGGCCTGGATTAAGCATATTAGCTTTTGGTCTAATAAGGGGATAGAATCCTGGTTACATGCTATGTGTAAATTCATAGTAGCAAACCAAGAACTTAGAACTGGGAACTTCTGGCTTCTCCCCACGATGTAGAGAGTTAAAGAGTGGGACACTTCCTCTCGTGCAACAGAAAAAAGAGATGACCTAACTTTAAAATTAGCAGAACAAGTGACTGGCCCCAAATCTAAGAAAAGGTAGTGCTTGAAGAGAAAGAGCAGATATTCACACTTACTGAATAGATGTAACTGAACACATTAGAGTTTAGCTTGAATTGCTGACAAATCATTAAAGGCTAAGGGCAGACTGTCAGGATGGCATGACATCCCTGGAGGCTGTGGTGGAAACATACAAGCTGTTTTTCTTGAATCTTTACAGAAATGACTCTGAGAAGTATCTTGCACTGCAGTTCAATCTTGCAAGAGAGGCAAGAAACTCAGCCTGGATTCTTCTCTTGCTCTCTCTTTAGTGGAATAACTGATAATCTGGTAGAGAGAAAGAGAAGGGCTGGGGCCATATGTGTGCAACATTGCTGAAAAAGAGAACAGATGGGGCTGGAGAGGCAGGAAAAAGGAATGACAAAGTATACCAAGTATACTCACATCCAATCAGCAAAACTATAGAGACCTAAAACAGGTAAGTAGTTGTCAGTAGTTGGAGGAGGAAGAAGAAAGGGGCTACTGGAAAGGAGCATGTGGGAAATTTAGGGTGTTGGAACCATTCTGTATGGTATTAGGTGGGTGGATACATGACTCTATGCAGTTTTCAGAACCCATAGAGTGATAATATCATAAGGAACAACTTGATTAGATACTGATGGGGTACAGCACACACTCCCCTAAAATAAGATGCCTTCACGCACTGAATATTTTAAAAGCCAAAAGACTAAGAAAAGAGCAGATGCAGGAAGGTCACTCGAATTTCTTACCCCCATTTCACTTTTCTCTCCTGAAACAGTTCATAAAACTTTCCTGTGAGAGATACATTCCTTATACCCAGAGAAAAGGAGTGTTTTCATCTCTGAAGACAAAGGGTCACCAAGATGAATCTTAACAAATAGATCTTGCTAAATTTCCCTCAGTTTACTACAATTACCTTATAATCCTTAAACTATTATATTCCTACACAATTGTCCATCCTTCATCAACCTAGAATAAAAGTGCACAAGTCTGTTTTTCTGACTCCTACAAAGATTCCCATGTCTCATAAAATTTATATTAAATATATTTTACACCTTTCTCCCGTGAATCTTTGTCATTTAAATTTTTAGACCTAGCCAGGGACCTAAAATGGTATAAGAAAATATTTTCCTTGCTTGCAGATGATTTTTTAAAAATGAGGGATCCCAGCATCGAATACAAACTGCAAAAACTTAAACTTTATTATAAATATATGATATAACATCACTGAATGACAGGAGGGAAAGGACTTGATCTATGTAACTTTGGTAAAGATTGTTTTAACTGATATCATAAAGCTACAGACAGTGTGTAAACACTATATAATTCTGAACCTACTTTACATATATGCTGGGGTTGAACAAATAAATAAGTTGCTTGTATTTATTAAATGTGAGCCCATTCCTTATGGCTAGAGAAACAGTTACAAACACCTAAAAGAAAAAGAGATTAAAATGAGACTTGTTTTGAATTAGAATTGGAAACAACAGTATAAACTTAATTTTAATACATGTACATAGACAGTTACAGAAATTATTATTTGTATGTCTTATTATACAGACATGTATTTCCCAGTTTTGTCCATTCAGAGAGCTAGAATCAGTGACACTACAGTAGCAAAGCACACTTAACACCACATTCTTGGTTTCTAAATATCATTCTCCAATAAAAGAAACCAGATCTCCTGAGAGAAATGGTTAATTCTATATCTAGGGTAAGAAAAATGCAAAATAAGTATGGAGTTCTTGTAGTATTAGAAAGTAAAGAGTACTTAAAGAAAAGAAAAGGTACATGCCAAAAGACATAGAAGCTCCTAGTGGCCTATAAAAGCACCCAATGGCAACAAACTGAAAAATATCCAGTAAAATAATAAATAATGGTAGTATTGGATTATAACACAAAGAGAAAAAGTCCATGAGTTTGTAATGATATGAATTTATGACTTAGTAAATAATTGGAAGAGAAAAGAAGTCCAGATTTTTTTTCTTACAGAATAATTTTGATTAATGAATGTTTATAAGGTTTAGGCCCCAGGTATAATCCCAAAATAATGGAAAATATAGCAACTTTGCATGTTGAATATTTTAAGCTGAAGTAATTTGAAAAATGTCAGGTGTTGGAAAGTCTCTCTGACCCTGAACTAGGTCATAAAATGCTCATATGAGAGGTACCCTCTCTCTACCAAGAGGAAAGAAGTATTCTTATCTCTAAAGATAAAGGGATACCAAATACAATTTGCACTAATAGGCCTTGCTAAGTTTCTCCCAATTTGCTACATTAGCTCATACCCTTTTGTCCTATCATATTTTCCCAGAACTTTCTACTTTTCATCAAACATAATATAAAAATTCTCAATATTACTGTCCCTTTGGGTCTTCATTTCCTTATGGCTAAGTCATACGATAAGTTTACATTTAATATTTGAAGGAACTGCCCAACTGGGGGAGGTTGTTTTCTGGGGAAGGAACTTCTACCTTGACTTTATATAAGAAAGGAGTTTTAGTTTTCAGTAGGGTAGGTTGGGCAACTTCAGGCTTGGGGCTTTCAAATACAAGTATTCAACATTAGGAGGAGCATGTACCAAGTTAGATTCCTATGTTTTTCCAACCACCCCTGATTTTGGCATAAGATATATTTATATTTACTATTTATCTTCTACTTCTCAAATGTCTGATAAATAGCATAAGCTATCACAATCTTTTTCACTGCTACACTTTGCCAGTTCACTACCTGTGAGACTTTTAACAAGTGGACCACTGCCTTGTATCAGGGGCTCCCTGTGCTCCTCTCATTACAAGGAAGGGTTCCTCATTACTAGCAGGCAGGCTGGCAAGAGATCTTGTTTAAATATTGTCACTCTCTTTTTTTGCACCACTCTTGGGAATTGCTGTCACTATTTTGTTTCTGAGGAAGCAAAAGCTGAGACAGACTTTATCATGGTGAGTATTAATGAAGAATCAACACTTGTGGAAAGAAGAAGGAGGAAGCAGCACTGGGCAGAGGGAGAGGTCAAACTGGTACATACCTGAAAAAATTGACCCACCTTATGAGGAGATCTGGAATGAATATGTCCTGTCAACATTATCTTACACTGAGATTGACTGTGTTGATCCATCACTGGATATAGACCACACAGATAAAGCATGGCCTTGAGTGAGGTTATCTGTACACCTGAATCAAAACTGAATGCAGATGCCAGAGGAGTGATAAGTCCTTTATTTTTTTAAGTTTATTTACTTATTTTGTGTGAGAGAGAGAGAGACAGTGTGTGCACTCAGGAGGGGCAGAGATAGAGGGAGAGAGAGAATCCCAAGCAGGTTCCATGCTATCATCACAGAGCCCTATGCAGGGCTTGAACTCACAAACGTGAGATTGTGACCCGAGACAAAATTCAGTCAGACAGTTAATGGACTGAGCCACCCAGGCATCCCAAATGGTAAGTCCTTTAAGGAGGAATCTGGGTGATATACCTTACCGGTAACAATATATCTAACATATGTTAGAGTTAAAAATATAATACTCATTTCTTATTCTCAGCCTAATTATCTGATTCACCATGATGTTCCTGGTAAAGAAATAGAACATGGGGAGCCTGGTGGCTTAGTCGGTTAGGCGTCCGACTTTAGCTTGGGTCATGATCTCGCGGTTTGTGGGTTCGAGCCCCGCATCGGGCTCTGTGCTGACTGCCAGCTCGGAGCCTGGAGCCTGTTTCGGGGTCTGTGTCTCCCTCTCTCTCTGACCCTCCCCTGTTCACGCTGTCTCTCTCTCTCTCTCTCCTAGAAATAAATAAAAATAAAAAATAAATAAAAAAAAAAGAAATAGAACAATGTTGTCTACCACTGAGAACTAGTTAAAAGATGGGTTTTATTCTTTCTGTTACTTTTTTCTTAAACCAATACTGTTCTCAGTGATACCTTTATCCTTACACTCAGTTTACAATATGCCTATGCATGTGTTTCTTTTCTGACTGTGTGTCTTTCGTAGTCCTAATATTTAGCTGTTTACATACAGAATCCCTATTATGGTGTCTACACAAACGATCCATGCTATATTATAAAGAAACCCAGGCAGAGGAATACATTTAAAGCCAGACATATTATTTTCAGTTCTGTCATAAAAATAAGATATGGTCAATTTGAAAAATTTAGAAAACAACTAAAATAAATATTTCTTAAATAATACATAAACTCTTTAGAAAAAATTTGTTTCCTAAGTATCATTGGCTTTTCCGTTTGTTTACTTGTTTGATTTTTAAATTTTGTGTCACACTATATTTTGGATTTGAACAAGTTCACACTGTTTCTGGTTAAAAAATAAAACATTTACAGAGCATTTGGCTTCAGACATTAAGATATTTGGAGACTGAGGAGTTAAAAAGTATAAGACCCTTATCGAAAATACAAAACACAGTTTTTTAGAAAATAATATAAAAGCCTGATTTTCTTGTCACCTCTAATTTTTAAATCTTGGAATACCAACATAAAACCAAAATATATGGTATGCATGCAAATTTAGATAAAAACAGATGAGTTAAATGTTTTTCGCATGGCTACATTTGTCATTGTAAATGTCCTTAAACAAATGCAATTCATTCAATAATATTTTATTATTTGTTGTTTTACAGCCACTATAATGTCAACTTGATTCATGTAGTAAATTTTTCTTCAAGTTGAATAATATTCCTATGTATGTGTAGCAGATGCTTTTGTATACCAAATGATTCTAGTCTGTTCTCATCAAACACATAAAGTCATTTTGGAATCGCATGCATCCAAATGAGAATCACATGCATGTAAATTTGCATTTGAAATGACTAAATTCTCTTTCCATTTCCATTCTTTATTCTCAATAGCAAACTATTTTTTTAATCTTTAAAGAATATAGTTCTAAACTCAGATGTCTATAACATTAAAGGCAAAACAGATGTTTATATCCAAGTAATAGGACCAGGACATTTGCTGTTATGATGACCTACTTGATATTTAAACTTAAAATAGTTTGGAATAAAGAGCATAGAGCTCTATAGGCTAAATGTTTATTTGGAACTTTTTCCAGAGTAAAAAATGGCAACTGTTATATCTAAACCATAGATAAATTACAAATCCAATGTATTTTTAACAAAAAGAGGTTTCTTTGCAATATTATGAAAGGTAGCAAACTCAAGGACTAATGAAAATTGCCAAGAGATATGTCTAAATGTTAGAAATTGGTTAAAATTATATATTTACTTTCAATTAGAGAAATTTCCAATAAAATGCTTCAGGTTGAGAGAGTAGATCACATGAAATCATCTAGTATCTATGATGTCCTAAGATTTGTATTTCTTATGATTTTTAAAAATAAATAATGATTCACACAAGGAAATGATCCTGAGTTACAGAATTTTTTCAGTTTTTGTCATTGTGCTACCAAT
This sequence comes from Hyaena hyaena, assembly GCF_003009895.1. Classification (NCBI taxonomy): domain Eukaryota; kingdom Metazoa; phylum Chordata; class Mammalia; order Carnivora; family Hyaenidae; genus Hyaena; species Hyaena hyaena. Next base: position 969,901 of record NW_024080880.1, on the reverse strand, counting down.
ATTTTGAAATTCAATATGACAATGAAAACAAGTTTTTGCTATGGATATAGATTTAGTTACAGATAGTGTATTAATATAACAATTGATAGAATTAGACTCTTAGAATCAGTAAAAAGACCTCGAGGCAGAAGTAGAGTAAAAGCCTAGAAGGCTTAAAAATTAACCCACTGAAAACTGAACAAAAGCCCAAAGGAGAAGCTGTTAATTTAATACAAGTATCAAACTAAAGATGGTTCATAAATGCATGATAGAGCTTGCAAATGTATGTCCTCAGGTTCCTTGCATGCTTCTGAGTATAATGTGATGTTTTATATTTTATGAATATGGATTTCCAGTTGTTCCAGTATCATTTTGCTGAAAAGATTATCATTTCTCCACTAAATTGCCTTTGCACCTTTATTGAAAGTCCATTGTCCATATAAGTATGGGTCTATTTCTGGACTCTGGATTCTGTACCATTGAAGTATTTAATTCCAATACAACACTGATTTTATTACTATAGCTTTATAAGTCACTGAATCAGGTAGTATAACCCAATTGGCTGTTTCTAACTTGCTTTATCTGTTCTTGATATTTTCCATTTCCATGTGAATTTTCAGTACCACAAGAAATAAAAATCCTGCTTATAGCCTTATGAGTGAGTATGCAAGTATAACCTTCCCCAGTCTAGTCTTGTAATGACATCTTGACTGTAGTCTGTAAGAGATCCTAAAGTACTTAAAGTCCCTAAAAGTACTAACTACAAAAACTAAGATAAGGACTTCAGTTTCTAGTCTGGCATATGAGAAGCTTTTGAAAGTCATCATTCCACCCTAACAAGTACAAAGCTGTGTAGACTGAAAAATCACCCGCTTTGGATCCTCTGTCCCCCTTTCTCTCTGCCTGTCTGCACTTTCTTTCTCAAAAATAAACAAACATTTAAAAAATTGAAACAAGGAATGGATTTTGGTGGGCTATATACTCTAAGCTTATAAAACAGACCTGCAGAACAACTAAAGCTTACTAATGCTTACTAGTTTATTAACTAATTAATTAATTAATATTTAGTTTATTCAACTAAAGCTGAATTTGGAATTTCAGCAGAATTACTTGGAAGATGAACTAAAGGCTCATTGCTGTCTTGGGCAGACTGAAGTTTCTGATGGCAAATCCAACAAACCGGTTATCCCCTTTCAAAAGGAATTGGGAAATATAGACAATGGCAATGTCTTTCCATGAAAGAGAGAGAAAAGAAGCAACAATGAGGAAAAGGTGTATAGGCTTGGTGCATACATCTTGCAAAAGCTGTCTCATTAGGTGGTGTCTTCTTCAATTATGGAAAATCTTTATTTTAGGTCACCAGAAGGTGAGCAGGTCTAGTCAGAGTTTAATGCTTTCTTTAGATGTATCACACGAATCCAAGAATTTATTCCCTGGAGTTTGGAGGCACAAGAGTGGGTTAACCAAACCTGACAGAATCCTTTACAGAAAGGTTGAAGAGAGTCTTTCTAGGGGTTTCTTTGCCACTAGATGAAATGTCTACGTTGCAAGACGTGATGCTTAAAGTCTTAATTTCCCAGTAGTGTGCTGTGAAAAGATGAGTCACTAAAACATGGCTATTTCTTTTTCTTTTTCTTTTTTTTTTTTTTTTACAAATGTTTATTGTCAAATTAGTTTCCACATAACTTCCAGTGCTCATCCCCACAAGTGCTCTCCTCCATGCCCATCTCCCCCTCCCCCCCACATCCATCAGTCCTCAGTTTTCAAGAGTCTCTCATGGTTTTGCCTCTCTCCCTTTCCCCCACCATTTCCCCCCTTCTTCTCCCCCTTGTTCCTCAGTTAAGTTCCTCCTAATCCTCCTATATGTGCAAACATATGATATTTGTCCTTCTCTGCCTAACTTATTTTGCTCAGCATAACACCCTCAAGGTCCATCCATGTTGCTACACATGGCCAGACTTCATTGTTTCTCATTGTCATGTAGTACTCCATGGTATAGATAAGCCACATCTTCTTGATCCATTCTTCCGTTGATGGACACTTAGGCTCTTTCCAAAACATGGCTATTTCTAATAGAAACAATTAGATCTTTATAACTAGATCTATATCTTCTTTTATCAACTGGTATCATAGAGGCAGGGGCCAGGTGCATTAGGTATACTATGACTATCTCAAAGGGTGAGAGTTTATGAGTTCCAAAGGGGATGTATGATCAATTCAAAAGGAGATTTAGAAGGATCAACAGCAGTCCTTTAGCTGTTTTTGGAGGGTCTCTACAAATTGTGCCAACTGAGTCTTAATGATGCAGTTAGTGCATTCTATATGCTCTGAGGATTGAGGATGATAAGCACAATGAATGTCTTGTAAAACTGTCTAAACACCACAGACATTTTAAAAAATCTAACCATCTAACTGATCACTATGTAATTTGAGAGAAGTTCTTCAGTTAAAGATAATCTTTCTAACAGAATTTTAGCCATAGAAGAAGCAACAGCCTGTCTGTAAGGGAAAACTTTTGGTACAGTAGGAAAACATAAAAACCATGACTAAAACATATTTATATCCATGAGACAAGGAAAGCTGTATGAAGTCCCCTTGATAAACCTTGAATGGTCCATTGGGCAGTTTATAGTATCTAAGAATAGTGCAAACAGGTTTCCTTGGATTGTACTGTGGACATGTGAGACAAATGAGGTGGACACTTTTGTGGCCTTGTTAAAGTTTTCAAACCAATGCAATTATTCAAAGCATAATTTATGTATGTTATCATTTTGTCGGTAGGTTAATGGTTTAATGCATATACAGTGGTAAGTAGTGAGAAATTTAGTATTTCTGGTAGAGCCAGGTTGTTATTTGGTCAAAAAAAAGGTCTCCTTATCGTTTAATTAATTATTATATCTCATGTTCTTTTCTCTTTATTGAGGTCAGTATGTCCAAATTATCATTTGAGAGAACATTCTTTTGGACTATGACAAAAGTTTGGCAATTGGTTTCCTTGAGAGTATAATTTTTGGTAGAAATATCATTGAGGTTGTTTTCTTTGGCTTCCTGAGAATTGAATTGGATCTGGAATTCTCCGGAACCTTACTAGTAGCCAGAGCAGCTGTCAAATATATGGCATTTAATAAATTTGGACTCAGAAGCCATTTTAAATTTTATTCACATTGGATATAAGGACACATTGCTATTTTCATATCATTCCAAAGTTAGGAGCTACCCCAAAGACATACTATCAGTGTAAATGCTTGAGCTTGATGTCTTGAAGGGTTTATTTATTTACAAAGTATTAATTACTTGTGAGGAGAAGTCTTGAGAGATGTATTTGAATAGAGGTTCTGCCAATATCAGCTGAAGCTTTTGTCCATAAGGAGGATGGCACCTGATCTAATAAGGATGGACAAATGATCAGTTTCCCCAGACTCAGCCATAGTGGTGTCAGAGCAAATAAAAGATGTTATAAGTCATTTAATTCACTTGGTTGGCTATTTTGATTATTACTGTCAAATTCAGGAGTTATTTCCCACTTTTGGGAAAGAGAAATTCCAGAATGATATTGTTCTAAGAAGTCTCAGCCCAATAAATGTATAATGGTGAAGGAACTACGGGGGGAAATGTAAATATCTCTAAAAGGACCTAAACAAGAAGGAATAGGTTCAGAGGCAGGAACCTGTTCATGTATATTAGAGACCCCACTGTTTGAATCATTTTGTACTGTAAGGCAAGGGCTGCTTTATAGCAATGGGTTTAAGCACCAAAAATGTAGCTCAAGTGTCAGTAAAGATAGAGAGAAATTATTCCCAATCTTGATTGTTGTTTCTCTGTGTTGATTAAGATAGGGGATTGGTAAAAGCCCATGTAGTTCTTTGGAGCCCCATTTAGGAATTAAGAGAAGACTGGAAAGGCTGGCAAGAAGATTCTGGGTACATGGAGGGCTTAAGTTTGTAACAATTTTTTCCCCAATGTCCTGGCTTTTTGGAATACTAGCAGAGACCATAAGATTTTTGGTTTTGTTTGAGAACCTCCATTGCTAGAGTTGAAAATTAAGAATTTTAGTGGTCTTCCCTTTAGTTGAATATCTAGGGTACAGGCAAGCTGATTTGCCACATTAACTAAATTTGCTATGGACATAGCAATTTCCTATTTCCTATTTCACCCTGGTCCTTTTAACTAAAAGAAAAAACAATCCTGTTTCAGCCTATTAATAAACACATATTTAAATTCTAACTGGATTCAGCATCTAAAAGAACACCAGAGTTTTCTTTAAAGACCATTTTATTATAGTAGTCATGAATAAGTTAATCAGGCTTTTGTGTGTAAGCCTGAGTTTTGTTTCAGTCAAATGGCTTAGGAAAAGCTGTTGGAATTGATTGGTGGATATTTCTAGTAAATTTGCTAGCATTCACCTCTTGCCAAAAGTTAGGGGTCTTTTTTGTAAATCCCTTTCAGGGTGTTTCCATTAGTCTAGTGTTCATCTAGTGTTTGGCCTGGCCTCATCAATAAGCATGTGGACTGATTGATATAAATCTGTGAAACCAGGTTAGTAAGTTTGAATGACTGTCTTGAATTCTTCAGCAAACCTGTAGAACCTGTGGGGGTCCTTGGTTACTTTCAGGAACTATGGCTCGAAGTTCACCTTTAGTCCAGGGAACATAAGAAATTTGGGGGTTATTTGGATCCTCAGAAGACTTAATTCTAAAGAGTTAAACCTACTAATAGGTCTAAGAGAGGAGAAAGCTGGGAAAAATTCAGAAGGAAAGGAAGTTGGGGGAGAAGATTAGAATGAGGAAGAGTGTGGAGAGGTTCTGAGAAGTGGGGATGGTACAGAGTAAATAGAGGAAAATGGTGCCAGAAAAAGAGCCTGAGCACAAGATGGCTGCTGTGTGTCAGGAGATAAGTAAGATGGGAGTGGAAAAGGAGTCCTGATAAACCATTTTGGCTTCTTTCAATTGTTTGTTTCCTTCAGTTAATTTAGAAATAGTATTTTGCAAAGAGGCAATTTTAGAATCTGGAATATGTTTGGAAGCCTCAAGGTACAATTAAATAAGCATTCCATTCATGTTTGTGTTGTTGTTGTTGTTCCATTTTGGAGCCACAACTATCTAATTCAGTTTTGAGAATAACAAGTCTGAGAAATCGAAAGTTTGCATAACAGTCATTAAAGTTCTAAATTATCTTTAGCTAAGCTGGTCCAGTGGTTAGAAAAGTGTATGAGGAGGGACCATAGGTTTTAGACATAAAACTATCCTTATTTCCTGGAAGGGGGTACCCTTGCAGCATTTAATGACTGGAATCCCCTTTCCACAGCTTTTTCTCTACAGCAAAAGAAATATTCCTGAACAGCCTGATTTCAAAGGAGTGGGGCCAAATATCAGCACAGTGTCAGTAGAAACGGCTCAATTACAAAGGAGTTGGGCCAAATGTCAAATGAGTCACAAAAAAGGATAAAATTAAAAAAAAATTAAATATCCCAGATAAAGCCAGGAGAGCTCAAGACACAGAGCAGAGAGTGGAGACTGAAACCAAGAGAAAACTTATCCTCAAACCCTAGGGTTGGAGAGAAAGCAGTGAGCTCAATGGGTTCAATGGGTACTGGAACCTGTTTGCTTACCAACCTCAAAGTTGTTAGAAGGGTTGTCTCTGGATCCCACTTCTGACATAAAGTTTATGTTAATCTTAAAAGTAAAATAGTCAGTTATTTTGTCCACAAAAAGGCTTTATTCAGGAATAGCAGAGGGAGTGCTATTTGGGACAAGCAAGCTTTAACAAAAGCCATAGTAGTAAGTCTGGAGAACAAAGGAGAACACTTTTATAGAGACAGATGTTGGGAGGGGCTGGTATAAATCAAAAGTCCATTAGAGTAAATTAGGAATTCAAATTGGCTCACTTGTGACAGTCTTTCAATGGCATTGTTAGGCAAGGAGAAAATCTTCCTTTCTCCTGCTGGGGGTAGTAAAGTAGCCTTCTTCCTGTTGGTAATGTAAGGTATAGCTGTTCTTATTAGGGTCTGCAATTAATGGTGATTGGTAGTAGGCAAGAGCTCCGTCATCTGACTTTGCAACCCCATTTTTCATGAGGTTTCCTTTATTCAGTTTCACAGACCATTTTTGGATTCGTAAGAAAGAACAAGATTGCAAAACCCTACCCCCCCATATTGGAGAGTCAGATGGGCAAATACAGGGAGTCCCAGCTTATCAGAGCAGAGGCTTTCAAGTTGAAACTACAAATCAAGAATCAGAGTTGGAGCAAGAAAACCTGAACAATAATTGGTGAACTGTGGAGGCTCAGTGTGGAAAGTTTGAAAGTTAAAATCTCCAGGTGGACTCAATCTTGGGGAGACCCCCACTATATAATAAGATTTACCACAAGGAGTTTGACCACATTCCCACAGTAAGTATCAGAGAAAAAATTTTCTCTGGCTCTTGGCAATGAAAGGCAAAAAGAACCATTCTAAAATACACCAGAGTACTCTTTTCTTAACAAGCCTTGACCATAAAGTAAACTAGCTAACGAGATCCTAATCTGTCAGGTTATTATTCCTGACATGAGGAGAGTGATATACCCAAATGCAGCCCACCTAAGCATCATTTTCCATCTATGGGGGTAGAAAAACTGAGAAACTCATGATGTTCACAGTAGAGAGGCATAGACTCAATGAAATACCGAAACCTAATCATAGGACTATGAACACCTTCTCCACTACACACACCTTACTAGCACATTACTAAGGTCCATTAATTGCAGTTCCTTTTACCCAGTATATCATTTCTAGCTATCAAGAAAAAGTCAGAAGTTGTACCAGTGATAGAAACCACAATTTGAAAAGACAGAACAAAGAGTAGCCCCAAACATGGTAGAATTGTTGAAATTATGAATCCAGGACTTTAAAACAACTATGAATAATATGCAAAGGTTCTAATGGGTGAAATAGCATGCAATGTATGCAGAGAGATGGAAATGTAAGCAGAGAGATGGAAATCCTAAAAAAGAAGCAAAAAAAATGCTAGAGATTGAAAACACTGTAGGAAAAATAAAGAATATCTTTGATGGGCTTACCAGTTGACTAGACCCAGTTGAGGAGAAAAATCTCTGAGGAAATATATATGTAAAGAGATAGAATCCTCAAAAGCTAAAAAACATAGAGAAAAAAAGATTGTTAAAAAAAGAAAAACCAGAGCAGAATATCCAAGGGTTACAGGACATCTATAAAGAATATAAAACATGCATAATAGAAATATCAGCCAAAGAAGAAACAGAATAAAGCAGAATAAATATCTGAAACAAGGAATAAATATTTTCCCAAATTAATGTCAGACACCAAACCATAAATCCTAGAAGCTCAGAGAACACCAAGCAGTATTAATACCAAACAAACAAAAAACACATACCTCAACATTTAATTTTGAAGTTATAGAAAATCAAAGATAAAGAAGCCTGAAGGGGAACAAAACACCTTATGTACAGAAGAACAAAGATAAGAATTATTTCCAACTTCTCTTCGGAAATCATGCAAGCAAGAATAAAGTAGAATGAAGTATTTTTCCCTCTGTATACTATGGCCTGGAAACTATCTCAAGGATATAAACTGTGTTATTAAAGTGCTCACATTTGATATTTCTCCTCTCTCAGAAACCATTGTCCATTTCTTGATGTCCACTATCTTGAAAACAACTGTTATATATCATCTTTTATTGTGTAAAGTCATATTTTTGAATAAAAATATTTATATAGAATATATAATAGTCCATGATATTATGTCTTAAAGTTCTTTGGTAAATGTAAACAAGCTTAGAACATTAATATATTTTTCTAACACAGAAACTATTTTATTATCTACTCTAGTGCAAAGTACTCTGACAAACTTAAGTTCTTCCCAGGACAATGCAGAACATTCCTTGTATATACAGTTGGCTCAAAGATCTGTAAAATTGATTTTTACAAGCTAATTAATATTCTTTTAAAGATTTTAAACATTCATATCTATTTGAATGTTTAAATATTCAAGGAACTTTAATTGCAAAATTAGAAAAAATATTTAGTACAATTTTATTTCAAAGCATACTGAATGATTTAGGTGGAAAGAGTAATGAATACTGAAAAGTGATGCCAAAGAAGCCCTGACCTTGAGATAAGAATAGTTTCAGCATGACTTAGGGAAAGACATATTTTTGTTTTCCTCCTAAGTCATGAGACAAAGTAAGAGAGATACCAGGTAATGGAGAAGGAATGGAGGGAAAGAGGCAAATGATAGACAAGATGCAGAGATTACATCCAAGTAAAATTTCTCAATGATTGCAGAATTGAAAGACATTTTAAGAAATCCAGTGCCCATTACTATTGATTTTATGACTGTGATATAAACCCCTTTTCCATCTGCCTGCAGAAATTGTTTAATATTTGAAAATAAAATGAATATTGAGAGGGGTTATTATTGTAGGAGCTAAATGGAGCTTTATAATCTCAGTAATAACGACATGAAGAAGCACAGGGCCCCAGAGCTGAAAGTAGAGGGGACCAGAAAACATAAGAAATGTTAATACAACTTGATGAGACATAGAAACACCATAGTTTATGAAATACAGGTCATGAAGCAATATTAACTGGATTTCCACAGCTGGAAAGATCTAAGTAATTTATTTATATAGGCATAAACTTTAATACTTATAGTACTGCATAGTACTATAAGGGATATGTGCAGCTTGCATTGACCATACACTGAAGAGATTCTACTTATTTACTATACAAGCAAGCTGGACAAGAGGAGATACAAGACAATAATCTACTGATTATAGTAGAAGAAAATAAACACATGGAGTTTGTTAAATCTTTAGGCTAGCTTCTTCTATAACTTTTATTACATTTTTAACATTTTAAATATAGACACAATCACCAAAATGATTCAATTGAAAATCACATTTTAACCAATGACCATATGGAAAGGAATAGGTTTTTCTAGAGAATGAAAATATGTCATTTTTAGGATGCATACATTAAAAAAATGTAAAGCTAGTGATACCTTAGACATAATATTCTATTGCAGCTTCATACTTGTCACTAGTTTATATAACACTTTCAAAATTGAAAAGTATGACACTCATAGTGTAAATCCCCCCTTTTTATTCAGTTTTAGCAAAATTTTAAGATTGACATTGCATTTTCAGTTCTAGAAGGTTTTTATGTTTTGAAATGTATGATTCTAACTCAAAGAAATGGTAAAGTGAAAAGCTGCTGAGAAGGTGCATGCAGAGGTAAAAATGACATTTAAAATTTGGAATAGAAAATGAGTACAATTATTCAATAAACATTTAGAACTCAATATACCTTTAGAAGTAATGGAACATTGTCATTGAGACCAATAGTTTACATCTTGCATCTAATTATCTATTTTATAATTTTCTGTGTTCACATTAGGCATGTTTCAGAATTCTGATAGCTTGTGCCCAAGATAAATAAATTACAGAAAACATATATGCTCATATACTCATGACATTCACAGTTGAGGGTATCAAACAAAAAGTAAATGTTCCTTGACATTTGAATGATCATGGAAAAATTTTAGTTAAACTTACAATGTACTACCTTTGCAATTGAAAATAGCATTTAAATTCATATTAATCATTCAATTAGAAGTGTTAGGAACATAGTTGAGCATTCTGAAAGTAATATACTAAGCTGAATTTCCTAATGAGAGGTTGAAAAATAGAATCTTTAACAAAAATTATAATAATCTAGCAAATGAAGCAGTTTAAACTTCAAAAACTTCAGGATTTTCTTTGACTAACTGCCAACATGTATAAGAAGCTCTGCATTTTGTTTTTCATAACTTGTACTTTAGCAATCTTACAAAGAAGAGTTCAACCACTTTCAAGCTTAATGAATTTAAAATGTTACTTGTTACTTCTTTGAAAATCCTGCATATCCACAGTGTAAAAACTCCCAAAGTACATGGGATTTTAAAGATTTCTAGTTCAGGGAGAAATTTCTTAAGCATTTCTGAAACAACCAAACAAACAGTGAAATTCTGAAATAAACCCAGGGCATCATATGGCTCATTTACAATTCTTTTCTCGTAACAAGCAAGACAAAAATCTTCCTTTAAGTATCTGATTAGATTCAGTACTTGTACTTTGTGGAATTTCTCAGTTACATAGACTCATCTTTTTGGTTAGTTGAGAAGGATGGTGCATAAAACAGACGATCATGATCATCATTTTAAAAATAACCAGGTTCACTTTACTTACTTTACCATACAATTGAAGTATACTTTGTTTCCTTTTTTAAGCACTCTATTCAACACATAGTAAATTTACTAATGCCCTACTTTGGATAAAATACAAGTAGTTTTGTGCTATAGGGCATGAAAACAAACATCTGTTCTCAAATAGATGATAATCTGTTTAGGAATATAATGTAAATAAAATATTATCCTTTCAATACAAAGGAGTAAAAGTATTATGGGCTTCAATAATGGCAATGAATGTTCCCAGTTAAGACAAAGAAAAAAAGATCTTAAACAACTGGCATTTAGGATGGTTCTTGAAAGGTATGTAGAATTTCATAAATTATCTGTTCTTTAGGCAGACTTTATTAGTTTCAAGAGAATTCAAGGACTTAAGAACACATGTAATTCTTGATACCCAAAGCTAACCTTGCTTCCAGATATAAGCTGCCTGACTGAAGTATGAATAGTGTTCTCAATATTTATTTAAAGAATGCATCACCAATTTATAACCAATCCACAAATATCCTCAATCTCCAAATATTCCTTTACAAAGTTTACTATTTGAAAGAGAGGAAGAAAATAAAATAATGAATGTAACAGTGTGAGATGACACTCCAGCAAAGCAGAAACATATAATCTTGATATAACATTTGGTTGTAAATGTAATGAAGTTGTTAAAAGCATGGTATCTAGTAATGTAGCTACAATCTAAATTTCATATTTGTTTTTTTTTTTTCAAATTTTAATTTTATTCTAGTTAGTTAAACATAGCGTAATAATGGTTTCAGGAGTAGAATTTAGTGGTCTCACTTACATATAACACTCAGTGACCAACACAACTGCCCTCCTTAATACCCATTAGACATTTAGCCCATCCCCCACTCACCTCCCCTCCCCTCCATCAACCCTTTGTTAAGAGTTTCTAATGGTTTGCCTCCTTCTCTCTTTTTTCCCTTCCTCTATATGGTTGAAGAATATTCCATTGTGTGTGTGTGTGTGTGTGTGTGTGTATACCACTTTTTATCCTTTCATCAGTTGATGGACATTTGGATTCTTTCCACAGTTTAGTTATTGTTGATAACACCAGGTGCATGTATCCCTTCAAATTAGTATTTTTGTATTCTTTGAGTAAATACCTAGTAGTACAATTGCTGGATCATAGGGTAGTTCTATTTTAATTTTTTTGAGGAACCTCCATATTGTTTTCCAGAGTTCCTGCACCAATTTGCATTTTCACCAACAGTGTAAGGAGGATTCCTCTTTCTCCACATCCTCACTAACAACTGTTGTTTCCTGTGTTGTTAATTTTAGCCATTTTGACAGGTGTATGGTGATATCTCATTGTGGTTTTGAGTATATTTTCCTGATGTTGAGTGATGTTGAGCATCTTTTCATGTGTCTGTTAGCCATCTGGATGTCTTCCTTGGGAAAATGTCTGTTCATGTCTTCTGTCCATTTGTTAACTGGATTGTTTTTGGGTGTTGAGTTGGATAAGTTCTTTATAGATTGTGGATACTAACCCTTTATCAGATATATCATTTGCTAATATTTTCTCCCATTCTGTAGGTTGCCTTTTAGCTTTGTTGCTTGTTTCCTTTGCTGTGCAGAGACTTTTTATCTTGTTGAAGTCTCAATAGGTCATTTTTGCTTTTTTTTTTTTCCCCCAGAGATAGGTCTAGTAAGAAGTTGCTGCCGGCCAAAGAGGTTACTACCTGTGTTCTCCTCTAGCATGGCTGCCGGCCAAAGAGGTTACTACCTGTGTTCTCCTCTAGCATGGCTCACATTTAGGTCTTTCATCCATTTTGATTTTGTTTTTGTGTGTATATAAGAAGGTGTCCAGCTTTATTCTTCTGCATGTTGTGTCCATTTTCCCAACACCATATATTAAAGAGTCTTTTTCCCATTTGATATTCTTTCCTACTTTGTCAAATATTAGTTGACCATATAGTTGTAGGTATATTTCTGGGTTTTTTCATTCTGTTCCATTGTTCTACGTGTCTGTTTTTGTTTCAGTACCAGACAGTCTTGAAGACTACAGTTCTATAATATAGTTTAAATCCTGGAATTGTGATCCTTCCAGCTTTTCTTCTCTTCTTCAGATTGCTTTGTCTATTTCTATTTGAGATCTTCCTTGGTTCCATACAAATTTTAGGATTATTTGTTTTGATTATGGTGTTTTGATAGAGATTACATTAAATATGCAGATTGCTTGGGTAGTATACACATTTTAACAATATATGTCCTTCCAATCCATGATCACAGGATATTTTTTTCATTTTTTTTGGTCATCTTGTTTTTTTCATATGTGTTTTATAATTTTCAGATCTTTTACTTATTTGGTTAGGTTTATTCCTAGCTACCTTATGCTTTTTGGTGCATTTGTAAATGGAGTAGATTCCCTGATTTCTCTTTCTGTTTCTTCATTATTGGTATATTCCATTTCACATTTGTTAAATACCCTTCGCATTATCAATGGAAAGTTACCTCCTTCCTCTGTATTTTCCGGACAATGGTGATAACATTATTGATGATCTATACATTAAACAAACATTTTTAAACATTTAGTAGACACTATTCAAGATATAGTGAATGAAAAGAATCTGCACATGTGGAAATTACATTCTGGTGTAATGGACAAAAAACAATAAATATTATAAATAAGTGGAATATATTGTGTACTAGAAATGTGAAGTGCTATGGAAATAAAACAATCTAAAGGTGTTCAAAAGTGTTCAAGGAGGGTTTTCCTATTTTTTAAAATTATAATCCAAGTAAGCTTTATTGAGAAGGTAAAATTTCATCTAGGCTTCAAAAAATGTGAGGAGTGAGCAATACTATATTAAGGAAAAGCATATTCGAGGCAGAAGGCACATGTCTGGCATCTTTGAAGTAGAGCAAGAAGGTAGTATATTTGGTGAATAAAGACAGAGTGACAGGACTTCCTCTTCCACACCCCCCCCAAAAGAAACCAAATGGGGTGTCAGGCTCTTTAAAGCTTTGCTGGCTATTGTTAAGTATTTGGTTTCTATTATGAGATAGTTACTGAAGGGTTCTGAATAGAATGACACAATTTGTTTTATATTTAATATGATCCAGGCTGTGGTGTAAGAATAGACTAGGTAGCAGGGTATATATGAAATATTTCATATATAAAATAGTGGCTAGACTGGCTTGGAAGCAACAGAGCTGGTGAGTGATGATCAGGTAGAGAGTCAGTGGGATTTCTGATAGATTGACTATGGAATGTGAGGGAATAAGGGAAGAATGAATCTAAGAATTGGAACTTGAGGTAATAGAAAGATGGATTTGACATTGAGATGATACCTTTGATAATATTGGTGGAGGTTTGGTAGGGAAGTTCAGAAGTTTTCTTTGGCACATGTTCAGTTTAATAGTCATATGGAGATAATTAAGCAGAAGATGTAAATGTGGATGTATGTGTCTGAAATTCAGGTGGAAGATATAAGCTTCTAAGTTGTCAGTAAAGAGTTATTTTTTTTAATTTAATGTTTATTTTTGTTTATTTAAAAAAAAATGGGAGAGAGAAAGAAACAGCATAAGTGAGGTTGGGACAGAGAGAGAGAGAGGGAGATACAGAATCCAATGCATCTCCAGGCTCTGGGCTGTCAGCACAGAGCCTGACACTATGCTTGAACTCACAACTGTAAGATCATAACCTGAGCTAAAGTTGGACACTCAACCGACTGAGACACCCTGATGCTCTAGTAAAGAGATAATTTTTAAAGGTAAGAGATTGAGTGAGTTAATTAAATTAATACATGTATGTAGGTAAAGGATAAATATTCAAAAATTGAGTCTCAAGGGACTGCAGTGATTGGAGAATTTGGAATGAAGAAGAGAAAGAACCAAAGGTGTCTGAGTAAAAGCAGTCAATTCCATAAAAGTAAAACAATATTAGAAGCCAGGCGATAAAACTATAGTGAATGAGTAGAAGTAGAAGTTATAAACCACAGCAAATGCTGCTGACAGCTAAAACAAGATGAGGACTAATATTTAACCTCTGGACTTAACAATATATAGGAAACTGGTGACTGACTAGAATGGTTTCACCAGAGTGATAGTAACAAAATGTTTAACAGAGTCTGTTTAAGAAAGAAGGGAAAGAAAAGAATATTGAAGACATTAAATATAGAAAATTATTTCCATAAAATTTTCTGTGATGCTCAACAAAGAAATGGGACAATAGCTGGAGAATAAATGTGACAAGGAAGATTTTTTTTTGAATGGAATTTGTAACAGCATATCTGTATGTTGATAGATATTGTTAGAGAGGTGTTGAGGATTTGGAAGTAAAGGACAAAGTTTTAGCCAGGCTCTCTTGAGTGAGAGAGGGTAGGATTTAATGCACAATAGCTATTATAGTTAGGTGCAAAAACAATTCATCCTTGATAACAGAACAGGTCGTAATGAATTAATAAACACATTGTAGAGGGGATTTTTGTGTGACAGCTCTCATTTGCTTCAGTTTTCTCACAGTAATACAAAGCAGTACCAACTGTTGAAACTAGATGGGGATAGAGATAGGAAGTGATGGAGAGAAAGGTTAGAGAATGAGGTGTCTGGGGTTTAAGGATAAAGATTATATAAAATACCCCTATAGAGAAGTGGAAAGTAGACTATGAAAATTGTGTTTTTTAGGCCATTTCCTACTCTACTTTTTGAACTTTATGGTCATGGATTTAAAATGAGAACAATGATTTATTTATTTCTCTAACTTTAATCAGCTACATAGATGTAGAATAGAATAACATTTATTTCCATTAGAATTATAATTTTGACAAGCTGGTTTGCATAAATAAAAAAGGACCAAAGGAGAAAAAAAAAAAAAAAGGTGTACACAAATGTTTCATGATACAGTGTTTTTGCCCAAGCTGGGCAAAATAGGAAGGAAGAAAGGGTATGGGGTATGTGAGAAAGTGGAAACATGGTAAAATTAGTCAACTTTATTATATATAAAGAAAATTATGTCTATTTTATAAATCAGCCTAATTCCTTCTACACACAGCCACATTTATATACTAATCAGTTTTGATTCTCATTTATGTTAGTGCTAGTGCATTTCACAACTTTTACACAGGTAAAAGATTATTTTCAGCAACTTTCTAAAATAGACATTATTTTCTTCATTTTACAACATAGAGTGAAATCCAAAAGAATAAGAAATAGTCCAAAGTCCACCCTCATATGTAGTTAAGTGGAGACTAAAATACAGATTGATTTTACACAAAGCCTCTGTTATTTCTATTTTACCAAATTGCGTGTCCATTGTAACCCATGATTCTTAAGGTATATAATGTTGAAAAGAAACAACAAAATACACAAAGCTAGTATGTGGAATAACAACTCACAGCTATTTTTCTTATGGTGTGAAGGCAAAGAATTAATTTAATCTATGAATAATAGCAAAGTCTGACATTTGCATATTATTTAATCACTTAACAAATAGTTTAAAAGGCATTCTATTCTAACAACAACTCAGATGAGTTATATTATCACTGTCGTAAAGGTTCCGAAACTGAGCACAAAGTATAAGTAACTTTTATGGATATATAGAACAGAAAGAAGTAAGTCTTGGGGTGCCCGGTTGGCTCACTCAGTTGAATATCTAAGTCTTGATTTTGGCTCAAGTCATGATCTTACAGTTTGTGAGATTGAGCCCCATATCCAGTCCTTGCTGATAGCACAGAGCCTGCTTGATTCTCTCCCTCTCTCTCTCTGCTCTTCCCCCATGCATTCTCTCTCTCTCTGTCTCTGTCTGTCTCTCAAAATAAATAAATAAAGTTTAAAAAGATAGAAAGGGCCTCATGATTTTATACTCTAGGTTGCTCCATTATATGAAAATACTTTTCAAGTAAAGTAGGACATGCAAAAAATGTCATAAGATATATGTAATAACATAAAGCTAATAACCTAAAAGACAGATTAAGGAATTTAATATCCTAGAAGTGTGTAATTACATGCCCAATAAATGAAGGCTTGTATAGCTGTAAGGAATATGAGTAAGTGATATAAATAATAAATTGTTAGAATACTTCAAGCTAATCATTTCTGCTTCTTTCATAGATAGTTCTGTAGGTCCACAAATTTATTTATAATTGGTAAAAATTACAAATAGTGTAAGAAAGTAACATATACTATGTAAAAAAAGGTGTGATTAGTGTAAAATTTCAATTAATTTACAAAATGTATGAGAAAAATGTATAGAAATCCTTGGAGCATTGAAATAAAAGCTTATACTAATATTAAAAATTGAACTTTATGCTTGGGTGTTCAGGGGCTATTTCCTATATTTTATTAATATATGTTGTGAATTTCTTCACGGATCAGAAATTAAAGTTAAACCCTATTTGTTTCTTTATTTTATTCCACATAGTACATTTCAAATTATATCATATATAAGAAAGTATCTTTTGTGCTATAAAATGCTGCACAGGTGGTGTTTATTTATTATTTATATGCCACATACCATTGTAAGGAGGCAGCATCCATTTTGTTGACAAAAATACTGAGATTTAACATTTTATTGAAAAATTTATTATTATAGATTTATTTTTTAAAACTGAACTAAAATAATAGATTCTTGGCATTCTTTACATTCCAATATTTATTTTTCATATTCTTACTACTTCTAAGAAGTTTATGACTCTTGAAAACTTTTAGTTTTACTTACTATTTACAGGTAAGTTTCACATGAGAAAAAGTTACAATTTGCAAAAGTGTGTTTAGATCATTAAACATTTTAAGTTTATTTTTATTTTTTATGTTTATTTTTATTTTTTTATGTTTATTTTTATTTATTTCTGAGAGAGAGAGAGAGAGAGAGAGAGACAGCGTGAGCAAGGGAGGATCAGAGAGATAGCGAGATATAGAACGTGAAGCAGGCTCCTGGCTCTGAGCTAGCTGTCAGCACAGAGCCCCACGCGAGGCTTGAACCAGCGAACCCTGAGATCATGACCTGAGCCAAAGTCGGATGCTTAACAGAGTGAACCACCCAGGTGCCCCTTAAGTTTATTTTTTTTAAACTTTACCTCCAGCTATATAAGTGTAAACTGTTACCTCTAAATAACTGGTACTTAAGCAGACATATTTGCCTTACATTTTGTTCCCTGTGTGTTTTTAACATGAGTTGGAAATCCACTCACCTCAATGGCTTAGAGAGGAAAAAAAACTGGAATTTATTGTTCCATGTATTTTAAATCAAACCAAGAATTGACATTACACAAATTTAGGAAATGTTTGCTGATCTTCACCCTGCTTATAGTAACAATAATGTAAAAAATATAACACAATTCTAAGTGTTATTTTTATTTCTGCCAATACTGCATTAATAATAATAACCATACATATCCGTTAGTGTTACACAAACTTCTCAAGTGTAGAATGTTATCCCACAGGACCATGTTTCCTCTTGTGGTAAGTACAACAACTGAAAAGATTTCTTCTTGAAAATCTTTTTGACAGTAAACTGAGAATAGGGGATTCTCCAGACGTTTTTTCCAATTCCTGAAACATGATTCTTGAGAACACTGTTAGATCACTCAGAAAATAATGATAATTTTGATAAAGACAATGTCAAAAACAGCTGTGAAATGTCTGAAAATATGTTGATGAAAAGGGAAAAGTAACATTATTTCTAAGTGAATGTGTTATATAATATATGATTTTAAATGTTATATGTAAAGACATTAATATATTAAATACTTTAAATAGGTATTCAGTACCATTTACATCCCCAAAATTTATATATTAAATTCGTCTTTTTAAAATTGTTTTTAATTTTATAAATGAAATATTTTCTTATATTGCGACATCACATGGATTTGTGAAAACGATGACAGTTATCATATTCTGCTTTAAAAAAAAAATGGCCTTGAGTGCATGGGTAGCTCAGTTGGTTTAGCATCTGACTATCTCTGGTCATGATCTCATGGTTCATGAGTTAAAGCCCCCGTTTGGATCTGTGCCAACAGCTCAGAGCCTGGAGACTGTTGTTGATTCTGTATCTCCCTCTGTCTGCCCCTCCTCTGCTCTCTCTCTCTCTCTGTCTCTCTCTCTCTCAAAACAAATAAACATTAAGAAATTTTTAAAAAATAAATAAATATCTAAACAAATAAAATTGGACTTGTTCAAGTAAGGTTTCTTGAAATATATAATAAATGTATTAATGCCACAAATGTTCATGATTCTGTTGCCTTATGATGACTAATGAAAAGGGCTATTAAAAAATCTTATGTTTGGTTCAAGAGGAATCTACTAATATTGTACTTGGTTGTTAATATAGCCCCTACTCAATGATGTACACATGTTATGAGCTTTATGTTTTTTTTGGAATTTGTATCCACTGTGTAGGTTTAATCTTTGGCCCTCTCTCTCTCTTTTTTTTTAATGTATCTACACTCTTGGTGAAATCATCCAGTCATGTCTTTAAATAGAATTTTATGCTGATCAACTTCAAGTTTAAATCTTAAAATATTTATCTATAAATTCCAGCTTTATATATCCAATTTCCTACAGAATATCTCCACTTGTGTGTGTGTGTATATACATATATACCAAATTCAGTGTACTTAAAACTGAACTTCTGATGATTTTCAAAAACCATCTCCACTTGCAGACACTTCCATCTTGTTTGATAGAAGCACCATCTTCCCAGGTATTTGGAGCAGAAATCTTGGACTCGTCTGTGAGTCATTCATTTATTCATTCATTCTCTCTCTCTTCCCCTCTGGCCTCCTCTTCTTTTCCTCTTGATCTCTGTCTCTACCTCTATTTCTAACTCTACCTCTACCTCTCTCTTTCCTTAAAATAAACCAAGCAGAATCCTATATATACTTACTACCTTCAAATCTCTTTTTATCTCTTTGTTTCCCGTAGCATTCATTACTTACTAATATCCTAAATTATTTACTTCTTTGTTGATAGTTTTTAATGTTTTACATCTCCATGCTAAAATATAAGCTGTGAGAGGACAGAGATCTTTGTTAGATTTATTTACTGATATATCCAAATGTCTAAAACAGGAATCAAGGAATATCATCTATTGAATGAATCAATAGAGTTGTTATTTATATTATGCTGTCAACATTCAGCCAGTGTTGAACACAGGTTTAGAATATAACAGTGAATTGAAGTATTTATGGAAATATGAGTGAATGAATACAATGAACTGTATGAACATTCTAAACTGCTCTCCACCTGACTAAAATGCACTTAGTTACAGAAACCACTTATGAAATACATTTTCTAGAATCACAGAACTTAGTATCCATTTTTTATTCTATTAAAACTATCTGTACTCATATTCTAAATCATATGACTTTTTTCTTTCTATCGGTGTTTAGTTTTCTCTTCCACCCCATTTCATTTGTTTAAGCAATACTATCAATTATTAATATTAATCAAATATTGTCAATTATGAAATGATACAAACATTTTCTTGCCAAACCGCACATTTCCAAACACAGTAACAATCAGCTTCTTGCTCGGATTCTAGTCTCTTACAGAACCACTTAGACTTATCTGCTGATTCTGACATTATGGAAATAAAAATGTAATTAATATTGCTATGTCCATCAAAGTGAGGTTCTCTTGCTCTGAAAAGAACTAAACAGTTATATATCTCTTTTTACTTATGTACACTAAAGTGCTAAAAAAACAAACAAAACAAACAAAATAAACAAAAACAACAAGTCCACGTGGTCCTAGTGCCATTTCAATATAATTTACAAGAAAAAGAATTATTTTCACATCAACATGAAGGGCATTACCATTAATTTAACTTTTCAGGAAACTTATTTATTTTCATTTTAAAGAGCTCAATATTTCCTTGAGTATGAAGAGCATATAGTGTACTCAAAATAATTTAAGAGCTTTTATGTTTAAAAATCTGCTCATTTAAAAATATCTAGGATTGATCTATCATCCCTCTGCCCCTCTTCCTCTCTCTGTCCCTCCTTTTCACTCTATCTCCATTGCTTTTCCTGAAATATTACTTTTAAATTTCCTGACAAAACAATAAAATATTCTTCATTAGGTTATTTTTTTTCATTATTTAGTCATAATTTAATACATGCTTGTAAAAGTCTAGTAACTTTAGTGATTTAATATTCTTGAAATAAGGATGAGGTAGTATAACATATGGAATTTATGAAAGCTTGAATAATAATCTTGAAGACCAAGTTTTCACTGAAGAAGGAATCACCAAAATTTGATTTAAATTATTATCAGTCAGTATAGAAGCATATAAAATCTTTACTGATTTTTTCTGTATCTTTCAATGAGTTAGATTATAAGTCAAAGTTCTATTATTACATTGATGGCTTTTGTCTATGAGTAAAATATGTAGGTCTAATGACTGACAATATGCTTGTTAGAAACAGGCCACATCACTTTGCCTGCTAGACCAGATACCATGGCAACACCTGGTTAATGAAAGTTGAAGAAATATTTTGTAGTTTTGCATTTGTTAGAGCTGCTGGACTGTAACAGATATGCATTAATTGGAAGTAGATGTGACAGCTTGCAGCAGTTACTAAGATAGGAAGCAAACCATCAGCACCTGTCAAGGCTAAGGACTGAAAAAAGATGAATCAAATGCTGTGATGTGTGACTTCAAACACAGTGTCACTTTTGTGTATTCATCATTTGTAAAAAGTGTGGGGAAATGTGGGATTTTGTTAATATATAAATATTTTCATCAGTGTCTTAAAGATATGAAAAAAGAATCATCGCCTGTCAAGTTAAAAAGGGGTAAATTATAAATTCAAAAGAACACATAAAACTTTGACAGTTCTAATCATGTACCATCACCATGATTTCACAGTGCAAGATGCATGTATGCATGAAAGATATTCCAAATAGGAGTCAGCAGTTTAAGTACAAAAACAACATTGCCCTTTTTCTGACAGATTAAATATGATCAGACAGTTTTAGATAACAAAGCTCTCCAAAATTAAAATCATATTTTCATACTCTTCAATGGTAACCAGAAAACCAATTCTATCAATAGTGTCACTTTTTCAAAATGCTAAAAACATAAGATATTGTTTCCATTCTTTTGTCAGTACATTCTCTAAAAATGTATCTGACAATTTACTAATAATTAGGTATAGCAGACCTTTATAGTTAGAAGGAAATACACAAATATCTTCTTATGTATTCTCTTGCTATTGATTTCACTCCTCATATATTGTTGCTCTATTTGAATGAACCATACCACTATAAATTTCAGTATCTTGAAATTTTGAGAATAGTGAGGTAGGAAAGGGGGTGATGGGGCAAAGTTTCACCTCTAAATATATTCTTTGAAACTTTCCAAACAAATAAAATTTGGGGTTATTACTAATGTGTACCTGTTAATTTCTAAGTGAGTCAAGAGCAACTTCAAACAAAGCAAATAAAAAAAACAGCAAAATATCTATCTTGTAATTTTGTATGACTTGGGGATCATGTCCTATGGAAGAAAATATTTGTTTTTCCAAACAGTTTAGTCTTTCCCCTCCTCCTCCTCTCTCTTCTTCCTCTTCTTCATAATTTGAGTATGGTTGACATATGATATTACATTAGTTTCAAGTACACAACATAGTGATTCAGCAGCTCGATTCATTATGCTGTGTTCACCACATGTGTGGCTACCATCTGTCACCATGCAACCATACTACAATGCCATTGACTATATTCTCTATGCTATAGTTTTATTCTCAGGACTTACTCATTCCATAACTGGAGGTGTGTATCTCTCACTCCCCTTCATCCATTTTGCTTATCACCCCATCCTCCTCCCTTTTGACAACCATCGGTTTGTTCTCTGTATTTACAGGTCTGATTCTGATTTTTTTTATTATTCATTTGTTTTGATTTATTTTTAGATTCCACATACAAGTAAAATCATATGGTATTTGTATTTCTCTGACTTATGTCATTTAGCATAACAATTTGGCCTTTATATCCCTTAGCAATGTGCCATTTGGGAGATGACTATGCACCTGACAATGGCAATATATCTGACAAATGGCAATATATCCTTTAGAGCTTAATTAAATGGCTGGTTTGCACTCTGAGACCATGTTATAAAAATGTAAAATATAGGAGGGGAGCTAAACTGATACCTTACGAGGAGGAACCTAAGCTTACCTCATCCTTCGACTACAGCTATATTACTATATCAAATCATTCTGACTACCCAAGAAATTGACCTGACAACTGATAGAATAAACTGCACAACTAGATGGAAAGAAAAGACCACATCAGAGAAGGTAGGAAGTGCAAAGACATGATTTAGGGGAGGAATTGGATTTTGGTAGCTGCTGAGGGTGGAGAGTAGCAGAGGACAGCAAGAAAGAGTAGAGCACACAGGGATACACACAAGGAGAACTTTCCCAAGTGAGAGGGCCTGATTTTTGTGAATTTATGCAACCAATGGGGCTTAAAGACTGGAGTTTTAAAGGTCCGTGGGCCTGGAAGGGATAGAGACCTCAGGGCCCTGGAGAAAAGGCAGGCAAGCAACCCTAAGGCGTACAGCACAATCTGAAGACGACCTAAGTTGCACAGGTTAGACTGTTCCCTCTTCTTAGCATCTATGACAGGTGGCATTGCTTTTCTGGGGGCAAAAGAACCAGTGGGTGTCATTTCACTCTCCCACCCCTTGATAGAGACACCTGCTGAAAGAAGCTAACCCCAACTTGCTGTTTTTAGCCTGCTTTGCTCCAAATCCCATGCCCTTGTGCTTTGGCATGACGATCCTACTGGGTCAAACCTGCATCAGTCTCAGTGCAGCAAGACCATCCCAAAGACCAGTGTGGGTTCACACCACACCAAGTCCCTAAAATTTGGAGTTTTAAAAACCAGCAGACTTGGATGGGATAGAACCCAAAGTCCACTGTGCTCCTGCACACTGGCAACAGTGTGAAAACAGTGATCTGAAAAATGTCTGGACACATGAGAGGTAATTATTCACTTTTCTGGGAGGACTTCTCTGAGAACAACAAGCATGGACTCTCTTCTCCAGGGGTAAAGGAGTTGGCTGGCACCATTTCCATCCCCTGCTGCTCAGCATAAATCAACTTCAGTAAACAGCACAGCACTAACACTGGCTGCCCAACCTGCTTACCGATACTGCCCTCCTGCACTCTGCTGGTGCTGCTTTTCTTAGGCAAATGTTCATAAGTACCAGCCCAGAAGTCCCTTTCCCCAGAAGAAACACAAACCCTCTACACAAACACACTACATCTATTGACCACGGAGTTCTGCAATGCTTCTGTTCTAATGGAAATAGCATCAAGTCTCATTTAACAAGCAGGCCAGAACACAATAGTTAAACTCACCACTTTCTGGCCAAAGTCTAAACACTGCCCCCTGTAGGCAAGAAGAAACTCTGAAGATGATTGACCCGAGGGATAGAGGAGCCAAAACATACCAGCAGAGTACACTTCCTGAAGTGCCAGGCCCTGGACATTATATAATCTTTTCTTCATAAAGCCATTATTTCAGGAACAGAAAACATAACATGATTTTCTAATGCAGAAAAGAAGACAGAGACCTAGACACAATGT
Organism: Hyaena hyaena; assembly: GCF_003009895.1. Taxonomy (NCBI): domain Eukaryota; kingdom Metazoa; phylum Chordata; class Mammalia; order Carnivora; family Hyaenidae; genus Hyaena; species Hyaena hyaena. Next base: position 946,132 of record NW_024080880.1, on the reverse strand, counting down.
TGATGGAGGAATTCATCTTAAAAGAAAGGACAAGAAAAGTAATGAGCAGATATCTAATCAAAATAGATATAAGTAATATGCCTGATGCAAAATTTAAAGCAACAATCATACAGATATTTGTTGGGCTTGAGAAAAGCATGGAAGACCCCAGGAAGACACTTACCATAGAGGTAAAAGAGCTAAAAATGAATTAGGTGGATATGAAAAAATAACAACTGAGATTTAAAATTACATGTAGTGATCATAAAGATGAAAGAATCCAAGGAACATATAAGTGACATAAAATATAGGATTATGGAAAATAATGAAATGGAACTAAAGAGAGAAAGAAGAATGACAGTTCATGAGCGTAGACTTAGGCAATGCAGTAACTCCAGTAAACATAACAACATATCAATCATAGGATCCCAGAAGAAGAGAGAGAAAGGGGGCAAAAGTTTTATTTGAGGAAATAATAGGTGAAAACTTCCCTAATCTGTGGAAGGAAACAGACATTCTAAATACAGGAAGAACAGGTAATTTCCATCAAAATCAACAAAAGCAGGCCAACACCAAGACATACATGTGCAAAATATAATGATAAAAAAATCCTAAAAGCAGCAATATGAAAATAAGTACCTAAGTTACAAGGGAAGACCCATAAGGCTAGCAGCAGATCTCTCCACAGAAACTTGGCAGGCCAGAAAAAAGTGGCATAATATATTTAACGGGATGAATGGAAAAAAAAAAATCTGTGGCCAAGGGTACTCTATCCAGCAAGGCTATCATTCAGAACAAACAGATAAAAAGTTTCCCAGAACAAAAATTAAAGGAGTAAGTTACAATCCCGCAAGAAATATTCAAGAGGACTCTTTGAGTGGGAAGGAAAGACTGAAAGTGACAAAGACTAGACTAGAATGGGTAAAATATCCAGAAACAATAGCAAAACAAATAGTAAAATGGCACTAAATACATATCTATAAATAATTACTCTGAATGTAAATGGAATAAATGCTCCAAAAAAAGACATAGGGAGTCAGAATGGATATTAAAAAAAGCCTATCTACATGCTGTCTAAAAGACACTCATTTTAGACTTAACCAACACCTGCAGATTGAAAGTGAAGGGACTAAGATCCATTTATCATATAAATGGGTGCCAAAAGAAAGCCAGAGTAGCAATAGTTATATCAGACAAACTAGATTTTATTTTATTTTTTTTAATTTTTTTTAATGTTTTATTTATTTCTAGGAGAGAGAGAGAGACAGCGTCAGCAGAGGAGGGTCAGAGAGAGAGGGAGTAACAGACTGAAGCAGGCTCCAGGCTCTGAGCTGGCAGTCAGCACAGAGCCCGACGCGGGGCTCGAACCCACGAACTGCGAGATCATGACCTAAGCGAAAGTCGGACGCTTAACCGACTAAGCCACCCAGGCGCCCCGGACAAACTAGATTTTAAACCAAACATTGTAACAAGAGATAAGGAAGGGTGCTATATCATAATAAAGGCAAATATCCAACAAAAAGATCTAAATATGGTAAATATTAATACTCCCAACTTAAAAGTACCCACGTATATTAATCAATTAATAAAACATAAAGGATGTGCTCACTTTGGCAGCACATATAATAAAACATAAAGAAACTCATTAATATTACTACAATAATATTACAGTACTTCAACAACCTGCTTATAGCAATGGACATATCATCTAAGCCAAAAGTCAACAAGGGAACAATGGCTTTGAATGGCACACTGGACCAGATGTGCTTAACATATATTCAGAACATTTCATTCTAAAGCAGCAGAAAGCGTATTCTTTTCAAGTGCACAGGGACATTATCCAGAATAGATTGCATACTAGGTCACAAATCAGGCCTCAACCAGCATAAAAAGACTGAGATCATACCCTGAATCTTTTCTGACCACAATGATAATGAAAATTTAAGTCAATCACAAGAAAAATATCTGGAAAGGCCATAAACACATGGAGGTTAAAGAACATTCTACTAAAGAATGAATGGGTCAGGGACGCCTGGGTGGCTCAGTTGGTTAAGCGTCCGACTTCGGCTAAGGTCAGATCCACAGGTCATGGGTTCGAGCCCCGCATCAGACTCTGTGCTGACAGCTCAGAGCCTGGTGCCTGTTTCAGATTCTGTGTCTCCCTCTTTCTCTGCCCCTCCCCCGCTCATGCTGTTTCTCTCTGTCTCAAAATAAATAAACTATATAAAAAAAAAAGAATGAAAGGGTCAACCAGGAAATTAAAGAAGAAATTTTAAAAATATATAAAACCAAATGAAAATGAAAACACAAAAGCCCAAAAGTTTGTGGATGCAGCAAAAGCATTCATAAGAAGGAAGTATATAGCAATATAGGCCTACTCAAGAAAAAAATAAAAATTTCCAATGAACAACCTAACCTTACACTTATAAGGGTTAGAAAAGGAACAGGTGAAGCCAAGAGCCAGCAGAAAAAGGAATATAATAAATATTAAGGCAGAAATAAATGATAGAGAAAAAAAAACTAGTAGAACAGATCGATGCAACCAGGAGCTGGCCCTTTGAAAAAAATTAATAAAATGTATAACCCCCAGCCAGACTTATCAAAAAGAAAAGAGAAAGGACCCAAATAAATAAAATCACAAATGAGAGAGGACAAATCACCAACACCACAGAAAACAAACAATTGTAAAAGAATATTATGAAAAAAATATATACCAACTAATCAGACAATATGGAAGAAATGGATAAATTTAAGAAACATAAAAACCAATTTTTAAACATTGGTTGAAAAATTTTAGAAATTGGTTTAGAAATCAAAATGAGAAAATCTGAGGAGAAATGGAAAACCTGAAGAGACTGATAGCCAGTAAAAAAATTGAACCAGTAATCTTCCAACAGACAAAATTCCAGGGCCAGAGGGCTTCTCAGAGGAACTCTACCAAATATTTAAAGATGAGTTATATGCATTAATCTCAAACTATTTCAAAAAATAGAAACAGAAGGAAAATGCCCAAACTCATTCATGAGCCCAGCATTACCTTGATTCAAAAACAGACTCCGTGAAAAATGAGAACTATAGGCCAATATCCTTCATGAATATGGATACAAAAGTTCTCAACAATATACTGGTAAATCAAATCCAACAGTACAATAAAAGAATCACTCACTATGATTAAGTGCAAATTATTCCTGGGATGCAAGTTTGGTTCAATACCCACAAATCCATCAGCATGATATACCACATAAATAAAAAGATGACAACCAGATGATTGATATCTCTCAATAGATGCAGAAAAGACATTTGACAAAGTATATCACCCATTCATGATTAAAATCCTTAACAAGGTAGGTATAGAGGGGACATACCTCAACAGAATAAAGTCCATATATGAAAAACTCACATATAGCATCATCCTCAAAGGGGAAAAACTGAGAGCTTTTCCTCTATAGTCAGGAACAAGACAGGGATTTCCCCTTTCACCATTGTTATTTAACAGTACTAGAAGTCCTAGCCTCAGCAATCAGCCAACATAAAGAAATAAAAGTCTTCCAAACTGCAAGGAAGAGTCAAAGTTTCACTATTTACAGATGACATGATGCTCTATTGTAAAAAACTCAAAAGACTCCACCAAGCTATTGTTAGAAGTGATAGACAAATTCAGTAAAGTTGCAGGACTCAAAATCAACTACAGAAATCTGTTGCATTTTAGTATACCAATAATAAAGCACCAGAAAGAGAAATCAAGGGATCTATTCCTTTTACAATTGCACCAGAAGCAATAAGATAATTAGGAATAAACCTAACCAAAGAGGTCTGTACTCTGAAAACCATAGACATTTATGACAGAAATTAAAAATGACACAAAGAAATGGAAAAAAAATTCTATGCTCATGGATTGGAAGAATAGATATTGTTAAAATGTCTATACTACTCAAAGCAATCTACACATTTAATACAATCCCTGTCAAAGTACCACCAACATTTTTCACAGAGCTAGAACAAAAAATTCCTAAAATTTGTATAGAAACCCCAAAAGACCCTGAATGGCCAAACCATTCTTGAAAAAATAAATGCAATGCTGGAGGTATCACAATTCCAGATTTGAATTTATATTACAGAGCTGTAGTGAACAAGACAGTATGGTACTGGCACAAAAACAGACACATAGATTAATGCAACAGAATAGAAAGCCCAGAAATGTACCCACACTATATGGTCAACTAATCTTTGACAAAACAGGAAAGAATATCAAATGGGAAAAAGACACTATCTTCAACAAATGGTTTTGGGAAAATGGACAGCAACATGCAAAAGAATAAAACTGGACCACTTTTTTTATACCATACACAAAAACAAATTCAAGGGGCTGAGTCTGTTAAGTGTCTGACTCAGGTCATAATCTCAGAGTTCATAGGTTCAAGCCCTGCATCGGGCTCTGTGCTGACAGCTCAGAGCCTGGCGCCTGTTTCAGATTCTGTGTCTCCCACTATCTCTGCCTCCCCCCTTCCCCGCTCATGCTCTGTCTCTCTCTGTCTCAAAAATAAATAAACATTAAAAAATTAAAAAACTAAAAAACAAAACAAAACAAATTCAAAATGGATGAAAGACCTAAATGTAAGAAAGGAAGGCATCAAAATCCTATAGGACAACACAGGCAGTAACCTCTTTGACAAAAGCTGTAGCAACTTCTTACTAGCTGTATCTCCTGAGTTAAGAAAAATAAAAGCAAAAATAAACTATTGAGACTTGATCAAGATAAAAAGCATCTGTACAGTGAAATAAACAGGCAACAAAGCTAAAACTTACATAATGGGAGAAGATATTTGCAAATAATACATCTGATAAAGGGTTAGTATCCACAATCTATAAAGATATTATCAAACTCAAAACCCAAAAAACAAATAATCCAGTTAAGAATGGGCAGAACATATGAGTAGACATTTTTCCAAGGAAGCCATCCAGATGGCTAACAAACATGAAAAGATGCTTAACATCACTCATCATCAGGGAAATATCAAAACCACAATGAGATATCACCATACACCTGTCAGAATGGTTGAAATTAAAAACACAAGAAACAACAGATGTTGTTGAGAATGTGGAGAAAGGAGAACCTTCTTACACTGTTAGTGGGGATGCAAATTGGTGTAGCCACTCTGGAAAACAATATGGAGGTTCTTCAAAATGGTAAAAAAAAAAAAAAAAAAAAAAAAAAAAAAAAAAAAAAAAAAAAAAAAAAAAAAAAAAAAAAAAAAGAACAATCCTATGATCCAGCAATTTCACTGCTAGGTATTTACCCAAAGAATATAAAAATACTAATTTGAAGGGATACATGCATCCTAATGCTTATAGCAGCATTGTCAACAATAGGCAAATTACAGAAAAGCCCAGATAACCATCGACTAATGAATAGATAAAGTGGTATAGGTATGTACAATGGAATATTACTAAGCTATAAAAAAATAATGATATCTTGCCATTTGAAATGACATGGATGAGGCTAGAGTATTCTGCTAAGTGTAATCAGTCACAGATGACAAATATATTATTTCATTCACATGTGGAATTTAAGAAACAAAACAAATGACCATAGGGGAAGGGGGGTGAAAAGAAGCAAAACAGGAAACAGACTCTTAACTATACAGCATACACTGAGGTTTACAGAAGGAGGAGTAGTTTGGATGATGGGTTAAATAAGTAATGGATATTAAAGAGGGCATTTGTGATGAGCACTGAGTATTGTATGTAAGTGATGAATCATTAAATTCTATACCTGAAACTAATATTACATTGAATCGTAACTGAGTCGAATTTCAATAGAAACTCAAAAGAAAAGTAAATAAATAAATAAAAGATACATATCTTTAATAAACCAGAATCATATTTGTGTCAAAGCAACTTACAGCCAAAAATCGTGCAATCTTCTCAAGACCATTTATTCACTGCATAAGAAACAAATTAATGTATATCAATCCCAAAAAGTCTAGCCATATCATAAAAAATATTCAATATTGCCTTTTAAATTATTGAAACTCTTCTCATAACACTTTTTGTTATTAGACAAGATATTTATGCTATCATGCTTTTTACGGGAAATTTTTTAAAGTATCTGTAATAATGTACTATGTTTCAAGAAGAAATTTACCATTTAAACATGAATTATGCTTTTATTAAAGGTCACATAGTTTTTCCTGTGTACTTCAGATAAATTTTAGGATACAGCATTTTAATTTAATTTAATTTAATTTTAATTTTATTTATTTATTATTTTGAGTAAGAGAGAGAATCCACACCCAGTGCAGAGCACCACATGGGGCTTGCTCACATTACTGTGAGATCATGACCTGAGCCGAAATCAATAGTTGGACACTTAATGGAATGAGCCACTTGGTGCCCAGATATAGCATTTTAGAAAAACATTTGGAAGTTCTGTTTATCATATATAATGACAAATAGCCCTTCCTCTCTACCTCATTTTTGTAATGTATTATGTAATAAAAACTGTGCCAGATATTGATGAAAACATTCCAGAAAAAGTCCATGGTTGCATATTTAATTACTTCCTTCCAAAGCGGTTTCCTTGGAAATGTTCCTTAACATGATGTGTCCTCAAACAAATTCATAAGAAAATAAGTGAGGAAAGAAAACACTTTATTTTCTGTTGCAACAAAAGTGCAATCTAAAAGGGTAACTGATTTGCCATCTATCAATTAGTTTATCAAGCATCTAAGTTGTTTACCAAAAAGGGAAACAAGAAACAGGAATATGAGGTAGGGAGCCGGAAGGCAAGGCAATAGGCAATAATTCACTAAGATTAGTTCACATGTTATTAAATGGCAAAAGTGGACGGGCTAAGATTGCATATGTCTGAGAATATAAATCCTGTGGTTTTGAGTTTAACAAGAAAAATGTTTACATTTTGTTAGGGATTTAAAACTGTTGTTTCAGTTGCATTGAAGAAAGATTCCTACCCTTTCCATTCCTTCACTGTCCAAAGACAAATACTTCCCCAATTATACAGTTTAGAATTCTTGTCAAGGCATGGCATTTGCAGTCTCTGTCATGATTGTGAATTATCCTTCAGATTGTTTGTTTTGTCATTTGCTGAATAATCTGCTAGGAAAGATATTGAAAAATAATCTTTAAGATATTGGATATGTTATAAAAATTAAAGGATATGATAAAACAAAGAGGAAAATTATTAGCAGTCTTTATGGAATTCCTATTAATCTTTTGAGATTTCTATAGATAACTAGGGGGAAAAAGCTAGAAGTTACAGGTTTGACAATTTTTATTTATTTATTTATTTATTTTTAATTTTTTTAATGTTTTTTATTTATTTCTAGGAGAGAGAGAGACAGCGTGAGCAGGAGAGGGTCAGAGAGAGAAGGAGTCACAGACTGAAACAGGCTCCAGGCTCTGAGCTGGCAGTCAGCACAGAGCCCCATGCGGGGCTCAAACCCACGAACTGCGAGATCATGACCTAAGCGAAAGTTGGAAGCTTAACTAAGCCACCCAGGAGCCCCAGGTTTGACAATTTTTAAAGTTATGTCAAGTGAGAGGAAACAATTGACAAGTATGACTTATATGAGCTACTTGGTAATATATTAATCAGTAAACAGGTACAATTTAGTGATATCTCTAAAGGGACTGAATGTGCTTCTTAGCATCAAAAAATTCTGCTTTTGGTTTTGCTCAATGTGTTGTTATAAATGCTACATACTTCTAAGGCACGATGCTGGTGGTGAGAAGACATGTAATAATTCATAATGGAGAGAGGTGTTTTCTGTAAATACTTTAGGTTTCCATATTTTCTTAACTCCTATTGTGACAACCCAAGTTGCCTGTGGATGGATGAATGGACAAATGAAATGTGGTATATATGTACAATGGAATTTCTTCTTTCCTTCCTCTCTCCCTTCTTACCTTCCTTTCTTTATTCCTATCTTCCTACCTTTCTACCTTTCTCTATTTCTCTCTCTGTCCCTCTTTCTCTTTCTTTCTTTCCTGTCTTTTTTTTTTTTAACTTAGCTTCATGTAAAGGAGACACTGTGAGAAGTACTTGCTTCTTTCACCATATATTCTGATGAACAAGAAGAAAAGTTGATTAAAATATCAAAAGTGTATGAAATCATATATTAGGTTGTATAACATAAGTTAAGGCCTTTTTGTTTTATAGCAGTATTCAAATGGCAATAATGCAATCATTTTTCATTTATAACAACAAAGCTAAAAGTAAATTATTCATGTATAATTTAATGACTGTTGTATTTGCTAATGACATGTCTCTCAAATGATAAATGGCATCACTCCATACAGAGGCTACAACCATTGGGCCACACTCCATCATACTAAAGCCCTTTTGAGTCTGGCTATCTCCACTTATTTTAATCTTATCATAATGCTCCACATAACACACTTTACTAGAAACACTGTACATTTATTATCTTGGTGTTGCCTGTTCCGGTGTATATACAGTTTCTATGAATATCCAAGAATAGCCATTGTCTGGATGACCTTCTTAAAATAGTACATTTCTCTTTCAAAATAAAACTGAAGTTTGGGGGTGCACCTGGGTGGCTCAGTCGGTTAAGCCTCCGACTTTGGCTCAGGTCATGATCCCACAGTTCATGAGTTTGAGCCCCATGTCAGACTGTGCTGATGGCTGAGAGCCTGGAGCCTGCTTTAGATTCTGTGTCTTCCTCTATCTCTGCCCATCCCCTGCTCATGCTCTGTCTCTCTCTCTCTCTCAAAAATAAATAAAAAATATTAAAAAAAAAAAAAACCCTGAAGTTTGTGGTGCCTGGGTGGCTCGGTCACTTAAGCATCCAAATCTTGATTTCAGCTTAGGTCACGATCTCACAGTGATGAGATAAAGCCCCTCCTTGAGCTCTATGATGGGTATGGAAGCTGCTGAAGATTCTTTCCCTCCCTCTCCCTCTGCTCCTCCCTCATCTGTGCTCTCTCTCCTTGTCTCTCTCTTTCTCTGTCTCTCTCAAACACACACACACACACACACACACACACACACACACAACCACCAACAACAAAAAATAAAATAAAACAAAATCCTGAACTTTAATTGTTACTCAATGTCAGATGGTTCCCTTTCAGTGATATTACCATATATTTTTATTGTGGAACTTCTATCCTTTCCATCCCTGGCAAATGTGTGAGCTATTTGATGAATGAAACTGCAAGTATCATCTTTAAGTCTAGGAGAATAAAATAAATAATAATAGTAAAGAGAACCGAGATGACTAAACGAAACAAAAATACAGAATACTTCACATGTTAATTTGCATATCTCATATATATATAATGATATTGTCATCTACATCTGCATTTAAAATAATGTTTGTTTTTTTAATTTTAGTTTTTTTTTTTTTTTTGAAATTAGAACTTCAGAGTCCATAAATAAATTTGCACTGGTGGGCACCTGAGTGGTTCAGTTGGTTAAGCGTCCAACTTCGGCTCACGTCATGATCCCACAGTTCATGAGTTTGAGCCCCATGTCAGACTGTGCTGATGGCTGAGAGCCTGGAACCTGCTTTAGATTCTGTGTCTTCCTCTATCTCTGCCCATCCCCTGCTCATGCTCTGTCTCTCTCTCTCTCTCTCTCAAAAATAAATAAACATTAAAAAAATTTTTTTTAAGTTCTGTTGTAACAGAGCCACACTCAATCATTTACAAATTGTAAAGAGTTTATTTTTTCCATAACTTTATTTTTTTTAATGTTATTTATTTCTAGGAGAGAGAGAGAGACAGACAGCATGAGCAGGGGACGGTCAGAGAGAGAGGGAGTCACAGACTCTGAAACAGGCTTCAGGCTCTGAGCTGGCAGTCAGCACAGAGCCCGACACGGGGCTTGAACCCACGAACCGCGAGATCATGACGTAAGCGAAAGTCGGACGCTTAATCGGCTAAGCCACCCAGGCGCCCCTTCCATAACTTTATTGAGGTATGAATGACATAAATTGTATATATTTAAGATGTATAATGTGATGATATGGTATACATATTTATTGTGAAATGATTAACCATAATCAAGTTAATTAGCATATTCATTATCACATAGTTCCCTGTGTGTGTGTGTGTGTGTGTGTGTGTGTGTGGTGAAAACACAAGATCTCCCATGAGTGATTTTGAAGTTTACAATACAGAATATTAGCTATACTCACAATTGTATACATTAGTTCTTCAGAACTTACTCTTCTTATAACTGAATATTTTATCTTTTGCCATTGTGTCCCTATTTCCTCCATTCCCCAAACCCAATAACCACGATGCTACTCTATTTATATGAGTTTATTTTATTTTTTTAAGATTCCACATATAAGTGGTATCATACAGTATTGGCCTTTTTATGCATTATTTCACTTTAGCATAATGCTCTCCATGTTCATTACTATTGTCACAAATGGTAGGATTTCCTTTTTTATGGCTGAATATATTTATGTATATGTGTGTTGTGTGTTGTGTGTGTGTGTGTGTGTGTGTGTGTGTGATGGGAATGTCAGATCATATTGCAGTTCTACTTTTTTATTTTTAATTTTCAAGTATTTGATTCAAATTTTTGAGCTAATTCTGTTTCTAAAATACTGTTTTCCATAGTGGTAGCGTATTTATATTTCTACAAACAGTGCACAAAAAGTACATTTTCTCTACATCCTTGCCAACAATTTTGATCTTCTCTCTTTTTGATAGTAGCTATTCTAATGGATATAACCCATGATTTTATTTGCATTTCCCTGTTAATTAATGATATTGAACAGTTTTTCATATACCTATTGGTAATTTATGTATCTTTTTGGAAAAAATGCCTATTGAGGTTCTTTGCCCATTTCAATTAAATTATCTTTTGCTATTGAATTATAAGTGTTCTTTATATATTTTATGTATTGCTCCCTTAATAGATATGTGGTTTGCATACATTTTCTCTGATTTCATAGGTTAACTTTTCATTTTATTGATTTTTGTTTTTTGCTGTACAGAACCTTTTTAGTTTCATGTAGTCTACTTATTTATTTTTGCTTTGCTGTTTAAACATTTTTATGTCTATTTTCTATCTATCTATCTATCTATCTATCTATCATCTATCTATCTATCTATCTATCTATCATCTATCATCTATCATCATCTATCTATCTATCAATTATCTATGTATCTATCTTGCCAAGACAATGTCTAGGAGCTTTTTCCCTGTGTTTCCTTCTAGAAGTATTGTAGTGTCAGGTCTTATATTTAGTTCTTTAATCCAGTTAGAGAATCCATTTATTGAAGAGATTATTTTTCCCCATTTGTGTTTTTGGCATCCTTATCAACGGATGACCTTATATGTCAGGGTTTATTGCTGGTCTATTCTGTTCCTTTGGTCTATGTCTGTTTTTAAGCTAGTATCATACTGTTTTGAGCTATAATTTTATAATACAGTTGGAAACCAGGTAGTGTAATGCCTCTAGCATTATTCTTTCTCAAGACTGCTTCAGCTATTTGGGGTATTTTGTGTTTCCACATGTATTTTAGATATTCTTTTACTATTTTTGTGAAAAATTCAGTTTGAATTTTGACAGATATTTTATTGACTCTGCACAGCGCTTTTGGTATTATGACTACTTCAACAATAGTAATTCTCCAAATCCATGAACACAAAGTGTCTTTGCATGTGTTTGTGCCTTCTCTAATTTCTTTCATCAGTGTCTCAGTTTGCAGTGTATAGATCTTTCACTTCCTTGGTTAAATTTATTTCTAAGTATTTTTTATGTTTTTGTTGCTACTTTAAGTGGGACTGTTTTCTTAATTTCTCTTTCAGGTAGTTTTTCATTGGTGTACAAAAATGTGACTGACTTTTACATATTGATTTTTTTATCCTATCACTTTACTGAATGTATTTATTAGCTCTGTTTATGGTGTAATCTTTAAGGTTTTCTATGTATAAAATTCTGTTGTCTGCAAATGGAGGTAATTTAACTTCTGCCTTTCATATTTGGATGTCATTTATTTTGTTTCCTTGCCTAATTACTCTGAGTTCCAGCACTATGTTGATTACAAACAGTGAAAGTTGATTAGAAACAGCACTTTTGTCTTATTCCTGACCTTAACAGGAAAAACTTTTATTTTTTCACCACCAAGTATGATGTTAGATGTAGGCTTGCCATGAATGGCCTTCATTGTGCTGAGGTATGTTCTCTCTGCACTAATTTGTTGAGAATTTTATCATGAAAAGATTTTGCATTTTGTTAAATGCTGTTTCTACCTCTATTAAGAAGATCATATGATTTTTATCTTTCATTCTATTAATGTGGCCAATCATGTTTATTGATTTGTGTATGTTGAACTATCCTTGCATCCCTGGAATAAATCCCACTTGATCCCAATGTTTGATTTTTTAAAATATACTGTTGAATTTGTTTCCAAGTATTTTGTTGAGATTTTTGCCTGCCTGTTAATCACAGATATTAGTTTATAGATTTTTTTTCTTGTAATGGTTCTATTTGGTTTAGGTATGAACATAATACTGGCTTATAAGATGAGTTAAAGGAGTTCCTTTATTTTCAATTTTTTGGAGTAGTTTGAGAAAAATTGGTGTTAACTCTTCTTTATATGTATGATAACATTCACCAGTGAGGTCAGTTTTTTAGACTTTTGTTGTTGTTGTTGTTGGAGGTGGGGGTTGATTAATGATTCAGTTCCTTAATAGATCTATTCCGATTTTCTATTTCTTCATATTCAGTCTTGACAGGTTGTTAGCTTCTAGGAATGCATTTGTTTTTTTTCTAGATCATCCAATTGTTGGTTCTAATAGTTCATAATAGCATTTTATGATTCTTTGTGTTTCTATGTCATCATTTGTAATGTCTCCCCTTTCACTTCTGACTTTATTTATTTGAGCCCCATCTCTTTTCTTAGTGAATCTGGCTAAAGTTTGTCAATTTTGTTTATCTTTTTTAAAAATTTTTTAAATGTTTATTTATTTCTGAGAGAGAAAGACAGCATGACCAGGGGAGGGTCAGAGAGTGAGGGAGATACAGAATCTGAAACAGGCTCCAGGCTCTGATCTGGCAGTCAGCACAGAGCCCAACATGGGGCTTGAACCCACGAACCGTGAGATCATTACCTGAGCCGAAGTCGGATGCTTAACCGACTGAGCCACCCAAGAGCCCAGATTTTGTTTATTTTTTTAAAAACAGGTTCTTAGGGCACCTGGGTGGCTCAATAGGTTAAGTATCTAACTCTTGGTTTCTACTCAGGTCATGATTTTACAGTGCATGGGATCAAGTCCCACATTGCACTCTGTGCTGACAGTGCAGAGCCTGCTTCATATTCTCTCTCTCTCCCTCTCTGTCTCTGCCCCAGTTTAAACAGATAAACTTTAAAAAACAGCTCAACTTTAAAAAACAGCTCTTAAATTCTCTGATCTTTTCTACTGTTTTTTTCTGGTCTATATTTCATGTATTTCTGCTCTGGTGTTTGTTGTTTCTTTCTAACAACTTTGAGCTTAGTTTTCTTTCTAGTTCTAATTTTTGTTTTTGGGTTTTTTTTTGGAGATCTTTCCTCTTCTTTAATGTAGGTATTTTATTGCCTTACATTTCCCCCTTAAAAAAATGTTTTTCCTGCATCTCATAAGTTTTGGTGCACTGTGTTTCCATTTTTATATTTTCAAGGTATATTTTAATTTATTTTTTGATTTCCTCTTTGACCTATTGGTTGTTCAGGGTCATGTTGTCTAATGCACATATTTGTGAATTTTTCAGTTTTCCTTTCTTAATCAACTTCTAGTATCATGCTACTGCAGTTGGAAAAAAATGATATGATTTCATTTACCTTAAATTTGTTAAGATTTGTTCTGTAGCCTAAAATATAATCTGTCCTGGATGATATTCCATATGTACTTAAGAATGTGTATGCTGTTAATGTAGTATGAACTGTTCTGCATATGTCTGTGAAGTCCATTTATTCTAAAGTATAGTTTAATTCCAACATTTCCTTACTTATCTTCCTGGGTGATCTATTCATTGTTGAAAACTGTGGACCTTAGTGTAAGAGTGGCTATTATTGTATTGTTGTCTTTTTCTCCTTTTGAATCTGTTAATATTTTACTTTAAGCTTTTAAAAGATTATTTATTTTGAGAGAGACAGAAAGACTGTGAGTTGGGGATGGGCAGAGAAAGAAAGAGACTCTGAAGCTGACTGCACAGAGCTCAGGCAAGGCTCAAACTCATGAAACTGTGAGATCATAACCTGAGCTGAAATCAAGAGTTGAACACTTAACTGACTGAGCCACTCATGGACCCCTGAATTTGTTGATATTTGCTTAATATATTTGGGTGTTCTATGAAGGGTATGTACACATTTACAATTGTTATATCCTTTTGATGAACTGACTCCTTTAACACTAAATAATAACCTTCTATGTCTCTCATTACAGTTTTTTAAAGCCTATTTGATTTGATATGAATATAGCTAGCCATGGTCACTTTTGGCTTCAATTTACCTGGAATATTTTTTTTCCATCTCTTTACTTTCAGACTATGTATGTATTTAAAGCTGAATTGCATCTCTTGTAGGCAGAATATAATTGGGTGTTTTTTTTTTTAAATCCATTATTTTATTTTTCTATTTTTATCAGTTATTTATTCTTTATTCATTCTTGTTCTTTCAGTCACTTTTTTCTCTATCTTCTTTTTTTGATTGCATAATTTAATCCATTTAGAATAAAAGTAATTATTGAAGGTAAGAACTCCTTATGTCATCCTGTTAATTTTTTTTATGCCCATATAGTTCCTTTGTTTTCTTCACCTCTCACTGTCTTCCTTTGTGATTTGACTATTTTCTAAAGTGGTATATTCTAGGGCACCTGAGGGGTTCAGTCATGTAAGCATCTAACTCTTGCCTTCCGCTCAAGTCATGATCTCATCTTTTGTGAGTTCAGGCCTTGCATCACTCTGTGCCAATGGTGGAACCTGCTTGGGATTCTGTCTCTCTCTCTCTCTGTTGGCTCCTCTTCTGCTTGCTCTCTACCTCTTTCTTTCAAAAAATAATAAATAAACATTAAAAAGTTTTAATAAAAAATAAAGTGATTTACTTTTTTGTTCGTTTATTTTTGTTTGAGAGACAGACTGGTCCTATTCAGACCTTCATGAAACAAAACCTACTGAAATAGCCTGAGCTATTTCATTTAATACCTTAAATAAGAATTTTAGGTTATATTTTTTAAATTGCCCTTACCAGTTTGTTTACTTTTAAAAAGTTTTATTTTTGTATTCGGTATTTTAAGTGTTTTTTCTCTTAAATCTTTTATGAACTTATTTAGAAAACCTTCACACAGAAATAAAAAAGTAAAAATCACTAGTAATTTTGCCATTATTAAATAATAAAGTTCTTTTAACTTTTATCATTGTACATGTAATATCCTCTATGTTCTTTTTTATATTGAGATTATACTATTTTAACACTTTTAAAAGTAGCTATCTTAACACTTAAAAGTAGCTATCTTTTTAACATTTTATAGAACATTTTGGTGAATGTTAGCTTTCAATGATTTGTTGGCTCACTTTGGTTTCAGGTATGATTGGTAGGATAAATAAACATGGTTTATGCCATAATTCATCCATTTTTGATCTTCTTCCATTTCTTTAACATTTATTCAAGGATATGAAATAATCTTCATCTGTTTTTATATAAAGACTATGAAATACTTCACAATTTCTCTGCTTATTTGGGAAATAGAATCTTTTATGGTAATTTTAAGCTACAAAGTTTTGTTAATATAAGATTTAATTTTGGTTGAAACCTTTCTCTGCCATAGTATTGGGCCTCCTTGCAAGTTAAAAACCTATAGAGGAAGAGGAGCCAAATCTGAGCAGGGAGAGTAATGAATGTTAGTGACAGGAAAATTACTACTTATAGTGATATTGATCATCTTCAATCATAATAAAGATTTTAAAGTTGACTTTGTCTTTGGACAGTATATTGTCTTCTTAAGAGTTTCCCTATGAGAAACTTTCCTTTGAAATCATCTTGATATGTAGATATAAGATAAATAAGATATTTTTTTATCTTTATAGATATGCATATATTTAAATATATATATATTTATATATTATATATATATATATATAATTTGAGGTGTCTCATTCTGCAGTATTCTAGTCATCTAAATTCATCTCAGCTTCTCACCTCATCAGTTTCTCCACCAATTTAAGAGTTAGTAATTTAATAAAGCACCAGACTTTATATTTCCTTTATCAACCACAGGGATCATTTCCAATAATTGGTGAAAACGTTGTTTCCCAGCAAACACAGGAGTACATATTTTTGGTCTTGTTGGCTATAATTCTAAAGTGTATCCAAATCTGACCGCATACTTATTTTCATTGGTAGAGCTTGAATCTATATACCATTGTTGTTCACTACACTATGTCAAACTCTTCCTAATATTTCTCCTTTCTCTATTAGTATCTTCAATCCCATATTCCATGATCTAGACAGTAGTCACAGTGATATTTCTCAGCTTCATGAATGAAATTAAAAAAATATTTCTTTATTCGGGCACCTGAATGGCTCATTTGGTTAAGCATCCAACTCTTGATTTTCAGCTCAGATCATGATCTCATGGTTCTTGAGTTTGAGCCCCATTGGGGCTCTATGCAGACAGTGCAGAGCTTGCTTGAGATTCTTCTCCCTCTCTTTCTCACTTTCTCTCTCTCAAAAAATAATAAACTAATTTTTAAAAAAAATTTTCAGAGGATGTAGGTTATACCTAAAAGAAAACCTAAATATCTTATCTAAGTATACATGATCTAATTCTTGCTTTACTTTGACATTCTCTTAGTTCATATTTTCAGTCCTGTAGGATTTTGATGCAAGATTTCTAAATTGTGAGACAAAATATTGGTCTATTGATTCATATTTGGGAACTTGGTCACAATTTTGTATGTCTTTGTGTTTGTTTTTTTTTGTTGTTGTTGTTGTTTTGTTTGTTTGTTTTCTGTTTTAGCCATTACTTAGGGTTTAGGCTAACGGGTTACTCCAACTTTGCATGTTACTTAATGATGCACATGACTGTGGGAATTTTTTCAGAGATTTAAAAAATAAAAACCCTAATCTATTTAAAAAGTGAGATTTTTCCTGCCTAATTCTTAGGTACTTAAGGATGTAGCAAGAGTTTATTTGATAATTCAAGAGGGTTAATGAAATATCTTTCAATTAAAGATGTTAGCAATTAAAAGCACAATGATTTATAATGGCACAGCATTTGGGAATATGTCAACATTTTCTCAAATAGTTAAACTTTTACAACATATTGTACTCTTGCTTTCACTTATTATCTCACATGCAATAAATATTTATCTGAATTAAATATAGAGATGACTTAATATTATCAAAAATTATTCTAGTTGGGAATAACTGCTTGTGTTGAGTGGGTATCATTTTCTAATTAAATCTGAAAATATTACTGAAATATTTTAATTGTAATTAACTTAAATCATTGCCACAAATTTATGGAGAACTAATTGTCATTTTCTCTAGAAGTCACAGATCTTACCTGAAGAATACAAAGAAAAAGCATATGCAAACAAATGTCTTTAATGAGACTGAAAAGGTTTTGCTAACTTCCAGTGATTAATATTTTTTCATAAATTTAACAATATTATATAAATGTGAACTCATAATGTTTATTACATTTTTAGCAAATACCTTCCAAACTCTTCAAGGAAATCTTCTAATCGGCATTTATAAAATTCAGCATTCATTTATATTAACAGCACATTTTCTTATTTTATAAGGAAAAAAATGGCTCAGACCTTTAGAAGATTTGGGATTTGCAGAGTAATACATAGTCAATGATTATGTATTGAATGGATTGTTCATCTTTATCACTCTGTGAATATTAGCTGTTTATATTGTTTTGTTGCATCACTAAAATTTATTAAGTAAATAAGAAATGTAGACAAGTTTATGATCAAACATAATTTAATCAAATAACCACTTTGAAAGTTTTGTAATATAAATAGTTTTTTTACACTAAAAAGTTTTTGCTCTGAAGCTTTTTATACTTATTAGTCTTTTAAACCAAATAGATGAATCTATTTCTTAGTAGTGACTGAATTGATGGATTAATTTAGTATTACCACAGTTTAAAATATGCAGTTAATAAGAACTATAACAAGTACTAAATAGACAAAGAATGTCATCTACATGATAAAATTGACATGAATTTCCGTTTTTTCATTTTTATATAAAAATACAAACGAAGAACAATAAGAGTAAATATTTAGTAGGTTTAAAAAGTTTTCATTCTCTGTAATCATTTAAGGATTATTTAGTTTTTGAGAAAGAGAGAGACACAGCATGAGCAAGGGAGAGGCAGAGACAGAAGGAGTCACAGAATCTTAAACACGCTTCAGGCTTTGAGCTGTCAGCACAGAGCCCCATGCAGGTCTCGAACACATGAACTGTGAGATCATGACCTGAGCCAAACCGGCTGTTCAACAAACTGAGCCACACAGGTGCCCTTGTATCATTTAAATTTCCAGCATTCAGCAGTCTGCTTAGTAAATATTTTAAAAAGCCAATTTATAATTCTTACAAAATTTTAGTGTAAACAGGCCTTGGTTATTGTCTTTTTGATACTCCATTGTATTGAGTTCTGCTCTTTTTCTATTTTATTCCAGTAAAATTGTTAGAATAGAAAAAGCTGAAATGTCTGTGAAAGCATAATAAATGATAAAGTATTATACACATTGATAAAAATATTTTTCTCTAAAAATGACAATTAAGTTATATAAGGTTCTCTGATATAGAGTGACACATTCAGCATTGATATGTTCTGACAAAAGTTATATAGAAAAACAGATTAGTAATACATTCAGTTAAATAAAAAAGAGATAAGTAAACATCAACATGAATAGATAAATATATAAATGATAGAGCTAAAAATATATGATATAAATGTACATATTTCTATAGTAGCAATGAGAAAACCTAGGTAATGTAAAAACAATCATATTTGTGAACCAAACAGAGAGCCGAAGGTGCAAGACAATGAAATAAGCTGAAATATGGGGGAATATGAAAGAGATAGGTATTTACTACCTGAGGCCCAACAAGTGAGGCATTGAATATCATGTACCTCAGTCTCTGTTATCTTATACACAATGTTGACTTTAATCCAAAATAAGGAGACATAGGAAAATGCAAGACAAAAATAATGTCAAGAGAAAAATCATTTAATAGAACACTATTTAGATGAGACACAGATGTTGGAACTATCAGAGAGAGAAATTAAATAACTGTAAGTTATATGTAAGAAATTATATTGAAAAGATAAACAATATTCGTGGACAGAAGGAGGATTCAATAGAGACATAAAAATTATAAGAATGAGTCTAATAGAAGTAAGAAATTTAAAGTATGGTAAAACAGATTGAGTATACCTTTAGTGTGTTCATCAGTGAACTAAACGTAGCTTAAGAAAGAATCAGTGAACTTAAAGATAGACTAATGGTAATTACCCCAACTGAAACACAAAGAAATGAGGAAGAAAAAAACAAAATAAAACAAAACACTAACAGTTTCCAAGAACTGTACTATAATATCAAACTAACCATCTATATGGAATTGTCTTTCCAGAATGTAAAGAGGAAGATAAAGGTTCAAAAGAAATGCCTAAATTAATAAGCATATAATTTTTTCAAAAATAAGATGAGACATCAAACCACAAATTCAAGCATCCATGAAACCAAAAGAAAACAAAACGGAAAAATAGCAAGCAAATAAGTGAAACAAAACAATTTAAACAACAACAGCGTTATAAGTGAAAGGAGCGAGGCTAATAGTGCTGCATACTGTATAACTCAGTTTATATGATCGTGTAGAAGACCCAAAACTAAAGCAGAGAGACAAACCAGTGATGTCACACACTGCTAAATATTAAACACATTTTCTCTGGAAAAATCTGCACAGAAATGGACTCATGTCAGGTACAGTTATATCTTGTTGAAAAGGATTCTGACAGGGGCGCCTGAGTGGCTTAGTTGATTAAGCGTCCGACTTTCACTTACGTCATGATCTCGCGGTTCGTGGGTTCGAGCCCCGCGTCGGGCTCTGTGCTGACTGCCAGCTCAGAGCCTGGAGCCTGTTTCAGTCTGTGACTCCCTCTCTCTCTGACCCTCCGCTGCTCACGCTGTCTCTCTCTATCTCTCCTAGAAATAAATAAAAACATTTAAAAAAAAATAAAAAAAAATTATGACCAGAGGACAGACAGACTGGAATAGTCATTGTTGAGACTTTTCGAGAATCAAAAGGAAGACCCTCAAGGCAAGACGGGTTTGGAGTTTCTGCCATAAAATAGGCAGGTCAAAGCGGGCGGGGGGACACTCAGACTTGTTTCAGAGCAGAGAAGGGNTCGCGGTTCGTGGGTTCGAGCCCCGCGTCGGGCTCTGTGCTGACTGCCAGCTCAGAGCCTGGAGCCTGTTTCAGAGTCTGTATCTCCCTCTCTCTCTGACCCTGCCCTGCTCACACTGTCTCTTTCTCTCTCTCCTAGAAATAAATAAAAATATTTAAAAAAAAAAAAAAGAAAAGAAAAGAAAAGGATTCTGACAGAAGTATCTAACTTTCACAACCCTCAATGTATTTATGGTTAAAGGAGAGCTTCTAACTGACCATGTAAAATGGGAACTGCTTGATATAGAAAATGGCCTTGTTTGGACTAAATCAGATAAGGCGTCAGTCTCTTCTTCCATTTACTTTGAGTCAGTTCTGACAAAACAGCTTAACCTTAAGCTATTTATGTAGATATCAATTTCCTAAGTTAAGTATTCATGTTATTTTTTTTCTTCAAATAATGGTATTAGTTCTTTGCCTTATGTCTTGTATTGCCTTTAGTGCATTTATTCGCACATTTTTGAGGGGATGATTATGTCCAATATTCAGTTTCGCTCTAGAACACTGAGAGAAACTTCACAAAAATTAAGATTTATTCATAAATATATTATATCAGCTTAATTCTGAAGTAGCTCACACTTATTTCTAAATAAAATAAATATCTATTAAGTGCCTACTGTGAGAGAAGTTATTATGTAAATGACCTTGGGTAATAAAAAATAACTTGCCCAATAGCAGTGTAAACTTTGTAGATAATTTAGTATTTAATGAACAGATTTCATCTTACTGAAAAAATTAGCAATTTGATGTTCTACCTAAATTATTTGTGATGTTAAATAATTTGATATATTTAATCTGAAGCAGATATGCTTTTAATTGATTTCTAGTCAAAATATAAGCAAATTTATGCACAGATAAATGATTAGTCTTATATCAACTTTTATATAGGAGTGTGGTTGGAAAGAAGCAAGAGGAATAAAAGGAAAGCAGAGCTGAAGGAAAAAAGTTTTCTGTATCCAGTTTCATTCTGAACTGTTTCTTACACTATAGAGCTAATTTTAAGTGCTTAATCTCATAATACATACTGCTAAAATATTTGTATTCACATAAAATCATTAGTATAATTTTTAAAATTTAATATTACATTAAATTGCATATGATATTAACATTTTCGTATGTTCTTAGAAATGGAGCTTAGTGGAAAAAAATAAGTCTCACATATAAACAACCAAAACTGCAGCAAAATAAACATACATATGATATGGAGTTCATTAATATTTCACTTTTCACATAAAATATCCTATATTCAATATCACTTCTAATTAATTTATATGCATGCACACAGGAAGCCTTTAATGTGGTATCATCATCTACAAATACAATAAAAAGCATGTAGTTACCATTACTTATACAATGTCTCAACAACATCATGTTTATGGAGGCTGTACTTTAGAAAACTATTCTTTTCTCAAGATTCATGCTTTAAATCAACGTTGGTGAAAATCTATGAGAAAATGTTTTAATAAAAACTTAGACAACTTCTTACCATTTTTTAAATTTTCCTAGCATTTACCATTTCTCAAATACATATTGCTTTTTCCTGGAACTGGACATAACCAAGCGCAGATGACATGGGAAATAATAAAATGTATTGAATCATTCAGAAAATATTACAGTCAAATAAGTAAAGGTGATTTTGAAAGATTCAACATTGCTGGTACAGATGCTACCTATTATCTGATACTTCTAGCTTTGGTTGAGGAAATAATCAGCTCATTCAAAATGATATTTTCATATTGTTTACATAAAATGAAAATTCTATGTTATAAATAAAAAGCTATAATCAGAAGCCATACTGTGAATGTAAATTCATTCAAATAAAATGTTTACTTTATCAACCACTTGATCTCAATATGATCTGAAACAACTGACTATATACACATAATCACACATATATAAACACACACATTACAAACCCGTATACCAACACAGAAATAATGTTTCATGATTAATACTGAATAATGAGAAATAAAGCAGAGTAAAATTATAAGCATGTATTACATATAAATTGCAAGCCATGGAATATATTAACCATTGCAAAATTTAAATAAATACATACATACACATTTGAAACATTATATTGTTTCTATTCAAGTTATTTTTAGAAAGTTTTCCCATTTTTTTGTAATATGCTTTTTATTATTCAAAATTCTCATGTCATTTTCTATTATACTGAAAACATTACAAGATTCATAAAATAATGGCATTAATAAAACAAAAGCAATCAATGCACAATTCAAGCATGAAGTTACTTTTTAAATTATTTCCATTACAATCTTTTCTATTCTGCTAAAAATCATGTCACTGTTTTTCTTCACTGCAGTATTTTTGGCTGATTAGTGGACAGCTTTGCTCATGAAGACCCAGGACTTCCCATTGCCAGAGGTGAAAAGAAGTAAGACTAACGGTAATTGGGATCTTGTGGATTTTATGTCAACGTTGACATGCATCTGGAAATTCAACACCATTTGATATACTTAAAGTGAAAACACTTTGTTCTGGGGATATCATACTACAACTCTTATTTTCCTTCCTAAATCATGTTTAGCTTTGTAAAATATCAAGGCTGAGTAGTTATTAAATTCAAAGCTATTTATATTTCCAAAACTATTGTTTTGATTTAAATGATTAATTCTGAAGGATATTTTTTTAATTGGTCATATTTCTAATGGTAAGAAAATTAACCTATTGCTGTGGTTTAAAACAATTGTCTGGGAGGAATAATTCCCCAAAGTATAAATTAACTATTTCTCTCTGCCTGGTAGGAACGTTATGAATACCAAGTGAATTTAAACTGGATTTTTAATAACCAGGGAGAAACAATTTAATGCTATCTGTGCAGATGATAATGGATGTTTTGATCAGAAAGACTCTCTAATCATGTGCTTTTTATGTAAACTTGCTCTTAGGAAGTCAAGAGAATACTGAGGATATCTCAGCTTGCAGCATTAAGGGACTGCATGGATGAGAAATAAAGATGCATATTACCAAAATGAAAAGGGGACAAATGGGAGAAATTAGAAGACAGGAAAAGTAATAATAACTAGTGCTATTATGTAGAATTTTCAGATGGCTTTTGAAGAATGAGATAAAAAAGATGGATGTGCATAGGATTCTTATTATGAAGTTGATAGTACATGAAAAAATATGAGGGAAATGGAGGTGTTCCATCAGTGATCTATTAAAGTGCCATAGAAAATTTGTTCTATCAATCCCAGTTTGGAGATTTTCAAATGAAATTATAAGGATCATGACTTATGGTGAAAAATGCTTGAAAACTACTTTTGATTTCAGCTCTGACATGTAAAGAGCTTGGAAGTTATCTTTCCTGCCTTAACAACAAGAAAAAGCTGAAGAAATTAAAAATCAATGTCTTTTCTTGGACCCATTAGAGACCTGAGTGACATGGCAAACTACCACCCATAAACCTAGAGATATTGTCAAATCAGCCATAATAGAGATCAGCTAGAGCCATAAACTTGTTGTAATACTTAAATGCTAATATTGATGAAGTTCTAGATTGAGTCTAAGTGGACTACATTAAGATTAGGGACCTCCTTGGGGCCAGAATGTTAGGAAAGTCCCACACTTTTATAGATTTTACCTCCAGGAATCCCACCAGATTCTCTATGATGATGGGCAAGGAGAGATCCTCTCATGTCTCTAGAAAAGAGAAGGGAAGAATAAACAGTGTCCAAAAAAACATTTCTCCAAATCCAGCCCACACTAGATTTCCTATTACATTTGAGGAGAAAAAGGAAGCTATGAAATACATGTGCAGTTCACAGCTTAGGGACACAGGTCCACTAAAGGATTGAGAATTTATGATGACGTAGAACATTTCCTTTCTCCTATGTTACTACCATACCAACAAGGGTCCAGTGTAATAAGTGTGGATGGTAGCTGAGAGGTATGCAAGCTACACTGTATCTGAGGAGGTGTTCCTAAGGAAACTCAAAGATAGTGAGAATAAATGAGTAATGAAAGCTAAGAGAAGGAAATTCTAAGGAAGAATAAAAATATTGGCACTGTACAGATATAGATTTAAAGCACCTGGCATATACTACTAGAGCACATTTAACAAATCACAGCCAGATTAATATAAACTCACATTAAAAGACTATTTCTCACAATTACTAGAACCAGAATATCATATGTGACTTTCAGCAAAAAAATTTACAAGTTTTGCTGAAAGTTAAAAACCAAAAAATAAAGCAGCCTGAAGCATAAAGTAATCATCTTAAGGAGGCAGATATAACACAGATTTTTTGGATTATCTAATAAGAGATTTAAAACAGTCATGATTAACATGTTCAGGTTTGTAATGGAAGTGTGTATTATTCAAAACAGAATAAAACTCAAAAAAAAACCGATTAATAAGAAATGTTAGAAATTAAAAAAAAGACACTGTAACAATAGCCAAAGTATGGGAAGAGCCCAAATATCCATGAACGGATCAATGGAAAAAGATGTGATACACACACACAATGGAGTGTTACTCAACAGTCAAAAAGAATGAAATCTTGCCATTTACAAGATTGTGGATGGAACTAGAGGGTATTATGCTAAGCGAATTTAGTCAGTCAGAGAAAGACATGTATCACATGACTTCACTTATATGAGGAATTTAAGATACAAAACAGATAAACATAAGGGAAGGGAAGCAAAAATAATGTAAAAACAGGGAGGGTGACAAAACATAAGAGACTCTTAAATATAGAGAACAAACAGAGGGTTGTTGGAGGGGTTGTAGGAGAGAGGATGGGCTAAATGGGTTAGGGCCATTAAGGAATCTACTCCTGAAATCATCGTTGCACTATATGCTGACTAACTTGGATGTGACTTTAAAAAAAATTAATTAAAAAATTTTAAAGGTGTTTTAGGCCAAAAAAAACACCAAAAAACAAAACAAAAAAATATACTATAACATCTGATGAATGCTATTATGGACTATTGTATCAAGAGTGGTGGAAATGTTTGATAGGACCATCAGTGAACACTGGACATTGCTAAGGAAAGAAACACTGAGTTTGAATATAGGTCAAAAGCAATTTTCCAAACTGAAAAGAAACAATAATAATAATGATGATGATGATGATGATAACATCAACAACTAGAACATAATACTTAAGAACTGTGGGGAAATTTCAAAAGGTATAGTATACACATAGTATACACATATTTGGAATACCAGCAGGAGAAAAGAGGAAACTGGGCAGAAGATATATTTTAAGTAATAGTGGCTGAAACTCTTTCAAAATTAATTACATACACAAAGAAAAAAATCCAGGAATCTAGAGAACACCAAGAAAGATAATACCAAAAATTCTAGACTCAAGTATATCATATTCAAATTGCAGAAAACTAAAGACAGAAATAAAATCTTGAAAGAAACTGGAGGGAGGGGACATCTTACCCATAGAAGAATAGAAATAAAACATGCAGAAGACAGCTCAGAAACCATGAAAGCAAGGAGAGTGAGGTGAAGAATGCCTGTGTGGTCCAGTCACTTTAAGCACCCAACTCTTGATTTCATTTCAGGTCATGGCCTCACAGTTTGTGAGATCAAGCTCTGCATCAGGCTTTTCACTGACAGCTCAAAGCCTGCTTGGAATTTCATTCTCCCTCTCTCTCTTCCCTCTCCCCTGATTGCTTGTGAGCTCTCTCTCCCTCTCTCTCTCAAATCAAATAAATCAACTTAATGCACTTTATAAAGCCAACATTGTCCTAATACCAAAACCAGATATAAATAAAAAGAAATGAACAATCAAGTCACACTTAGAATCATCTTGAATACATATTACTAAGTTACAGAAGCCAGCTGCAAAAATCTCTATGTAAATTTAGAGGAAGTATTGGCATAAGTTATGTAGATAATCACCCAAACAAAGCAAAAAATAAATAAACAAGATGTACTGGCTCCTAGGAAACTAGAATGGAGGTTAAGATGCTGTTTTCTCATTCCTGAGTTAGTTATTCAGGACATGAGAAGGCAGAGGGAGACACAGACAATTCATGAATAGGTGAGTGAAAGGGACTACACTCATATCAAAGGGAAGTAAATTGTTTGAAGCTGGATTAGGAATAACTTCTCAAAGAAAAGGTCAGTACACATCAGGCAAGTGGATTACACTGGACTTCTCTTGGTAAACCCAGTGGGTTATTAACTAATGTTCTGGTGGAATGGATTTATTCTACCCTAGGCTTTATTTATCCCATAACAGAAGCAACCTTGAAAAACAAAATTAAATGTTTAGAATGGTGAATTATCTATAATTCAGGTGAGGGAATGGACAAGGAAACAATAATCTATGGTAATTTCATATTATTTGAAATACTACAATTTAATTAAAATATTGGCCAATTAATGAGATAGATAACTTTTAAGAATTAGCATTCCATTTCAATTTATTGAAATGCATATGAAAGGAAGTAAGGCCAAAAATCAACTGGAAAGATTTCTGAGTGTGAGAGGTTAGAATGTGAGAGTAAAGGTAGATGCAGTTTATACATCTATGTGTATTTTCCATCTAACAAAAAATAATCTTCTCTTTTTGTGTTATCTGGCAGTGCCTGATCTGAGATTAAATTTATATATACCCAGTATATATAAAGTTATATATACCCAGATGCACTGTCAATATCATAAAAAGTAATGGTGTTTTTTTTCTAAAAGTATCTTGTGGTGGTCATAATTTCATCCATATAGAGAGGATCAAATGTAAATTTAGTACTATTACCAAGAGGCAGGGGTAGTCATTTGATTTTTTTAATCTGTAAAATCCTACTGTGTCTTCCAGGCATGTGGAGTTTAGGAGAAACATTAGTAAGGGTCTTGTATGGCTGTGTCAGTAAACTATTCCTCTGTGCTAGAAACCTAGATCATGAGGATAAATGGTGTGGGAATCAAAAAATGCTCAAAACAGGTAATAATTAGAAATAATAAGATATTGTAACAAATAAGAACAATGTTTAAAAGTGGATCACAGTTCCAGTTAAGGATGCAATCATGCTACTTCCAGGAGAGACCCTCAGAGCCTGAGAATAACACCCATAGCTCTCGCCTACCAATGTGGTGGCAATGAGAAGCTTTTAGACCTGGTTCCTATAGAGAAGGGAAATTAAACTATTGATTTATAAACTTTAGCTAAGTATTCCACTTATATAATTTGAAGTACAGAAGAGACAAAATATATCTTGATGACTTGACTTATGGGCCTCAGCTACTGCTTAGTTCACTGTTAATGTCCTATATTTACTATTCTGACAATTTATCAGATATCCTGTGAAGTACTACCAATGAATCTTACAGGATAGACAATAATGAAAAACAAAGTTTATGCATTATATAAAACCATAGATCAAAATTATATATTTTTAAGACAGCTGCCTGAGTATGGTAAGAAGCAGACTGCAGCTGTTGTCCTTATATTTCAGAATTTAGTATGCTCATTTAAATACATCAGTTGTGAATTTGGGTGAAATTTACTTAAGGAAGTAGAAGTGGAACTTGAGCAGCCTTTAAATTGTGTATGTGGATGTGAACTGTGTCTTAATATTATCTACAACAACCATTCCGAGGTATGCAAAAGATATTTTTTAAATTATGGTGCACACAACCGTCTCAGTGAGCACACAACATTTTGGAACCCAAATTATAGTCTCAATCTTCATGACTCTCATTAATGTTCAAAGGCAACAGTATATGTAGAGGCTTGATCAATAGTTGCAAATACTTTGGGGGGACTTTAAGAATTGCTCATGGGGTATTAGGTGAGGCTGTAAAAATGTTCCCAGAGGCAGGAAACCATGTTAAGGAAACTACCATTCTTCAGAATATCAGAGGGATCTGTATTCTAGAAGACAAGGAAGATGGGTTATAGCTGAAAATCACTCTGGATAGATAATGAGGCCTTAGGTGAAAGGATTAATAATGACTGAATAATGAATCTAATGTGGGATTTATAACCTTTCATTTAGAATTAAATAATTATTTGTTGTGACTGACTTTCTTATCCATTTTAAGATTTTTAGTAATATTCCTAGCTTCAACTCACTAGGTGCCAATAGCAAGACCCCAGTTGTAACTACAAAAAATGTCTCCAAATTCCAAATGTCTCCTAGAGGACAAAATTGCCCATGACTGAGAACTTCTGCCCTAATGGGTAACTATGCCCATCAACAGTGATGGGGAAGATTTATAGACTCACAAAGGAAGGACTATTAGATATTCTAATCATGAATATCATGTCCTTGAAGATCAGTGGTTATGAATATTTGAGAGGTAACCTAAAAAGTGAATTTGTGATAATACACTATGGTAAGGCTAAGATTTAGGAGGTCATCACCAGTTACTATGGTTTTCATTGTTGCTCTCCAACAACAGCCCAGATACCTGGTAAAAATGTCTATCTTCTCTGTGCTACAATTAGTTCATATTGGACAGATAAAAATCAAAAACATATTGTCTTATGGGAAATAAATAAGTGGAACTATATAATGACAGCTGGAAACCAGTATCTTTAAAAACCTATGCCATGATATCTGAACTATAACTGCTCTCACTAACGAATAGAATCCAGACTTTATTGAACATTGACCTCTAGGCACAATCTACTATCAGAAATGTCTGATAAATTTAACTGATATATGGTAAGTGAAACTTTACTTCTCTGCCAGAGATATGTGTTGTTGAAATAAAATTTTATGCTGTTCTCTGATAAAAATAAGTGAAAAGTAAAGTCATGCAGACATTATCTCAAAAAAAAATATGTGAGTAAATTTATTTGAAGTTCATGATGTTTGAAATAGTTGTGGAAAACCATTGTTTATAAAAGAGACATTTACTGAATACACATACACACACACATGTATATATATATACATATATATGTATATATATAAATAAAAACTTGAAACATATATATACATAAATATATATATAACATATATATACATAAAATATATATTTATATAAATATTTATTTAATATATTATATTAATAATATAATAATTAAATATAATAATATAATATATAATAATAAATAATTAAATATAATAATAAAATAATAATATATATTAATATTTATATAAATTATATATAAATAAAATATATATTTATATATATTCAAGTTTTTATTTAAATTTTACTTAGTTAACATATAGTGTAATGTTTGTTTCAGATGTAGTGTGATTCATGACTTACATATAACACCCAGTGGTCATCACAAGTACCAACCTTAAAACCTATCACCCTTTTAGTCCCTCTCCCACCCATCTCCCCTCCAGAAACCCCTAGTTTTTTCTCTATAGTTAATTGTTATGGTTTGCCTCCTTTTTTTTCTTCCCTTATGTTTATCTGTTTTGTTTCTTAAATTCCACATATGAGTGAAATTATTTGATATTTGTCTTTTTATTTTTTAAATGTTATTTATTTTTGAGAGACTGAGAGAGACAGAACATGAGCAGCGGAGGGAGGGGCAGAAAGATAGGGAGACACATAATCCAAGGTAGGCCCCAGGCTCTGAGCTCTGAGCTGTCAGTTCAGAGCCGGACATGGTACTCAAACTCAACTATGAGATTATGACCTGAGCTGAAGTCAGACGCTTAACCGACTGAGCCACCCACGCACCCAAATATTTGTCTTTTCTGACTGACTTATTTCGCTTAGCATAATATACTCTAGATCTATCCATATCGTTGCAAATAGCAAGATTATATTCTTTTTCATTGCTAAGTAATATTATATTAAATATATATGTTCCATTATATATAAACATATGTAATATTTATAAAATCTCACATCTTTATCCATTCATCAGTTGATGGACATTTGGGCTCTTTCCATAATTTGGCTCCTGTTTATAATGCTGCTATAAACATTTGTACTGAATATATTAAAATATTCAAATTATTGATGATTTTAAAAGAGAGTAAATGCCTAGTAGATTAATAGCAAAAGACAAGTGAAGAGATAAAATCATGATTAGCGTGTTTTGCAGAGGGAATTCCTAATCCACATTGTATTCTTCATGCCTAATGATTGTTGGAGTCTTTACAGGTTTGTTCTTTTGTATAATATTTTGCAGAAAATACTTTAAGAAAAATAATAAAGATACCTAAGAAATTTATGGAAAGGCAATATTGACAATGGAAAAAGGGTGTACTGGGAAGGAAGAGGTTAAGTAGCATGTCTTAACCTACTACTTTTGGAAGTAGCATACTTTTCTTTGGGAAGGATGCACTAAGGAAGACTGCTGATGAATCTATCTAATTTCCTTATAAACATATAATGCCAAACCTCCTGACAAATAAGACAATGATATTTGCTAACAGAAAGGCCCTTAATTAAGTAATTCTCAGAGATTTCATATACTCTTTTGGTCCCAGAGAACATGATGCTGTAAGGAAAAAAAAAATGGAAAATCAGGTTTTGGTCATGACATCTTTCAACTGTCTGTGTCTTGTAATTCCTTGTATCCTTGAAATATTTATGAAGTTTAAATTTGAGGAATATCTTTGAAGTTTTAAAATTAGTTTTGACAATCCAATCCTTTATAATACCTTATGGAGATTCCTCATATGGTCCTATATATGGATTCCTCCACATTTTGGAGGTGTGAAATTGAAAGATAACCCTAGAGGAGGGGTTTACATGAGAAGATGGTACATGGTAAAGAGTAATTAGTGCTTTTCTGTCTCTTCAGGTTATTTTAGACCTTTGAAATACACATAGGAATAATAAACATGTTCATAGGGTGAGATTAATAGTAGTAGGAAATGAAAATCATTAATAGAAAAGAACTCTGAATGAAATTGGAAAATGAGAACAGTAGAGACAAAATGGATATGCAGATGAATTTAGAGAATGTGAAATTCTTTTTTTTATTATTATTTATTTTATTTATGTATAATCCAAGTATAATAAACATACAGTGTTAAATTAGTTTCAGGTGTACAATATAATGATACAATCATTCTATACGTTATTCAGTGTTCATCACAATAAGCATACTCTTAATCCCCTCACCTATTTCATTTATCCTCCTTATCCACCTCCTCTTGGCAACAACTAATTTGTTCTCTTTAGTTAAGAGTCTATTTTTGTTTACCTCTTTTTCTTTGTTTTGTTTCTTAAATTCCACATGAGTGAAATCATATGGTATTTGTCTTTCTCTGACCTATTTCACTTAGCATTATACCCTCTCTCTAACTCCATCCATATTGTTGCAAATGGCAAGATTCCATTATTTTTTATGGCAGAGTAATATTCCATTGTGTGTGTGTGTGTGTGTGTGTGTGTGTGTGTGTACACCAACTTGTCTTTATCCACTCATCTATGGGCATTGGGTAAATAATAAGTAAACAATTTTGAATATATTATTTTGTTTAGCTTTCCCTGTGGCATCATTTTAGTGGATGATTACAGGCATCATCTTATAATTTTTACATGAGCATCAGAAGCTTTCCTGCTAGTTCCAGATTGCTATTTATTTTCTAATGATATTTTACAGAATCCTGTCAGTTCAGAGGGAAAGCTCAAGGGATCCTCAAGGATAGTTTGAGGTTCTTTTTATTTTCTTAGTTTTGAATTTCTTAGTTTTATTTTACACATCTGAAAATAAAAATAGTTAATTAGTGGTTATATATTGACAAAAAGAGGAGAAAAGCAGGCTTCGGACCCTTTTCCATCTCTCTAGATTTTCAAGGGCTTGTTATTTCCCATCACCATCCCTCCCAAAGAGAAAGCTACTTTTTTAAAGCACAGAATTAATATATCATTCTTTCCTTTGCAATTTCTTTAGCCTAATATTACAAATTCTGTTTCTTTAAAAGTATCCAAGAAAGTTTCTATCAAAAGTCACCATTTTTTCAAGGCTGAAGAAAGTCTTCATCTTTGCATGATATATACTAAATGCAGTATTTCTTCAATTCTGTACAGTAAGAAGTTCATCTTATAGTTTCACTTACACTTCCTGTTCCTTTTCATGAAATCAAATTAAATGTTATATCTTTGTGCTTTGTTTTTAATTTTTAATTTTTAGGAAACACCTGTTTCCATTTGGAACCCCATGCCACAGAGTTAAAATATGCATTCTTAATTCTATCTTGCATTTTATCCCATATCCCTTTGCTATACTCATTCCTCAGCAAAAGCTTATAAAATGTAGAGTTACATAATAATAATATAGTATTAACTCCATTTCTATGTAAAACTCCTAGGAAATAAAATAAATGAAAATATGCAATGAAATAAAATTACACGGTAATTTCATCCAATGTCTTATTTTGACCATTAAGAGACAGAATTCTGGAACCTACAGTATTCTTTTTTAACATACTAGGTTTTGCTCCACTTGTTTTGGCTCTATACCTAAGCAGCTTGCTCCCATACATTCAGATATTAGTTGCTATTGACTGAATGCTTTGTCTCAATGTTCTATATCTTTTCCAGATGTCTATTCCTATTATATTATACTTCAATTTTCTTGTTCTCTTTAGCAATTCCTCAATTCATTTTATCCTAAAGTTTCCAACAAACAGTTCACTACTTTTATCATTTGCCATGGGTTGCAATATTGTGGCAACAGGGCAGAGTGTGAACACAAGAGGATTTGATGTCAAGAACTTGTTCCAACACTATGTATATTTGGACAACTTTTTATTTGTGACCTTCATATCCACCCCCCCCATTAACAAAATGAAAATAATAGTGGCTCTGTTGAGTATTGTTTAGAATAAAGAGTGAATGAATAAATAAAACTGACTCAAGGTTGATATGATAAAGTATTATGGGATTTAATCCAGCAGACTTCACATTTTAGATTACTTTAGGGCTATCATTATGGATATAGGGTAATATAATTCTAATTGAATTAGAGACATGGAGAATTTGTTCATGGAGATTCAATTAATCAAATGTCATATAACCAAGTTCATTTATTTCTTTAAGCTCATATTGAATGTATGGATTTTATTCCCATAATCATGATTTAAAGATAGAAATTGTTAAATGGTCAAGTTGCCCAGTTATTTCCATATTGTTACCGGTGTTTTGTTGATGGCGCTCACTTCCATGAAATATTTATACACGTTGTAAGGCAGCTGGCATAAAGAGTATGAGGAGTGTAGCTTCTTCTGCTGGTTGCTATTCTTCATGCTTATTAGTGCATCACATTAGACTCACAGTGTGGACAGGATTGGACTTTAACTGTAACTTATATAGACCTGTACAGTGCTGTGTTTAAAGGCAGAGGCTGCCTCAGTGCCTTGGTATTTATGCAAGATGTGAGAAACTTAGAATATTAATTCTATGATATATAGAGTTCTGTTTGCATTTTATCTGAACTAAATTTAAGATCACATACCTGCTATTTTTTAATCTAAGTGACACATCTATTTTCATATTATCACTTAATTTTTAAAATGAGCCCAATATCATAGACTGTGCTTCTCCAAAACCCACTGAATTTTTTTTTCAAAATGAGAGCTATAACACTCCTAAAAGAGTCAAGGGTCTGTTACGGTTTTCTTCAAACAAATTTCCATCTTGACAAACAATCTCATAATGGAGAAAAACTTTGTTTTAAAAATGCACAAAATATGTTTTTAATAAATGTATCTCATAAATTTACCGTGCTTAACATAGTTATAGTAATCTCATTATTTGTACATAGTAATCAGGATTTAGTTGAATTGCATGCTATTTAACAGACTGCACACCACCAGTTCTTAGCGGCAACACAGCTGGATTCATTTTTCAGGATGAAAGATCACCCACTATAAACTTGCGCTGCTGGTGAGACTGAAAAATACTCAGATGTAAGCTTTAAATTGGCTACAAGAGTAGACATTTCTTTGCAACTCCTGTGTAGTATATTAAGCAAAACTGAAACATTTAATTTTAATTAGAATATTGAATTAGATTGTAAGTCAAATCTAGGACAGAGTTACAAAGGAAGCTGTCTCATAGTTAAAAGCATTAAAATGAATGTACTGCACCCCAAATAGAACATTCATGGAATTTCAACTAGAAAGCAATGATAGAAAGTGGCTGATAAGAGACATTAGAAATTACCCCATGGGCAGAAAAATATGAAGAATTATAATGCTTCAAGAAGAATATAAATAGGCATCTAGCTGATAATTTTCCATTCGAATCCAATTATAGGAGAAGTTTTAACCTTCATATTAAAACAGTTTTCCTTAACTAGCTTAAATAATGTAATCTATATTATGGCTAATATCCTTGATTAGCATGAGAAACTAATTGATTGTGGATAGCTCTTGTAATCCCTTTCAAATCCTTTCATTCCCTCTTCCTATTCCCACCAACCACTCCTGCAGCTTCAGCCAGTTTCAGAACAACCCGACTGTTCTTTGCATTTGGACCAGAGCCATGTAACTCCTACTTCTTGCTCTTGTGCTTCTTTGAAATAGAGAAGTAGGATGCCTAGGATCACCCACTCAGGACTAAAATATGAACAAGTTAGAAGTTTACCTCTGAGGTAACTCAGAGTTGGAAGCCACCTCTGAGGCCCTATTGACCAATTGATGAATGGCGGCCAGTTGGTATCTCATTCTGAAATGCTTATTGGGTTTCTCAGAAGGCTTCATGGAAGGGAACACTGGTCCTAGAGCAGTTGGCAATTGTCATAAAGTACTGTTGAACTGGTTCTCCATCTTTTCTTGTTTTACCTCCTCTGTCACTTTCTACTGCTTCTTAGACTGATTTTTCAAGTAAACTATTTCCATCTGAGTCTATGTCTTAGAATCAACTTTTGGAGACCCCAGGCTGAAATACATTTTAGAAAATAAGCATAGATCTAAAAGAACTTGTTAAGTTCATGGTGACCACAACCATTAGTGATACTTAGAGTTTCTGGTTAAAACTTTTAAAAATCTAGTCAATGAATATATTCTTTTTTAATATTCCAACTTTAACACGTATAAAATGTATCTATAAATAATTGAGGGTTTCTACATATTGGAAATAGTTTATTATAATTATCAGTTTAAGGTAGTTCATGTTCTTGAGAAAGTCAAAGCAAATCAAAAGATACTTATCAAAATTGAATTTCTCCAGAATCAATGTGGCAACATGGATATGGTACAAAATGTCTCTTTTATTTGATAAAAATGAAAGTAGTAGGAATAGGCATAAACTCTCCCAGTTGTACTGTGCTACTTCTAGAATCATAGCCTAGCCTTTCTGGTAGAACTGATTGTGGTTGCGGTGGCTGTGATTGTGGTGGTGATTGCTGATTCTCCTAGAGGCATGTTAGACTTATATAAAACTTATACAGTTTTAATGGATGACATGTTTTGTTTGTAGTGTTTATTGAGAAATGATAATTCTCAAGGCACTGCAACGCATACTAGTTTTAATTTCTATAATGAAGGTCCAAAGGGATTGCCATTTTATATTAAAAGGATACAAAGGTAGAAGAAAATTAAATATTATAACTGTTCCAAATTGGTAGAAATCAGCTGGTTGAGATGCAAACTTATGTTTAGTAACTCGAAAGCAAGAGATCATTCCTCTGCTCTCTCATAAGGTGGGTGATGGTTTATTAATATTCCATGATATCAATGACGTTCCTAAGCAATTTGTTCTTTTGCAAATTAAAGTTCCAAGTTCATATATATCTCTCACAATAGCTAATGGAAAAATATCTTAATCATATTAAGAACCCCTGGATCAACTTCAATGTGTAGAAATTGATGATTTGTGGTTCTAATTCACCTTATGCTTCTTTAATGCTACTTAAATTTAATATAAATATAAAAGCAGTAATAGTAACATATTTCACCATATACATGTAATGACGAAATTTTGCTGGTAATTCCTATAAATTTTATAAATTATTGCAATTTTTGATGACAATAATTTCATGAAATCTCCTTTTTTATGTGGAGACAGTTTGATCTCACTTTCAAGTCAATCTCGTTAATTTTTTTCTGGCATCAGATCTTTTCTTCCCAATCAACTATGTTGGCATCTCTTCTAACTCTCTTTTCATGTATACTAACTTTTCCTGCTTGATTGCTGCTCCAGGGAACGCTATTCATATAAACATAATATGAATAAACCCCTGTAATTGGGCTACATGATGTCTCATAAGTTTTCTGGGTTTTTGGAACTTTTTCTGGAATAATCACTTACTAGATGGTGATTCTGGACAAATCACATAACTAGCTGATGCCACAAACTTATTTATTTTTAATTTTTAAAAATGTTTTATTTATTTATGAGAGAGAGAGAGAGAGACAGTATGTGTAGGGGAGGTTCAGAGAGAGAGGGAGACACAGAATCTGAAGCAGCCTCCAAACTCTCAACCAGCTGTCAACACAGAGCCCCATGTGGGCCTCGACCCCATGAACCATGAGATCATGACCCGAGCCAAAGTCAGACGCTTAACCGACTGAGCCACCCAGGTGTCCCTGCCACAAACTTTATAGAGAAGAAGTCACAGTAAGACTTTGAAGTTTCATTTCAGTCTGATCCAACTTAAATTATAGGTAACAACATATTTATGAAGTCCGATACAATGTGGGTAGTAAATTCTTCCAATTTTGTATCATTTGTAGATTTCATTGAGGATTAAAAGAACAGAGTAACTGTAGTAACTATGTGATTTACTCATTTCCTTTTTTTCAGGCATAATTTTGTTATAGATGTTTACGGTCACTATTCACGAGGCTCCTTTAGGCACTTCATGGGGTTTGAGATATTAGTGTAATATTGTTACTTTTTTTCTCTTGAAATCAACCTGAGTTAGACACAGACTTTAGGTTCTAAGATATTGCATTTAATGCTGTTGAGAGTTGACATCCAGAAGTCAAACTGGCAAGATAGTGACATAAGAAATATTTAATTAAAAAATGCATAGAAATTCTCACTGAGAAACAAAACAGGTAGAATCAAAGGTAGAAAGAAGCTCTACCAAGACAAAAATCCAGGAACATTGCCAATCATATATGAAATTTGGGAGCATGCCATTAGTACAGAAACAGTTTTTTTTTTTTAATATTTTTAGTTTTTTATTCAAAAAATTTCCCCATCCACATGGAGGAGAAATGATCCCTCTTCTGGTTATAACATTGTGAGAAACGGATGGAGAGCATTCTTCAAAATATGCTGGAAGGATGGGATAGTAGAAGAGATTTTTGTCATCAGTCTGCTAGTATGTTACTTAATAAAATAAAATAGCATATGAATGCATAGGACAGAGCTAGAAAGAATAAAATATAGTCACAATATGAGTTTTTGTCTTATAGTTAAAAGTTTTCTCAGATCAAAATGTGTATGAGATACAGAGAGGAGACCCATTTACTTGGAACTAACTTCATGCCATTGGACTTTTCTTGAACCCAAATGCTCTCCAGTGCAGCTGGTTTGTCCTAAACAATGTTGCAGTTTGGAACCAGAAAAGCATCTCTGCCAAATGGTTAAGGTCACTAAGACAACTCTCTGAGTAAAAACTACATTGATGTGAAAAAGTACCACAATATCCACCAGGAATAGAGGGTATTTTAAACAACAACAACAAAAAAATATACTGGCAAATGAAGTAGTTGTTTGTGGCAGACTAATTTGATAAATAGAAAACTTTGAGGAGAAAGTACTCGGAGATGTATCAACATACTAAACTTGGCCAAGCACCTGAGGTTGATGTAAATTTGAACTACTAATAATGAAACTATCAAGTTTTCCCGCTTGTAAAATGGTTATCCCATTTTACTGAATTAACCTTTACCTTAGTTAAGACTCAATTTCCTTACCAAAATCAAGAAGCAATAATAGCACCTACTTAATAGATTTGGTGAAAGAAATCCATACATCACTGCACTTAACATCCACAGTACAGTATAATCCTTCTCTGTGTGTGTGTGTGTGTGTGTGTGTGTGTGTGTGTGTGTGTGTGTAGAATTAGCATGTGATGTCCTTAAAATTACAAGATAGCTATTTAGTTTATTAAATTTAGAATAAAAACTTTTTAACATTCTGTTTCAAAACTGGCACAATCATAAAGACCAGAGTGATAAAAAAGCAAGTAACTATAAAATAACATAGAGAGACTTAATTTGCATTATTGACCAAGATAAAGTCCCTTGAAGACTTTTCTTTGAACAAGAAAGCACTATTGTTCACATATTTATGTGCATATAGAAGGAATATGTATAAGCATGGCCATAATGCTCTGTCAGAGGGCCACAATTGGCTGAGAAACCTACTCAGAGAATCAGGCTAACAGCAGGCTTACTGAACAACAGCAGATATTTCGATCCAAACTTCTACAGCTTTGGCATGTAAAACATTTTAGATGCTAAGATGACAGAACTGCTCATAAAACCATCTGCTATTTACTGATCCATCTGTTGGTCAGCAGAGAGTCATCAGAACCCAAGAAATTCTTTGGTCTGAGAAACAGCAATAATTTCTAATTTTTTTAACTGAAAAATAGCTTTAATGACTTGCAGAGGCTGTATTTTATTATAGAAGATCACAAAATATCAACTAATACTCATTATTGTCATGATTTAGTATTAAGAAAGTTAAGCATCACATTTATGCCTTAATATATAAAAATATATATGCATAAAGCTATTACATGAAAAGCTGATACACAAATTCATTGAGCAGTCATAGTATATGAGAAACTAATATTTTTAAGGGCTTTGTAAACAGTCACGTGCTGCCTAAGAGCAGATGCAGTTAATATAAAAGAACTCTAATCTGAAGTATGTCGTTGACTTAATTCTATAAAATAAATGTCAGATCTCCAACAGTTTTCACATATCTTAAGAAAACTTAAATAAGAGATTATAGCAACTTGTTATTTATAAAATAGTGTTATAAAACAAAGAAGTTCTATTTTAAGGATAAATGGAGGTTCAATGCCTACACATCCTTATAATATTTTAAAACATGGTATTTTTTATAGCAATACAAAGTTACCTTGTACATATAAAACTCAACTTATGGTACTAAGTACAAAAAGTTACAAAACGATAAACACAGGCCCAAACACATGTATACATGTAACCCAGTGTTTTTACTCTATACCTATTTTTCTCTTTTTCTGCAACTAACAGTCTAGAAGTTTATTCCAAACAAAGATATGTAGAGTTGCCTCATTCTTTGAAAGCTGTCTAGTATTCCACTATCTCCTGTAGCTGTACCACAATGATTAAATGGGTTGTTAAAATCATTTAGATGGCTTGCAATTTTACTGTTGCAAAGGATGCTACAATAAACATTCTTACACAAAGTTCTCACATCTGCAAGCAAATTTGTAAAATAAATTTCTTGAGATATAATCGCTGGCATATTTCCATTGTAAAAAATATTGTGAAGTTGCCATCCATAGAAGTTATACCAATTTACCCTCTTACTACTAACATATAAGATTACTCTACATCCACATCAACAAAGTCAGTTGTCAATCAATTGGATAGTTTGAAAATTGCATTTAGTTATAGCTTTATAACTTTTAATAGGTTTTATATACAGTTATGAGTAATTTTCTATGTATTTCTATGCATTTATGATTAAATTTTTTATTTGTCTTTCCTGATATTTTAAATTTCTATATACTTTTTACTCAATGATATAAAAAATCATTTATATGTTAAATTGGTCCTTTCAATTATTACTTGCAAATATTTTTTCTGAAGTTCATTTTTCCCTTGAATTTTTTTCTATTAGTTTCATAAAAGCAGGATTTAAAAATCTGATGTAATAAAATGTCAAAATTTTTATTGTTTCTAGGTGGGTTTTTTTGTTTTTGGTAACACTTTCAAAGATATTGCACATTTAGATTTATTGTTCTGTGTTCTCTTCCAGTATATTCCTGGATTCATTTTAAGAAATAAATCTTCAAGTCCATTTAAAATAGTTTTAGGATATTCTGACTTCTCAAATTCATTTTTTTTCCAACATGGATACCTACTTGTCTCAAAAAGTGTTTGAAAAAACCATCTTTCTCACTGTTTTCAGTTATACCATTTATGTATCCTAGCCTAATTCTAGATTTTTTTTAAACGATTTAGTTGGCTATTCATGAATTCTAATACATTAAAAAATATTTTATACGTATAACCTTTTAACGTCTGGGAAAGTTAACCCATATCCATTGTGCCTCTTTTAAATGAACTTTTAATGTTATATTTAATTTTTCTCTATTAACATTTGAATATGTTTATAGAAAATCATGTTTTTTAAATTTTTTGGAATATAGATATTAAATGAGGGATCTATAGCAACATTATTAATTAAAATATTTTTATCCAAAATCATAGAGGCCTTTCAATTTGTTTGATTCTTCTTTGGTGTCCCTCAGTAGCCACAAAAGTGTACTTTATGACATAGAAAACTCATGAATTCTTAAGTCATTAAAGTTTTGCTTCCTTTCCTCATGGGTTATTTTTAAATCATGATATTATTTTTCCTTTTTCCTTTACAAATGTTTATCTTTTATAGGTATTTTGTCATAAGTTTTAAACTTCTGTTTTCTGTGTAGTAATGAAGTCAATTGATTTCTATACACATATTTTGTATCCAGGATCCAAGAAGAATTCTCTTTTGTTTCCATATGTCTATATTATAAATGAATCATATAAACTTATATTAAATATTCATATGAACCACCCATCTTTAGGAAATTACACCGAAACCAAAATTATTAATTTCCCATGGATTCTAATATTATACATTCTATATAGTACAATTGTCTTCTACTATAATTACATAAGTTAGAATAATTTATTCTATCAATGGAGATCATTTTCTAAAATAGCCTTTTAATCAATTACCTTAAAAAATAAGTATTTCTTATTTTCTTCCACCAGTAACCTTTAAATAACAAATTTAAAAGAAAGCTTCCATTGAATTTTGACATATGAAAATATTTAACATAATAAAACCATGCCTATTACTAATTAATGTTAATTTGCCCTTGATTCTACCAATCCCATTTTATTCTGTGAGGACTTAACCCTTTTTTCTCAACCATTTCTTCAGTGTTCAATCAAGGCTTCTGAGTTTCCTTGTGGACACAAGACAGATAAAGAATATTAAAACATTTTATTCTAGAATATTGAAGACAGAATCACTTTTTAAAAGTCTTAGTTGTAATCTTTTTTTTATCTTTTGCATCAGTTCTTACATTTGTGGAAATTTAACTCCCTCACAAAGTTTGTTTTCCTTTTGTTTTAAACGATAAATACTGACATTGTTGCGTCCTCTGTGTCTTTATTGTCACACCACTCCCACTCCTTTTCCCTCCGTCCCCTTTTTCTTCCTTTAGCTTCTCTTCTTAGCTTCCATTCATAATGCAAGTGGTCTATAGGTGTAGGATTGACTTTACAGTGAGACAATATCAACAACCAGTTATGTTGTCTTCTATCTCACAATCATATAGTCTTTTTCTTTTATATATTTTTTATTTTTAGAACTCATTTGGTCTCAAATTTGAGGCTACTTAAACTTATAGTTCTTACTTAAGCAACATCAGAGCACATAAATAATGAACTCAATTATATTCAATTTTCTAGAATGTGGGCCATCCCAGCTGTGTACAGTTCTAAATAAAATACTCCAAAGTACTATTTTTAACAACATTTCTACTTCTGAAATGCCTTATATAGCTAACACTGATGCAGAGTTTCAGTCAAGTCTCTTTATACCTAATAATCTCTGTGGATAGAGGCTATTTTGTTGACTTTGTCCTTAGCCTGTGCCTTCTTCAATGCAGAAAAAAAGCCAATCTAGTCTATGATGAGATAAAGATTTTTTAGTATATCAAATATATCTGCTAATCAAGCTTGAAATTATAACCAGAAATAGGAATTTCAGCTTCCATCTATAATATGACCTATCATGACAAGGCAATACTTTTCTGCAAAAATTAGGAACAATTAAATGTATTATAAAAATCATATTTTAAATGTATCTCAGAGTTGTGAAGCAGTAAGAACTAAAATTTCAAAGAAAGAGGCACCCTCTGGGGTGAACTGACCTGCACCATTCTCTTCCTTCATTTCATTTGCCAATTAATTGATGCCAACTGAAGTTGGAGTTTGCCCTAACAGGAAATACACTGAAGGAAATAAAACCGACAATAACTTCAGCAGTCACTTAATCCCAGCAGTAAATAAATATGGAAATGAGGAGCTCAAATCCATGGTTGTCTCGTCTCAATATATTTGCAAGATTTTAAGGCTACATGGAACCTGAGAATTGACTGCTGGCCCAGGAACCTCTCAATTGTCTCTTGCTAACTTTTAGGCTTGATTTAGTAGTCATCTCTTTTTTCTTCAGTTCATATCATTTTCCACACTTCTATATTATGCTATTTACATTTTTAAGGTAAAAAATTCGAATGACTGAGTCATTTTGTTTACTTACTTGCATACCTCTTTCATGGAGAATATTCTCTGTCAAATGTTAACACGTGGTACTAAGATTTTAATACTTTGTTACATATGTGCATATAATTTAGGAATTCTGTTTGCAATCTTTCAAATCTTCCCATCTTTATCCTTCATGGCCTCTGACTATCCAGCCAAGAGATTCATAGGAGATTTTGAGTCCATGTATTGTCTAAATTCCAGCTACTTCTCTTTCCATATCAGCTAGATAGCCAGGTCTACCATTCTCTGCCCAATTTCCCTTGCCACTCTCTTTCAGTGTCATCCCTCAGTAGAGCAGTTGTGCAGTTGCCTCTTATTTGGCCTGTGTACACCAGTGTATCAGGTTGACTCATCTACGAATCAAGCTTGAACTTTCTTTTCTCCATCAGTAAGTTGGAAAAGATTCCCCATATAATCTTACATGTAGCAAAAGGGCATTGACACATTAATGGATGATATGAAGATGGGTTGCATACTCCAGGAGCTCACTTGAGACCTCTGATCCTATTTACCTTGAAATTCTGTAATCATCACTTCTAACTTACAGTAGACTGTCACCATTCCTGGTTGATTTTATGACGTGGT
Organism: Hyaena hyaena; assembly: GCF_003009895.1. Classification (NCBI taxonomy): domain Eukaryota; kingdom Metazoa; phylum Chordata; class Mammalia; order Carnivora; family Hyaenidae; genus Hyaena; species Hyaena hyaena. Next base: position 902,704 of record NW_024080880.1, on the reverse strand, counting down.
GAGTCTGATATAATTAGGCCACAATAAGCAATTGTGGCCACATGGTTAGTCACTTCATTTTCACTGAAACTTGAATAACAAACATCTTTTTTCAAAAGATGTGTAATTCTCTTTCCTAAATACTTAGTCTTTCCTTGGAAATCTAGGAGTATGGATTGTGATATTCCCATAGAAGTTTGCTGTTCCTTTCATATGGCAATTTTTCATACTATTGATACATCTGATACTATAGGACCTGTTCTACTCTAAAACTCAAGTCTATACTTGAAGGCTTACACTGAAGCCTAAGCCTTCTCTAGAACATTTTCTTTTCCTGGGCCCCATACAATTCAGGCAGGCTTTTGTGTCTAGCAGTACCTAAATCAAAGTAATATTCCCATGTGTGTTAGTGCCTCCAAAATCCAGAGAGGCCTACTAGGTACTATATTTCCTCCATAACAGTGACAGGTGCAAGATGCAGTATCATCTCTTATTCTTTCATTAGTTCATCCTGGCATGCCCATGCCCATTCAAACCCTAAACATTTTACAGAAATATCAGACTCCTGAACCTTTTTATTTTTGTATCCCACCTTCTGGAGTACATGTGCACACCAAGGCCTGAAATGTAATATCCTCTTCTTCTTCCTTTGGTCCAATTAACATGGTAGCATCAATGTAATGGATCAAGGTGATGTTCTTTGGAATATCTAGATGACACATATCTCTTTAGGTGTTTATGAAAGAAAGTGGAAAAGTCAACAAGAGCAAGACTATAAATATGTATTGTCCATTCCATGTAATTTTTACTGGCCCTGATAGTGATAGAAAAAAAAATCCATTCATCAAATCAGTGGTGCAATAGAATATGTATGAGGCTTTATTAATTTGCTCTAGTAAAGATCATGGTGGCTACTATCTGGGTTGTTTTTCGTCAAGTTTAGTGTAACCTACATTCATTCACCAATATCTTCTTGGTTTTTGCAGAGGTAAGACTGGTGAATAAAATTGGTATATGACAGTGGTCATCACCATGTACTCATTAGATCTTTAAAACTGACCAAACTCTAGGGATATAATATGGTTTTATTTACTCTTTTCACTCTGGAAGTTGATAAATGTCATAGACTTTCACTTGGAAATACCAAATATAATGAGTCTCTTTGAGAAATTTTATTTTATTTTATTATGGTAAGAACACTTAACATGAAATCTACCTTCTTAAATATGTAAGTGTACAACTTATTGTTGAATACAGGTATAATGTACAACAGATTTCTAGAGCTTGTGCATTGTGCTCAAATGAAACTTTTGTCTTATTTACTAACTCTTTATTTCCTCCCACCTCCAGCTCCTGGCAATGACCATTTTATTTTCTACTTCTATGAGATTGACTATTTAAAATTTTTTTTAATGTTTATTTATTTATTTTGAGAAAGAGAGAGAAAGCAAGCAGAGGAGGGACAGAAAGAGAGGGAGAGAAAGAATTCCAAGCAGGCTTCACACTGTCAGCACATAGCCCCATGGGGGGAATCTAACTCATAAACCATGAGATCATGACTGAGCTGAAATCAAGAGATGGCTGCTTAATGGACTGCCCATGCCAGGAACCCCAAGAATGACTATTTTAGATACCTCATATAAGTGACATCCTGCAGTATTTCGTTTTTTATAATTTATTTTACTTAGCATAATGTCCTTAAGTTTCAGCCATATTGTCATATAGTACAGGATTTTCTTTTGTAAGGTTGAACAGTATTTGTGTCTGTATACCACATTTTTGTGTGTATATTTGTCTGTCAGTGGGCACTTAGATTGTTTCTACATCTTAGCTATTGTGAATATTGCTGCAATTAACATGAAAGTGCTAATATATCTTTTTGATATCCCGATTTCAGTTATTTTGGATAAATATCCAGAATTGGGATGCTGAATCATATGGTAGTTCTAGTTTTAATTTTTTGAGGAGTCTCCATACTCTTTCCCATAGCAGCTACATCATTTTTCATTCTTACTACCAATGAGGAAAGATTCCAATTTCTCCACATCCTGGTCAATGTTTGTTTGTCTTTTTTTTTTTTTTTTAACAGTAGTAATCTTGAAAGCTGTGTGGCAAAAACTGGTTTTTGCCAGTTACCAAGTGTATGTTTATTCTAATTTTAAATTTGATATAATATCCAATGGAAACACTGTGATGCCAGATACTGGCCAGAACTTTTTTTCCTCCCACTCTCAAACTTACTCTGACATTAATCATAATGATGCTTTGAGTTTGGGGCATCATTGTTAATGTAGACTCTTTATCCAGAGGTCCTTAAAATAGTTGGATTACCTCCCTTTCCCCAGTGTCTTGTTATCTAAGTAAATGACTACAGATTCCTTTGAAGAAAGACCAGGTGATCCTTATCACCTGACTTATTGAATGACAAACTCTTTCCTCTTGAAGATGAAGATTTTTAATCATTTTGTTTCAGATTTTGAAACTGGTTCAGGTTTAACAGGGCAGATGTGACTTTTTCTTTTTTAATTAGAGCACTGCTCTCAGCCTATAGAACCTCATCCTTGATTTCTTTTGATGATATAAATTGAATAGTCTCCTTGTGGGTACATCTGATTTGCTTATAAGAATGCTGATACTTAGTAAACATTACGGGGCCCTCTATACATATATAACACCCCTCTCACACTTTGCCAACTACTCCTCTGAGCTTGCCATTGACTATCATGATTATATTTTCATTTATTCAGTCAGTAGGTGCCACCATCTGACTTTCAAGGTTTCAGTGTACTATTAGACTCATTGTTATCTATGAGCCTAGTTTTGCAATGGTTTCTCCTCACTTTGGTCGTGATATACAGGTGAAGAACCACTGAAATTCTTAGTAATCTTTGTGCCCTTCTTATTAGTGTATTTCTTATGGCCTTCATAATTTATGTATATTTGGTAGTTTTACGGAAAAAATAACCTTGTGTTTCTCCCAATCTTACATAGACTGTCAATCTATCATGACCACTCTGAACCTTTTAATTCCTTCTTCCACTGACTGCTACAGTAATTCAACATCATGTAGTGTGGCAATCACTATCTTCTGCATCTCGGAGCTACCCTAGTGATGAGTTCACACCATATCCAAAGGTCCTCATTGTAATGTTAAATTCTGAGGCCCAAGAAATTACTCCCAAATCAATAAACTCTTATTCATTTAATCTTTTGTTCAAAACCTTCCTTCATCAGTCAACCTCAAAATCAAATTACACTCACACTGTTCTAGTTCTTTTATATGTGTTTTTGGCTTTAGGTTTTGTAACTTCTTTGGAATATATCCCCTTTCCTTCCTTGTGAGACCTAACACAACAATGAGATTCTGTTGTGACAGATTGAGGGGCAGGAGAGGGGCATTCACATGTCTTGAAGGGAAAATCTCTGTTTCCAAGCAAGTGGAGAGCACTAGATCTTAATATGGAAGAGCAGGTCACTTATGTATGTTCAGACCATTCACAGCAATATGGAAATTCAGTGTTTTCTGACTCATTAACTTGTGTCCATCCTATATGTTAGTACCTCATTCCTTTCAAGGCAGAACCATGGATTTAGCATAGCAGAACTGCCTTGACGGAAAGTTTCAAATTCTTTGAAGTTTGGATATTCTGAAGATTTTGAAGTGAACGTAGATAATATTTCTGTCTCAGCTGCAACAGATGCAAGCCTATTTGCAAGCTACCAAGAAGGCTCACCACTTTTCACACTTAACTTTTTATTACCAATTAATTACACTTAGCTTTTCATTATCATTTTCCAAAGCATCAGTCAAGCTCAGCAACACCCAACTGTTCAATTGCCTTCATAGTTACTATTTCTGTCATATTTCTCAAAAGCCCAGAGAATCACATCTAATCATGTATTATTTTTACCAGTCTACCTTTCCAGGTCGCTAATAGTGAATCTGTGTCAAGGAATATCTGTTTCACCTATATCCAATGATGAAGTCCTCATTGACAGCCAGCTGTTGGATAATCCAGATCAAATATTCCATCCTTGTGCCTTCTTTCTCTGGTCATTCCTGATACCACATGTCACAAGTTGATATACTTAAGAAATAGAATCTAGGAAGAGTTTAGTGTACAGGATACTCAAATAACATCTTTGGGATCAATGCCTATGGAAAGACAGGGTAAAAAAGCAAGGCTGTGAAAAGAAAGAAGCTGAACTATAATTAAAGTCTAAGATACACAGCAGTATTAGCTGACTCTATAGGAAGTTTTGGACTTTCAGAGTTGTTCCTATTTGTATACTCCCACCCAATCCAGCTTTGAATGGGGCCTGTATCAAAAATGAACACAATCTTTCAGTGAGTCTCTACAGCTGAAACAATTCCTTAAGAAGTTGATGACAAAGATCCCAGAAATTATGTCAATAAGTCCTTAAAGAGAAGTGAATTGCAGTGTTTATCCAAACATATACCTCACAATGGATTTCTATTCAGAATACACAAATTCTTTCTAAAATCAATAACAAAGGGGTTCCTGGGTGTCTCAGTCAGTTGGGTGTCCAACTTCGGCTCAGGTCATGATCTTGCAATTCGTGGGTTAGAGCCCTGCATTCGGCTCTGTCCCACCCTGCTCATTCTCTCTCTCTCTCAAAAATAAATAAACATTAAAACAATTTTTAAAAATAAAATAAAATCAATAACAAAAATACAAATAACTTTATTTAAATTTATTTTAAGAATGTCTCAGTCAGTTGGGTGTCAGACTCTTGATCTCAGCTCAGGCCATGATCTGATGTTTCATGAGAAAGCCCTGTGTTGGGCTCTGCAATGACAGTGAGGAGCCTGCTTAAGATTCTCTCTCTTGCTCTCTCTCTTTCTTTCTCTCTCTGCCCCTTCCCTGCTTGCACTCTCTCTATCTCTCAAAATAAATAAATAAAAATTTAAAACAAAAACCCTAGTTTTATTTTTTTAAAAATTGTCAATGTTTTATTTATTTTTGAGAGAGAGAGAGAGAAAGAGAGAGGGTGAGCAGGAGAGGGTCAGAGAGAGAGGGAGACACAGAATCTGAATGAAGCAAGCTCCAGACTCTGAGCTGCCAGCACAGAACCTGATGCAGGGCTCAAACCCATGAACCATGAGATCATGACCTGAGCTGAAGCCAGACACTCAAGTAACTGAGCCACTCAGTTGCCCCTAAAAACCCTTGTTTTAAAATAGGGAAAAACATGACTAATCGTTTCACTACTGAAGATGTACAGAGGGCCAATAAATCCATGAAATGGCAGACATTATTAATTATTAGAAGAACCCAGATTAAACCTACTCAACACAGATACCGAGTAAAATGGCTAATATTGAAAGTTAAACATTTACCTACTGTACTCTTCAGCAATTTCATTCTTACAAAAATCAAGTCCACACAAAAATTTGTAATGAATATGTATAATACTTTTATTCATATTATTTAGAAGGTGAAGAAGAAAGCTATACAAAAAAACAGGTATGTGTAAAAATGAATTGCAGTGTATTCATACAATTACTATCCAGCAATAAAACAGAGTAGATTCTCAATACATGCAAAAACATGTAATATAATAGTATTTTGTTGATTGGATGAAACCAGCTACAGAAGCATATGGATCCTAGGATTTTATTATATTTAATTCAAGATAGTTAAAACTAACCTATGGTAATAGAAATCAGAAAAGAAGTTGCTTGTGTTGGTAGCGGAATCTGGTACTATAGGAGTGGGAATTTATTAGGAGGAGGCATAAGATATTTTCTTAGGTGGTGGAAATGTTCTATATTTTGATCAGGGCTTGAGGGGTAGGTGGGTGGTTATTGGCTACAAGTGTATAGATATTTATCAAAATTAATTATAAAATTAATAAATTTTACATTTTGCTGTATGAGCATTTTACTACAATTAGAAATGTTGCCATATTGATCACTCTAGACACACAACCACCTAAGGAAAAAAACCTCTTACACATAAATCCAAAAGTGACCCCTTTTATTGTCATAGAGTGAAAAACACACAAAGTCAAATGTATTAGTTAGTAGAAATAATGCTGGCTAATGTAACCAAAACCCATAAAATATCAGTGATATAACATAATAAAAGTTTATTCTCACTCTATAACATCAGAAACAAACAAACAAACTAAGCCAAGTGTGTTCCCCCAGGATTTTTATTCCATTTTCTGTTTTAGAAATCTAGCTCCTTCCATTTTACAGTTCTGGCATCAAGATTGTTTCCTTCAGCAGCATAGATAGAGTGGTAAAGCAAAATCTAACAAATGATCTTAGAGGCTAATGCTGAAATTAGTACAAATCACTTCTGCAAACATATATTGATTGGAATTAATTCTATAATATCTAGATGATGTTGCTAATAGAGGTGCAGATACAGATGACCCAGCAAAGGAAGCTGGGATGTCACCGTTCTGCATACACAGGGAAGAAAAATAGAAGTTAATATCTAGCTCTTTTACCAAAGGACACATTATTGCTGTTTTATAATATATTAGGGAGTGATATAACACATATGTAGCCTCATGCAAACTGAGAGAGGTCTTTCTACAAATGTATAATTAGTAGTAAATATTTTGATTAATGTAATGGAAGAAAATAAACAAACTTAAAAACCTTGTTTATGAAAAATTGGCAGTAAAAATAGTTTTTTTAGTGTGAATTTAGAGCAACTGAAAGTAGAGAATAAATTTTGAACAAAATAACATAACTCAAATCTCTTCAGTCATTATGAGTCTGTGAATAATCATTATTTCATATTAGTATTTATATGCTAAATCATAAACAGGTGGCCACTTCTGTTTCGTTGCCAATTTTCTGATGGACATTTATTCTATATCCTGGACAAAGTTTCCAATGCTACTCTGTCCTCTAAAGCAGTAATGCTGCCTAGAATGCCACCTCTCAGGACCAACCTGCAAAAGATTCAAAGAACCAAAAATAATCCTTTATTTATTTCTGTGTTGAGAACCCTAGGGCCTGTGTTTAACACAAATCTGTGTTTCTCTTCTGTCAAACTTGAGACTCACAGGTACGTGATGTCAGGATAATCTTTGCATATTTGTTTCTTTCTTGTCTCTCTCAGCACATATACAATATACATTTTTTCCCCCGGAAGATTTCTTCATTTTATGCAAATCAGTCAAGCAAATAGATCCTAGCAAGTTGATAATGAGTGTTAATTTAGGAACAGTCAGGGCCATCCTTCTAGACTAATAAGATCTTTGTCACAAGATATGAAATAGGAACAAAATATACGAGGGAAATTTGTGAAAAAAAAAGAAATTTGTGAAAAAAAATAAAAAAAAATTTAAAAATAAAAAGAAAATAAAAATATTATTTTAGTCATATAGCTGTAGGGTTTTCACCAGTTACGGAATGGAAAATATGTGTGATCTTATAGTATCTTTGTCATTTATTCCTGGTATGTGTATATTTAATAGTATTTACAATATTATAATATGTATGCATCCTAAGAATCATTAAAACTATTGTTAGAGATAACTTCTTTGACAGAAAGGACTCTTAAATAATACTCTAAAGTATTAAAATTAATATTCTGTTGCCCAGAATTTGAAATATCCTAATACTTTTTCCCACAACATGCAAATATATTTGTGTTGTGATAAATTAAGAGCCATGTCACAAATAATTTGTTTGTATTACTAATTAAAATGCCAAATACTATAAACACTAACTATTTTAAATGTTAAACCGATTCAAGTTAACTCACTTTTTTGTTGTTATTTTCTGTTAAGCTATCTTAAGTGAGAAATAGCTATAAATGGAGGGGGAAAACAGTATGAAAGAAAGAGTTAAAAATAATGGTTATATACATCATTATTTTAATAAAAGTTATTTAGCTGAATGCATGATTAACTCTATACATTCTATTTTCATTATCTAATTTAAATCTGAATAGCATATTTACTGTCTTCTTGCTTGGGATTATACCAAAGACTGCTTATTACTAAGGGTGTACTGATTCAACCAATTTTTTATTTTCTTCTTTCAACATTTTATCACTATTGCTTATGATTTAGATCTCACAATTGAGATTCTACAATATAAATGGGACAATAACTTACTAGTGTTCATGTGCTAATATACACATATCTCCTGGCCATTCCAAACTAATGTCACTTGCTTATATTACACCATCTGGGAAATGATTTTAACCTGGCTCTGTGTATGTGTTCTAAAATGGAAAGACTAGTAATCCTACTATATAGCTTTTGTTTTATTTTTAAATTTAAAATATTAATGCTATTTTCACTCTTTCAATCATTCGATAAGGTAATATGAAATTCTTTACTTAATCTAAAATTTCTATTGTGTTATTGTTTAGAGTAACTTCAAAATGAACAATTATAGTCATATATTTTGATCAAATCAAAAGTTAATACTTTTCAAAATTATTACTTTCTATGTATTTGTAGCTTAATTTAAAAATTATGAAACATAGTTTTCAAATGAAAAGAGCCATATTTTCTTTATGTGATGAAAATCTAAAATCACTGCATAGGCTTTCAATTCAGAGATAATACCAGAAAGTGAAAATTCCAAACTTACAGTCTTAGAAATAATCCCCAAACTACAGGAAGATACAAGAAACACAACTCGATGTTCAATGAAACAATGAAACAGTTAAAACCCAACACTGTGACGTAGGTTGAAAGTTCAAAAAAGCAACACAAGTCATAGTGAGCGGTGTTCCTTTGGGAAGAAACAGAAGTATTGAGGGAGAAAAGGTATTTTGATTTATGTTCAGAAATAGCCAGCAAAGCTATAAGTTATACTTACCAAAGTTGGCAAACACAATCGGAGTTTTGTGTAATTGGCACTACACCAATTACTTTTACTTGCAAAAGTGGGAATAATAAATACAGACTAGGGTAAGGGATGGACTAAGCAAGAAATCTGCTATATGAAATGCGGTTCCCAGAAGTATAAAGACTACATGTGATTCTACAAGAAATAAAAAGAAGAATCAAGGAATCTGGCTTCATATGGCAGAAGATGAATATGTACTGGAAAACTGCTAATGAAGCAAATAAAAATTTTAACCACATACTCTAATTACAAAAACAAAGGGATGCCTAGGTGGCTCAGGTGGTTTAGTTTCTGACTTTGGTTCAGGTCATGATCTCATAGTTTGGTGGGTTTGAGCCTAGAGTCTGGCTCTGTGCTGACAGCTTTGAGCCTGGAGTCTGTTTCAGATTCTGTGTCTCCCTCTCTCTCTGTTCCTCCCCCACTCATGCTCTCTCTCTCAAAAAAAATTTAAACATTAAAAAAGGGTTTTATATACAAAAACAAAGACCAAAAGACTTAATCAAGCAATCATCTTTATGAAGCAGGAGCACAAAGATGCAAGGTTTCAGGGAACTGATGGTACATCAGTAAGAAAAAATTAAACAAAAGTATAAAAAACTAAGGATAGAACTTTTAAGAAAATTACCATTATGGCAGTGAAGTTAAAACTGAAGGTCAAAAGAAATCAGTCACTATTCATTAATAGTAATAATAATAATAATAATAGTGAATTTATAGAGTTTAGAAATGTGTCCATCAAGTACAGTGTTTAATTGAGGCCAATAAAGAACTATAAATGATTAGAGAAAATTATAAATATGAATGTTAAATAAGATACAAAACATTGGGGTGCCTGGGTGGCTTAGTCGGTTAAGCGTCCGACTTTCGCGTAGGTCGTGATCTCGCGGTTCGTGGGTTCGAGCCCCGCGTCGGGCTCTGTGCTGACTGCCAGCTCAGAGCCTGGAGCCTGTTTCAGTCTGTGACTCCCTCTCTCTCTGACCCTCCCCTGCTCACGCTGTCTCTCTTTCTCCTAGAAATAAATAAAAAAATATAAAAAAAAAAAGATACAAAACATTTATAATTGAAGTCTTCAGAAGAAAATAAGATAAAACATTTAAAATACAATTTGGTGTTACCTATAAAAGCACACACATAGGGGCGCCTGGATGGCTTAGTCGGTTAAGCGTCTGACTTTCACTTAGGTCATGATCTCGCGGTTCGTGGGTTCGAGCCCCGCATCGGGCTCTGTGCTGACTGCCAGCTCAGAGCCTGGAGGCTGTTTCAGTCTGTGACCCCCTCTCTCTCTGACTCTCCCCTGCTCATGCTGTCTCTCTCTCTCTCCTAGAAATAAATAAAAAACATTTAAAACACACACACACACACACACACACACACACACACATAATCCATAGGGAATTTTGCCCAAAATTGTTACCTTTGGCTATAGCATAGTAAAGTCAGTGAGTTCTAATGTAAATAAAGAGTGCTTTGGGGTGCAAAACCAAAAATCAAGTATTTTATAAAGTGAAAGTGCAGTGTGCCCTCAAACTATCCACAGCAATAGTTAGTACTAGATCACACTTGGAACAACACCTACAAATTTTTACAAATTTACAAACCTACAAACTGCTTGGGCATGGAGCATAACCCAAGGATTTTATATAGTTAAATATCCCTTACATATAAAATCAACTGAAAATTAATTCTCACTATATTGGAACTAACAGGTTTTATTGCTGTAATAAACCCTTCTCAATATATCAAGTAGCTACAGCAAAATATATGTGTTACATTCCATGCATATGTGGAAATAAAATAATTAAAAAATTGAGAGATAAGTGGTAAATGATGGTTACAGTTAGATATGCTGAGTTCCTCTCTATTTATAGCTGAAATTCAAAGAATATCATTTAAGCCTGAAAATGTATATTGGTGGGATAAATAAGTCAAATAAAATTAAATGCCTACAGACAAAGTGAAGTAAGAGAATAGATTTATTACATAATTGGTCATACTGGAGAATTTTTAGATATGGTTTAAAATCAGATAATTAAGCTTATTATATAATATCTAGTTTCAAAAATAATGATTGGAACTAAAATGGACATCTTCCTCAGTAAAACAAACATGCACAAGAGAAGATAAACAAAGAAAACACATTTAAATAGTGAAGTATTTTAAAGGTATAAAATTTGAAAGAAACAAAATAGTATGATAGAAATAGTATAAATGTAACAGAATTCTTAATGCACTAACTACACATATTATAAGGCAAAATTTGCATTTTTCCTAAATAAAATTTTCTATCTCTAAACACTATACAAAAATATATCTAGAGTGGGGGTACCTGGGTGGCTCAGTCAGTTAAGCTTCCAATTCTAGATTTTGGCTCAGGTCATGATCTCACAGTTTATGAGCCCTCACATTGGGGGCTCACTGACAGTGAGGAGCCTACCTGGGATTCTCTCTCTCCTTCTTTCTGCCCTTCCCCTGACTGTGTGTCTGTTTCTCTCTCTCTTCCTCTCTCTCTCCCTTTCACTCAGTCCCTCTCTCTCTCTCTCAAAATAAATAAACTTTAAAAATACATATATCTAAAGTGAAGTGATATATAAGAATTAAATGTAAAATATTTGTCTGTCTAACTATAGCCTCAAATTTAAAAGTTGTAAAGAAAGTAAAAGGCTAATTCAACTACATTAAGATAAATCACATGGAGGGGTTCCTGGATGGCCTAGTTGGTAAAGCATCTGACTCTTTTTTTTTTTAATGTTTTTTATTTATTTCTGAGAGAAAGAGAGAGACAGAGACAGAGACAGAGTAAGTAGGGGAGGGTCAGAGAGAGAGGGAGACACAGAATCTGAAACAGGCTCCAGGCTCTGAGTTAGTTGTCAGCACAGAGCTCAATGAGGGGCTTGAACCCCCAAACTGTGAGATCATGACATGAGCCAAAGTCGGACACTCATCTGACTGAGCCACCCAGTATGGCCAATTATTAAGCATCTGTCGTATTGAAAATAAACGTAATCTAAAGCATATGCCTAAATATTAAAACTGACTAAATTATAACACTTTAAACTGTCCTTCTCAAAAACTAATTTAGTGTGGCATAATCCAAGTTTACAATAATCTAATTGAGTTTACATTTCAGATCATGCTTTCTTGGTTGATCTAGTAAATATTGCACAATAGTAATGATAGCTGGTATTTATTTTACTCCTGCTCTTAAAGAAATTGCATCCAAGATGTTCCATTATCTACCTTGTGAGTTCCTTGTATTTAGTTGAATAGGTTTTATCAGATTGAAGACAATTCCTTGAATTCATACTAAAAATAACTTTATTATTAATGCATTTTGAATTCAAAACATATTTTATGTGTAATGAATTGTGTAATTTTTATAATTTGGTTCATTTATTTAATGAATTATGCAGAAAGATTCATAGACTTTAATTATCCTAGACATATATATCTTCCTGATAGTATATAATCTCTTAAATTATGGTTTGTATTAATATTCTATTGCTGCTGTAACAACTTACCACATACTTTGTGGCTTAAAATAAATTTATTATCTTTCAGTTCTGGAGGTCAGAATTTCAAAATAGGCCACCTGAGCTAAAATCAAGGTGGTATTTGTACCCTTCTTTACCGGGGACTGTATGTGACAATCCATTGTGTGTGTGTGTGTGTGTGTGTGCGGGCGTGCACGCGCACGTGTGCGTGTGCTTCAGTTTCTGGAGGTTACTTGCATTTCATGGCTCCTGGGCCCCTTCTATTTTCATAGCCAACAATGGACAGTTGAGTCTTACATCTCAAAGCTTTATAAATTCCTCGTGATTGCATTGGGTTTACCAGATAACCCAGGATAACTTGTTTATCCATTGGCCAGCTAATTAGGAACCTGAATTTTTTCTCTAATTACTACCCTCCTTTGCCTTATAACATAACATATTCATAATGTTCACAAGTTTTGGGGGCTCAAATGTGGACATCTTTGGAAGGCCATTTATCTCTCTCTTTCTCTCTCTATCTCTCATCTCATATATATGTATATCATGTATATATTTCATCTTACACATACCATGTATATCTTATGTATGCATATATGTAAACAGACATCTATATATGAAAAATAGAAAGAATTAGGGAGATGGATGTAAAGAGATATTTATTACAGAGTATTGTCTTCTACAGAAATTGTGAAACTAATATAACATTGTGTGTCAACTATACTCAAATCAAAATAAATTAAATAGATAAATGAATAAATTTTACAAATGGAAAAAATAAAGTACTGAAAAATATTTTAATAAGTATAGATTATGTAGCAAAATAAAATAAATCTATGGAGACAAAGTGAGGCAGAGTCAGTGACAGTATCTACCACACACACAGTGAAAAGCATAGCCTCAGTAATGATTAAAGATATCCAAAGTATATTGACAGTTATACATGGGAACATACATGAAGATGGCTAAAATTAAAAGTGTTGGTGAAGACATAGAGAAACAGAACCTTTAACATTTCTGGTTAAGGTATATACTTGTAAACATTTTTGGAAAACAGTCAGGCTGTATTATCAAATAATACACAATCTGCATATTAACTATCTATTACTACATAGTAAGTCTCCCCAGACTCTGTCTTAAAACAACAATATTCATTTATTTTCTTTTGGGCAAAGGATTCAAGTGTGATTTGACAAGATTTTGCAGACATACAGTCTCTGGATCATCTCAAGGTTTTTCTTCACTCACTGCAAGTACTAAGAAGTAGGAAATAAAGCATCCCTCTTTATCTTTTTTTTTAAAGTTTTATTTATTTTGAGATAGAGAAAGAGTGAATGGGGGAGGAGTAATGAGAGAGGGAGAGAAAATTCCAAGCAGTTTCCCCACTGTCAGCACTGAGACCTTTGTGGGGCTTGAATTCACCAACCATGAGATAGTGACCTGAGCCAAAGTGGGATCCTTAACCACCTGAACCATCCAGGAGCCTCCAGTCCTCTTTATCTTAATGTAGACTCTCTCTATAATGTCTCTAGCAGATTTAGAGATCGCTGTAGAGATTTAGAGTAAACAGACTTCTTAAATGTCACTTCATAGTTCTCACACGCATGCTCCAAGAGAAATAAGTAAGAAGATACCATATTGCCTTTTATGATATGACCTCAGAAGTCATACAGCAAAATTTCTAAGACATTCCTTTTGTTGAGAAAATTTCAAAGGTGTACTCACACTCAAGGATAGAGAATCTATGCTTCTGAAGGGGTATTGGTTAACATCACTTTTTGAAAATACAACCTGCCATGATCTATAATCAAGTAAGTCACTCCTAAGTGTATAGTCCTCAGAAATCTATGCCCATTATACCAAATAAAATGTGATAGTATATTTGTCATCACACTGAAGTAGGTGAAGCCTTTTTGAAATATAAGTAGCAGAAAATATGTCATAATACTAGCACATTTACTCATATTAAAAGTATAACCTCTCCCACTAAGGTAAATAATATTAGCTAAATAAGCCAGGATGGAAAAAAATTAAAATATTATTTATTCTTTCACTTCCAACAATATAAAAGTTTGGTAAATATCATATATTCATTGAATATATAGGAATATGGTGTAGATTATTATAACCAGGTTGTAACTAGCATCTAGGGCTAGGATTTCCCACTTCTGAGTATGTGAATCTTAAAGAACTCATAAACACATTTGCAAATATGATATCAATATCAAGTCCATTTTTATGTTTGTGTCAAGACAACAAAAACAAATAATTGATCAGTCGAAAAGCTGCCATAGAGGCCTCATGTGTATGCACAAAGACATGAACAAGAATGTCCATTGCAAATTTGCTTGCTGTAGCAAAAGAATTGAAAAAAATTACAAGAATATTTAAATTCTAGCCTAATAAAAGCAATTAGAAATAAGTGAGCCCATTTTGTTTTCACAAATACAGAGATAGCACAAAAATCTTGAGTCATGAAGAGAAATTTCAAAGGGTAAGCAGTGTAAAGATCATTTATGTAAATTTTGAAGGAAAAAACTACTATTAATTACAAAACAATATTATATATAAAAATTAATACCTTTTTGAAACTTTTCCCCAGTTTTATTGAGAAATAATTACAATACATTACTATATAAGTTTATCTTGTATGCATGATGGTTTGAGTTACATATACTGTGAAATTATTGCCACAATACATTTAGTTAACATCCATTATCTCATATAGATACAATAAAAAGAAAAGAAAAAATTCCCCTTGTAATGAGGATTTTTTTTAAAAAAATTTAAAGGTAGTTCTATTTTTTAAGTTCCTTTATTTCAAAAGAAAGAGTTTGTGTGAGCAGGGGAAGAGCAGGGAGAGAGAGAGAGAGAGAGAGAGAGAGAGAGAATCCCAAGCAGACTCTGTGCTGTCAGCAAGGAGTCCAGTACAGGGCTCAATCTCACAAACTATGAGATCATGACCTGAGCCAAAATCCAGAGTCAGTAGCTTAACCAATTGAGCCACCCAGGTGCCCCTGATGAGAAATTTTTAAAACCTAAACACATAAGCTTTCTCTAATAGCGACTCATAAGATAATGTGTATCAGTCTTATGAAATGACTATTACATATTTGTCTATAATTGTTTTCTTCTTTCCAATAAAATTATAGCTCCTCAGTGAGGGATACTCAAGTACTGTACTTTAATCAACATTTAACTGGTGAATTTAATCAAATTGATATTGAATTTTTTAAAAACTAAAATATCTACTATAGTTATCCAACTTTTTCTACACTAAAATACCAGATAGATTCATTTTTATTATTACTATTCTACCAGAAGCTAATACTTACACGACTTAGTCTATTATTTACACATGAAATTTTTATAATGTGAACACAGAATGAAATAGAATATCTATAAAAGTAAAACAGGTATAGCATTTGGCAAGAGCTAGTTTCCTGGTTCATAGATGGCCATCTTCTGAATGTGTCCTCACATATGGTACAAGGAGAGAAGCCTCCACTCTCATGACCAAAGTACCTTCCAAAGGCCCCACTCCTTATGCTATCACATTAACAATTAGAGTTTCAATATGAATTTGGGGAGAACACAGACATTTGATCAATAACACAAGCACTTAAAATTAAAACATGAAATATGGGGGTGCTTGGGTGGCTCAGTCGGTCAAGCATCTGATTTTGGCTCAGGTCATGATCTTACGGTTTGTGAGTTCGAGCCCTGAGTCGAGTTCTGTGCTGACAACTAAGAGCCTGGAGCTTGCTACACATTCCGTGTCTCCCCCACTTTCTTCCCTTTCCATGCTCATGCTCTATCTCTCTCTGTCTCTCAATAATAAATAAATGTTAAACAAATTTTTAAAGAAAATGATATATGAAGCATTAAGGAACAACCATTTCAACATAATTGCAAAATTATCTGAATAAGTGAACATAGTAATTTTTAAGTTTTTAATCTCCCCTATGTTTCTAGCTCTATCACTCTGTAATTGGATTTGTTTTGTGCTTTTTTCCGATGGGCATTTTTTTTGGTTTCTTACAATTACATCTGCCATAATTATACAGATATCATTGTTTATTTCAATGAATCGAGTTCCAGTTCAAAAGTTTATTGCTTAAGTTTTGCTAGGTTCTCCTTGTATCTTCTATTCCCTGAGGTCAGTAACTCAACGATGGACATTCAGACACATTCAGTCTCCAGAGTCCATATTCAGTGCTGCAGCCTATGAGCCAAAGCCACTGGTTCTTATTGTTTATTACAGATGGCATTCTCTCTGTGTCTCTGAGGTGGAATGGTACTTGTTCTGCTAAAGCTATTATAAAATACACATTTTCCCCCAAGAGATTACTCCCATTTTTTAAATCTTTGAACTCTTGAGTTTATTTTGAGTCTATCAGTGGCTCAAAACCCATCTTTTCTACCTCCAATCCCATAACAGTGTTCCTTAGTGATATTCTGTGTGCATATTGTTGTGTGGTTTCCTTCACTTGTTTTTTTTAACATTTATTTATTTTTGAGAGATAGAGACACATCACGAGTGGAGGAGGGACAGAGAAGGAGACACAGAATTGGAAGCCGGCTCCAGACTGTGAGCTGTCAGCACAGAGCCCCATGTGGGGCTTGAACCCATGAATCACGAGATCATAACCTGAGCCCAAGTCAGATGCTTAACCAACTGAGCCACCCAGGATCCCTTCCTACACTTTTTATTCATAGATATTCATAGATTTTCTCATACTTGTTTCCTGTCTTTCTAGGATTTTTCCTAATTATCTGGACAATTGGTATACATAATGCTGTTTTTCAAACTTGTTGACTTATCATTCATAAAAAATACAGTTTCTCATTTTATGACATTTGAGCTGACAGACCTGTGTTTAGTTGACTATGTATTGTCAGTCTCTGATTAGAGTTTATATGCTATAAAAATAATATATGTATTCTCCATGTCATCAAATATTCTCATAGAATATGAATTTTAATAAAAATTTATCTATAAAATAACCAGTTGTGCTAAAAAGTACATATTTTATGTAATCAATCTTCTTTTTTTTTTTTTTAAATATTTTTATTTATTTCTAGGAGAGAGAGAGAGACACAGCATGAGCAGGGGAGGGTCAGAGAGAGGGAGACACGGACTCTGAAACAGGCTCCAGGCTCTGAGCTGGCAGCCAGCACAGAGCCCAACGCGGGGCTCGAATCCACGAACCGCGAGATCACGACCTAAGCGAAAGTCGGACGCTTAACCGACTAAGCCACCCAGGCGCCCCTGTAATCAATCTTCTATTATTAGATTTAATATTCTATCTGAACAGTTTTATAAATAATGCTTCAAATAAATTATCCTATATAAAATTTTGTGAACATTCTAATTGTCCATCAGAATAAATGCTTAGCAGCAGAAATCAGTATATAAGCATCTGAAAGTATTTAAATATATATTAAATAAGCCTTTATGTTCTTATTTCTGAGGCTATCTCAAATGATTTAATTTTGTATAACATTTTAATTACTGCTATTAATTACTGTGATTATTAACTTGGAAGATAGGATGTAATAAATATTTATGGGAATGTTTCTTAACCATCTAGTTATTTTATGTGTTATTTTCTCACACTAACACCAAAAATACCTCAACACACACACACACACGCACGCACACACACACATTGTGTTCTCAATGTTTGACATCAATTTTTCTATTTTTAACCCAATTCTGTTTAGGACAATAATATTTTCTTATTCTCTTTGGTTTACATTTTTTAAATGTTTTATTTGTTTTTAAGAGACTGAGAGACAGAGTGCAAATGGGGAAAGGACAGGAAGAAATGGAAACACAGAGTCTGAAGTAGGTTCCAAGCTCTGAGCTGTCAGCACAAGCCTGACCCTGGGCTCAAACCCATGAACAGTGACATGATGACTTGTGCCAAAGTCAGATGCTTAACCCACTGAGCCACCCAGGCACCCCTCATTCTCTTTGGTTTAAAATGCTACACACAAGGGGTGTCTGGGTGGCTCAGTGGGTGAAGTGTCTGACTTTGACTAAGGTCATAAAGTCGTGGTCCATGAGTTTGAGCCCTGTGTTGGCAGCTCAGAGCCTGGAGCCTGCTATGGATTCTGTGTTTCCCTCTCTCTCTGTCCCTCTCCCTCTTGCTCTCTGTCTCCCTCTTAGAAAACTAAATAAACATTAAACAAATTAAAGAATAAGGTATTTCACATTTTATTTACCTCACTGTGTCAAAATAGTTATCTAGAAATTAACTATTCTCTTGTGAAAGCCACTATACATAAACAAATTTTCAACTAGGGAAAAAAACACCCACATGCTATTTCAGGTCCACCTAATATGCTACCTTTTTCCATTTTTCCCCTTTGTAAACCTACACTGCCACCATTGATTTTCAATGGCTTCATGTGTCTCTCATCATAAAAGATCTCTATCAATAGTTTCAAAATGCTTTAAGGTTGGCCATGTTGAATATATAAAAGGAAACAATCTATCATATACCACAGGGTCTACCACATACTACAGGCTATATATAAGGCACTACTATTAAATATACAAAGAAGAATAAGGCACAATTTTTGTTCTTAAGGACTTCAAAGTCTCACAGAGAAAAACAGGGGTTAAAAATGTTAATGCCTCTGGATATGTATGTATAAAGAAATCACACATGGAATGCTTGTGAGAACACAAAGAGACCAGTTATCTACAGAAAGCATCATTGCTTCACAAAGCAGCTACTAAATGAATAGATTTTTAAAAGGATTTACAATAATTAAATAAATTAAAGCAAAAAGATATTTCAATAAAATAAGCAGTTTTGTCTAGGGAACAGGACTTTGATTTAGTTTGAATGACCTGGAAACTACTGAGTTTCTGAGTGTGGATATTATAAATGTGTGTTTTGAAATAAGACTGCATTATGAATATGAACAGATGAATAAGAATTAATCATTGAAAAATCCTCCATATTAAATCAAAAAGTTTGGGCTTCGCTCTAAAGAGAGTTGGAAAATGAGAGAAGCTTTAAATAGAAAAGAAACAGATACTACATTTTGTTTTAGAAAGATGTTGATCATGTAGGCAGGAAGAATGGATGAAGCAAATATGGTGCAGCATCTGGGGCCACTTAAGAAATCTGGGAGCCATGGACAAAGGAAAACAGATGATAATGGTATGAACTAGGATAAGAGTAGTGAGTAAAAAGAGAAAATGTATCTACTGTTTTTTTAACTTTTTTATCTTTAAATAACACTGCTTCGTTAAAGAAAAATCAATCATCATTAGAGATGAAGACAGTGATTTTGCTGCTGTGGGTCTAGAGAGATCTTTCCAGTACTATGAATGGATAGGTGCTGACCATGCCTAAGAGCAGATTTTGAGGAGACTCTCACTTGAGCACCACACTTTCAAGGAAGAAAAGAAAGTAAACAACAGAAAATATGTGAACATTATGAATTCATGTTTGATATAAGTAGGAATAGGAATACACATCAGTTTGCAAGTCTTCTTGATGATTGTCTCCTTTCTATTTTACCCAATAATTTTCCAATCCAGGGTGTAGGGAAACAAGGAGAATGGAAAGGGAAGTTAAGAATGGTTGGCTTTTTTCAATAGTCACATCAAATTGCAGATATTTTTAGTGAATTTTTTTTTTGTCGAATTCTTATACAGCTAAGGTCTAATCCCTTAAAATTATGAGATTTGTTTTTCATTTATATTAACATAAGAATTTTTCAACCAACTCTAAAAGCTTTTAACTTGGCTGGTGGTCCACAAGTCCATTACCATGTATATTTAGATGGATTTTCCTCTTGTGCCAATTAAAGAATAAAAGCATGAACTCACCTGGAACAAACTGATTACTGTTAGTATATATGCATGAATGTATTGGAATGCTTATTTTGATGTCTTTCTATAATACAATTCAAATTATTTGGCTCCGAACCAGGACAAAGTGTTAAGGAAAGCTGTTAAGTTTTAAGAGGGATTTTCCCATTTGCAATTTGATAATTATAGCTTTTTCTTTTTAATTCCAAATATTTCCACATTGCTTTTTCTTGGCAGTAGAGGATGTTGTGTATTTCTCAGGGGTACTGCTGTGCTCTTTTCCTGGAGCACTTTAAATGATAAAAACACAATAACAGGTTCAAAGCAAGGGCTAGCCTCATGAATTCTCTGAACATACTACAGTGTTAAAGACCCAGACATGGGAATGAACATCTCAAGTGCCAGCTCTTCAAGTGAACTGATCTTTAGGATCCTGGCCTTAGGAATACTATTCTTATCCTCTATTTTTATTCTATGTTGGTGATAAATATATAACAAACTCGGGAATATGATCAATCTAAATAATAGCTCATATAGGTTGGAAGAGATTGGATACCTGTTCCATTTACAGGCTGTTCACCATATGTAATGGTTTCATTATAGTCCCTTGACTATGCCTGGTGTAATGAACTGCCAAAGGATGGGATTTTTTTTCCCCAAGTGGAAAATAGAAACAAGTCCAAAACCAGATACTGTTTTACTATATTTAAAGCATATATTATTTAGGCTGGATTTCAGAGAAAGAAAAAAAAATTTATTACTTTTCCAATTTTAATCATGTAAGAAAAATATAAAGATTGGAAAAATATCGTTAAGGAGAAGATTCAAGAAATTTGGGTTAGAATCATTCAGATTTTATGTTAGTTTTCATTAACAAAGGAAAGGAATACCTTATAACTTAGAAGAAAAATTTTTATGAAGCTGGAACAAAATTCCAGAAAATATCTCTGAGGATTTAAAATTTATTATCCCCAGATTTCTGCAGAAGAAAATATACAATCACACACTTTTGATACTTTATCTCATGATTTATATGACAATAAATCCAGTTAACAGATGATTAATGAAGCTTTTTATCATTTCTCTGATTTAATATGTTAACAGTGACATAATGAAACATATTCTAGAAATTTCACATGATCACATTTGTTTGCTTGATTAAAGTCTTCTATTGGGACACTACTGATCCATTTGTTTTCTATATAATAGCCAACCAAGAATTGAGTATTTGCTAACCAAATTGTTACTGGAATAAGTAAATGGGTTCTACCTACTTCATCTAAGGCTCACTAACAGAAGCATTGAATAGAAGACCCAAGATATATTTTCACTACCCAATTTACCTATAAATCTAAAAGCAGAAAAAAGAAATCCAGAAATATCCCTGTAATATCTATTTTGCTCTTTCTTCAATACTTACAATAAATTATATAAAATAACCAAATTTTAATATGTACAAAAATTTACCTTTTCATATAATAACATGATTGACTTGTGACATTTCCAGTCACTAATCAAATAAACATTTTTATTGAAAGCTATTACTTATTACATTATGCTCTCCAAGTTCTGGATCATATTCTAAAGATTATTTCCATTTCAAAAAGAATCTAAAAATTATGAATTCAGTTGCCGACAAACCAATTTAAGCAACATTTTGAATAAACTATAAATTCACAGATTTTATATAAAATAGAAACATCTAGGAAGTTTTTCATGACCATATGATTAACACAAATGTTTCTATAGAAATTGATGGATATTGCTTAGGACTTCTTGGAGTAATTTCCAGGAAACTTTTTAGCTGTCTCTACCTGAAAGAAAATGGGATTTTTAAAAATGTTTATTTATTTATTTTGAGAGGAGGGGCAGAGAGAAAGAGAAAGAGGGACAGGTTCCATGCTGTCATCACAGAGGCTGACTGGGCTGGACGTCATGAACTGTGGGATCATGATCAAAGACATGATATGAGACAAAATCAAGAGTTAAATGCTTAACCAACTGAGCCACGCTGACACCCTGAAAGAAAATAGTTTTAACAATTTTTAATTATCAATACTATATATATATATATATATTTTTTTTAAATATTGGGGAACCTGAGTTACTCAGTTGGTTGAGTGTCTGACTCTTGATTTCAGCTCAGATCATGATCCTAGGGTCATGAGACTGAGTCCTGCATTGGGCTCCATTCTATATGTGGAGTCTGCTTAAAATTCTCTTTCCCTCTGCCCTTTTTCCCTCTCACACTTTCTTTTCTCTCTCTCAAAAATAAAATAAAAAATAGATATTACACAATGGCTAATAAAAAAAAAATAAAATTCTCTCTCATCACTAAATCTAAGTTTAACTCAACTATTTCTTCAGTGCATTGACTTGAGGTCTCTAAAAATTGAACTTATTCTGGAAATTTCTTCTTATAAACTCTAATTTATACATTTGTTTATTTGTTTTTATTAATGTAATACATATACATAATGAGAAAGAATCAAAGAGTAAGAAAAGCTAATAATAGATAGAAATCTGCCCTACCATTTTCCAATTTCCTTTTTTAAATGTTTTTATTTATTTTTGAGACAGAGAGAGACAGAGCATGAAAGGGGGAGGGGCAGAGAGACAGGGAGACACAGAATCCGAAGCAAGCTCCAGGCTCTGAGCTGTCAGCACAGAGCCCAATGTGGGGCTCGAACCCACAAATGTGAGATCATTACCAGACCCGAAGTCAGAGGCTTATTCAACTGAGCCACCCAGGCGCCCCTATTTTCCAATTTTCATGTCCTACATGATATATTTCTAAAAATTTCTTTTAAGAGTTAACTCTGGTATTATTCTTGCTCCTGGAGTTTTTCTTGTTTCAAATTAATAGAATTAATTCAGTTTCTCATGATTAGGTCTGTATGGTAAAACATTTGCCGTATTTTTGCTGTATATTTGTATTTCTTAAGGGTTTCTTTTAGGTAGTAGTTTGGTTCTATCTTTTATGAAAATCTTTGATTTTATAATTATAATTATAGTATTTAGTCCAATTCCTTTTAATGTCATTAACAATATGTTTGATTTTTGACTACCATTGTACTATTGTATTTTCATGTTCCTTTTTTCCTATTTCTTGCCTTTTTAATTAATTGCTCATTTTTCATTATGCAGTTCTCGTATTAGTTAGTCAATATGACTCTTTAATTTTTAAATTTTTGTGGTTTACTAAGATTAACTATATGTATCTTTAATTAACATGAACTACTCTAATTACCCAATATTCCTTGTTTTTCCCCCTTTGTCCTAGTTGCCATTGTTGTTATTGTGCTTGTTGTTATTTTAGGTTCTCTGCGTGACCACCTTTTCTATTTTTATTTTGATTTTTCTCTTTCACACTGTGAGGTCTCCTTAAGTATCTATGATTCTTGATTACATAAGCACATTCAATGATGAGACAATAGAAATTATGCTATAAACATTAGGTAAAAAGGATTTGCCTCATTGACTAAAAGGCTCTGCTTTTGAGTGTGGTTTAGGGGATCTTCAGTAAAGGTTAAAAAATATTTGGGGCCATTTAGTTGCTATAATAGTTGGAGAGCACTAACAGCTAACCCTAATTCAGTGTTGATGGTGTCCCTTCACATATAAATATATTTCTCTCAATATTCTAATTTAACTCATGTGTAATTCTAATTTAATGTATACAACTGCCCTAAGAGATAGGTATCAATCAATACTTTTGCTCTTTTCTATTGAAAACTTAGTCTAATTCTGGCAGGTGCCAGATATTCTTATGTGTATGAACTTTCTTCCCTTTTACCCAATCTTTAATTGGTCTTCTCCAAATGTTATTCCTTCCCTGCAATTAAACTTTTTTTGATAAAATAGATAAAAATAGAAAGTTTATAAAATGACTTACATAAAGGGTTTTGAAATATGTAATTTGAGAGTTAATGTATAGTGCATAAACACCAGCAACAAATTGGAAGAAAATATTTATAGATATTTATTTACACATATAAAATACACAGATATATATAGTATATATGGTATATATGAATACATATATGTGAATGCAGTATATATACTATACATATGTACATACATGGTGAAAATGACAAAAATCTCATTTAAAATTACCCAAAATGTGTTAAGATTTCCCTTAAACATATTAAAAATGTTCAGTCTCATTCACAGTTAGAAAAATACAAATGTATAATATAGTGTGATGCCACATCTCCCTTAACAGATTGGCAAAAATTAAAACAATTTATAACATATTATTTTGAGAGGCTTTGGCACAGCAGGGACTCATATATGCTGATAGGCATGCAAACTGGTACAACTATTTTGGAAAGAAATTTGGGAATGTCTAACAAAACTACATAGGTATTTACCTTTTGATTCAGGCATCCCACTTTTGGGAATTCACCCTGAAGGTATATATGCAACATATAAAAATGCCTGTGCACCACATCATTCATTACAACATTGTTTGTAATTACAAAACACTGGAGACAAACAAAATGCCCATTCTTAGAATTGTTGAATAAACTATGAAAAAGAAAGATTTTATTTTCATAACTTCTGGTAAATACAGTTGATCCTTGAACAATAAGTTTCAACTGTGTAGATCCACTTATGTGCAGAATTTTTTTCAATAAATATTGTATGATACTATAAATGTACTTTTTCTTCCTTATGATTTTATTAATAATATTTCTTTTCCCTTGCTTACTTTATTGTAAAACTACAGCATATAAAACATATAACGTACAAAATGTATATTTATCAACTGTTTATGTTACTGTTCAGGCTTCTAATCATCAGTATTTTTCATTTTTTAGCATAGAAATTCAGTACATGCTTTGTTCGATTTGCAACAAAGTATTCAACTCTTGAGAGATTGTAAATGGTATTTATTTTTAATTTTTGTGTTTATGTTTTTTTCCTACTATATATAAATATCATTTATCTTTATGTGCATATTTTTATTTCAAAACCTTGCCTAACTCATTTATTAATTCCTGTTTTTCCTTTTTTTAATACCTTGGAATTTACTGTACTAACAATAATGTCATTCTACAAATATGAGCATGTTTATTGTTAATTTTGCATTATTACACTAGTTTGAACTTTTAGTAGTATGTTGAGTAAGCAGGGTGAGAGTTTGCATCCTTGTCTTGTTCGCAAACTTAGGGAAAAAGCATTCAGTCTATCATCAATAAGTGAGATGTTGGCTATAGGTTGAGAATAGATGCCCTTTATCAAATTTAGAAAGTCCCTTTATCTTCCAACTTACCTGACAGTATTTATCATTAACTGATGTTGAATTTGCCTTATCTTTTTTCTCTATAGGTTGAAATGATCATATACTTTTTCTTCTTTAGCTTATTAGTATTCTACTACATGGATTGATTTATTCCAGGAATAAATTCCACTTGTTCATGGTGTATACATTTTGTACCTTGTTAAATTCTATCTGCTAATATTTTGTTAAGAATTTTTGTGATTCTATCCATGGAGGATAATGGTCTGCAGTGTTTTTTGTTTGTTTGTACCGTCTTTGTCTGGTTTTGGTATTAGGGTAATGAATTAGTAAGATTTCCCTCCTCTTCTCAGAAATATTGTGCAGAATAAGTGCTGATTCTCTTTATGTGTTTGGTAGTATTCTCCACTCAGTGGGGATGGGATGCTAGCAATTGACTTGGCCTTTTCTAGCACTCCTTCAGCTAAGCAGTTGTACCTTTGATAGGCTGCTTTTTTTCTGATTGTTTTGCTAGAAGAAGCAGCCTTAGGGGCTTCTTTTTTTGTCTGTATCTGTTTCCTGTTTGTCAGCTTCTTCGGGCCCAAGTTTGATATACCAGAGGCAAAAAGAAAACAGACTCATCGCTGTTCTATTCCTTAGGTCCTCATGTCCCATGTCAGTGTATCTTCTTTCCCTACCTTTCCAAACCTTCTTATGTTTTCTTCGTGTGTGTGTGTGTGTGTGTGTGTGTGTGTGATTTTTTTTGTAATTTTGGGATTTTTTTTTGTACACAATGAAAGGATAGGGAAAGTATGTCTATTCCATCTTTCTGTAATTGGAAATCTCACTCTTTCCAGAGTTTTAAATGTGAAATTGTAAAACTGACAACAATCTGTTCTAGCACATATGCTAATTTAACTTTCAAACCTTTCATTTCAATTATGATAAATGCTTGAGTCAAATTTAAACATAGATTATAATACTCAAAATAGAGTACTCAGCCAAAATATCAGTCAATTATATGGTCAAGAGATTACATGAACAAATACTTCTGATCCTTTCATACAATGAAAACATTACCCCAAAATTAAAAAGACTTGAGATTCAAGAAATAGAAGAATTGCCTTAGGCAAGCCATAGAAAGAAATAAAACAAGAAACTCAAGAATAATAACTGGAGGGTGGACACCGGGGAGGCTTAGTCAGTTATGTTATCTGACTTGATTTCAGTTTTGTTCTTGATCTCACAGCTGGTGAGTTCAAGCCGCACTTCAGGCTCTGTGATGACAGAATGGATCCTGCTTGAGATTCTTTCTCTGCCTCTCTCTATCTTTCCCTCTCCCCTGCTCATGCTCACTTTCTTTCAAAATAAATAAATTTTTAAAAATTAAAAAAGAATAATAACTGGGTACCAGACTTAATTAAAGACAAGGATAGAAAGTTACATAACTATGTATGTTCCCACTTGAAAAAATATTAAGTCCCTGTTATTATATTATGATTAAGAATTTGAATGATTTCAGTACAAACTGCAGGCGTAGTATAATAAGTACACATTAAGATCATGATATATTTACTCATTTCCTGCCTTTTCCATTATATGAAGTTCTATTTTTGTTCACAAAATAGTTTATGCCATACAATAACAACTTATTATTTACTTTTAGATTTGTGATTAAATTTTACAAATATTATACTATATGCATAATTTCATAAGCGCTGATTATTATAGAACTCATCTTAAAAACCCATTAAAATAACCAAAATATAATATTCAAATAAAATTAAAATGAAATATTAGGATATTTTTAGACAAGAGTTTTAAAATAATAATACTATAAAGTTACATGTCATTAAATTTCCAATGTAACAATTGTAAAATAATGCCTTGAAAAAATTTAAAATGGAAAGTAAAAGAAGAAACGGAACATTTAATTTGACTAATATTTAAAAAATAGTAGTGATAAAAAAATAAGTCCCTATCTCACATCTGCCAATGTCTCACATTTTTAGAAAATTTTAAAGTATTGATTGCCCATATTTGCTTCAAAAGAACATGTTGCTCCCAAATTGTACTGTGTCATAGAATAAAGGAAATTTTACAACTCATTTAAAATAGTGAAAAATATTAACATAATTTATTTAAATCAGCATGAATAAAACCTACATTTACTATTATGAAAAAGAAATATAGAGAGGAATGCATATGGTTCAATTTCATTTATGTTTGAAGGCAGTGCATATTAAACTATTGTATAAGCAAAGAAATTTTAAAAATATAAGGAAGATTTCTTCTAGTGATAAGATTAGGCAGGTAAATATTGGTATGTTCAATTGTTTAAGCTGGCTGTTGGGTACATAGATGCTCATTTCATTTGTGTTCTTTAATCCAAGCGTATATATTATATATACACTTATATACAGATATTTCTGAGTTTAATTTCAAGAACAGAAAGATAATTACTTTTACTACAACATGTAATATGTATTTTTGCACCATATATATATATCTGTGTGTGCACAATAATATCTATATTGAGCATTATGTTCAATATAAATATTTTCAATTTGTATTGAAAAAAATTGGAAAACTATACATCAAATTTTGCCAGTGCTATATGTGAGGTGTTGGTGTAAACACTGGGGATTCAATGATAGAGGATTTTTGTTATTGCTTTTTTACCTGTTTACATACTGTTTAAATAATATTTATAATGATACTATATTTCTTTTTTCCTTTTTCTTCTTTTTCAAATTTTTATTTAAATTCTAGCTAGCTAATATACAGTGCAAAATTGTTTTCAGGCATAGAATTCAGTGATTCATCACTTACATACAACACCCAGTGCTCATCATAACATATGCCCTCCTAATACCCATCACCCATTAGCTTTCTTTCTAATTTAAAAATTTTTTAAAAGAAGTTAATTTAAAATGACAAAAGTTAAAAAAAATGAAGCTTACTTACCAGCAAAGAAGTTTTTCATTTTCCTGGATCAAAATAAAAGTAAATTATTTCTTAATGGAATGTTAAGTATGTAATAATATCCTTCTCAATTTTCTAGTTGTTATATGAGCTTGAGATGATTTCTAGAAAACTTAATAAATAGAAATTGATTTTATTATTTTTCTTTGTCTTAGAGGAAATATACAAGAACATTATAAATCTTCACAAGTCATATACATATAATATGAAGCTTGGCCATTTTCTACTGTATAATTTTTTATATTGTCATTAGGAATTCTAGTCATGTTCTACAGTTCATTAGATATCTGTATTACTAAGATGACTATTCACCAGAACATCTTTAAAAGAAAGTCTCAATCCTCTATGACATGAGAATACCACACACTGCTACTGCATGGTTTTAGCTCATTAAAGGGTATAATTCTCTGTCTAGTCTTTACAGCCCTTGTAAACTAAGTGTATTTTCTTGTGTGTGTATATTTGCCTTTTTCCTTTTCATTTAAGTCTGCTCTGTCCATTGTGTGCCTTCCTTTCTATATTTAACAAGCACCTCCTATAGTCAAAATATCTCAATTACATAAAGCCTAAATTATTCTCAATCTGTTATTTAAAAAAAGGAAGATACAGGGGCGCCTGGGTGGCTCAGTGGGTTAAGCGTCCAACTTCGGCTCAGGTCATGATCTCACTGCTCATGAGTTTGATCCCCCTGTCTTGCTCTGTGCTGACACCTCAGAGTATGGATCCTACTTCAGATTCTGTGTCTCCCTCTCTCTACCCCTCCTTTGCTCATGCTCTTTCTTTCTCTCAAAATAAATAAACATTGATTTTTTAAATAAAATGTATCTCGTTATTTGTAATATCATTCCCCAAATACTTTTTTCTTTTATCATTATGTGTTTAGATCTGTACTTCCTTTTTTAATTGGTTCTTTTATTCTTATTACTGTCTCTATGACAAATAATATCTATCTCTGTATTTATATCTATATTTATCTATACTTTCTATTTATCAAAATATCTATCTATCATATATCCAAATGCAAAGATGATAGCCATAGTTTTTATCAGATTGTGCAAAAGAGAGCTAAAAATATGGTCCTTAAAGGTAAAGGAGAAATAAACCAACAATTGAGGCAATAAAAAAGTACATGTAATCTGTTTATAATTTGGATGACAAATAAATGAGTTAAACTATGCCTCTAAAGTCTGTAGATTAGTCATATTCCCCCTGAAGTTATTCCAATAGATTGCTAAGCTTATTTTTAAAATTTTACTAAAAATTCCAAATATTTGCTGAAATCTACATTGTATTCTAAAGACATTAAAGATTTTGTTGGATTACTATTGAGAAACTATTTTGTTACCCACAAACAATCTGGAGCAGGGCTAACTAATTATATTATGTAGGCACAATGGCCTAAAAAAAAAAAAGCAAACAGCTACCAGATGGCAATAAAAGGGCAATTATCAATAACACAGCAAGAAAAAATTGTTCACATCAATTAAATCTATCAAACCAGTAGGAATTAAAATAAGTTAGTTAATTTGCATGCACATTCTACTCCCAGAAACATAAAAGGTCAGATAAAATATCTATCAGTAGGATTCCTGCAATACTCAAGTTTGACATTCCATTTAAACATATTGGCGGACAAAAAAGATTTCTCATAGATTGAAAATGAGATTCCAATTAGTGTCTACTGATTTTTCTATGTTATGACTGGCAGAAGGCTAGTACTTGGCAGAGAAGACTTTACTGTGGTCAAAAGATAAAAATCCACATACTAGATATACTCTTGAGGAATCTACTAAAAGTATGATTAATCCCATGGCACTACCTCCCAAAAATCAAGTTTTCTCTCACTTAATGTCCATTTACTGCTATGTTTACAGTCTTCATCACAGTAGAAATAAACATTAAAAGAGTCTAAATACTATATTTGGATTGCAATTTTCTGGGAGCAAAGTAAAATCCATTTTTAAAAAACCCATTTGGCAGCAGTTGATTAAATTCTGTTCCATCCATTATTTTAACCACGTAGACTTTGTTCTTTTTTGGTACGTTAACAGCATCTTATCATCTTTAGAAAATTTGTAGGAAAGAGATTCAATCTGGATAGTGGCTATACTTTCAGATTGGTTGCCCTTTAGTTACTAGTTTAATTTCTGTTCACTTTCATAGGACTTTTTCTTTATAGAATTGTGTTTAAACTAGTGGACCAAAACAACTTGAGCTGGAGAGAATATAAATGACCTTGTGCTTGACTGATTTGGCTTAATACCTGGTCATTAACTAGACAGTTTGCATTGATATTCCAAGAATTATTATTTGGGAAAGTAATTTCCTTTCTCTTACCATATGGTTTAGCATGATATTTCAGCAAAGCTGAAGTAACCTTAAAGCCAGAAATCTGTTATATGGCCCACTAACATTGAACATGATGAGGTCACAGACTTACCTCCAATCTAAAGCTTAGAAAATGTTAAAAGCTGTGTTCTACAGAGTATGATAACTTGGCTTAATATTTAATAAACAAAGTTACTTCTAACCCACTCTACTAGTCATTTGATGATTAGGATTGAAATCCTACATTATAGTGACATTAGTGTAGTTGGGTTCATTCTTACAGTCTAGTCAAAATGTTTAAGGGCTATCACTAATCTACACAGTGGTTGAAGTGTTTATCTGCCCAAAATCTGAGATAAACTTTGTGGATTAACTTTTCAGATGATTTTATTATGGATTTAGGCATGGTAGTTACAGCTCACTAAGAATAGATCTGTTTCCTGAACAAGAGAGATTACAAACCATATTTATAAAAATTAATTCATTTAGTTTTCTCAACATCTTTAGAAATATTTTGTTTTAATCTAGTTTAAAAACATTTAGAAGACTGAAGCTTATAAAATTTAAAGAAATATCAAATGTGTTTAACTTGAACATGAGAATTCTAATCCATTAGACATAAGACTGAAACACCATTAACTGACTTTCTTTTGGAACCTTATTTGTGTTTATACGTTTTAACAGCAGAAAATAGGGTACATTTAATTAAAATTATTATTTATATTATTATTTTCTCAGTACAAAGACCTTTATGTGAATGTTTATAATAACTTTATCTGTAATCATCAAACACTAAAAACAAAAAACAACAAAAAAAGCAAAACAAAAACAAAAAATACCTAAAGAGCTATCAATTGGTGAATTGTTAACAAATTATATAGTATATCCATGAAATGAATACTACTCAGCAATAAAAAAGGAACTAACTACTGATAGAGTCAATAAGATAAATAAATCAAATTCAAGCCAGACTCAAAGGCCAAGTGCAAAGTCTACATAACGTATGTTCTATTCTTATGACATTTTAGAAAAAGACAAAATCATGGGAAAGAAAACAAATCAGCACAATTCACAAGCTGGTGTTGGAGAAACAAATTAACTATAAAAAGGCGGAATGGAAAGTTTTTGCCGTGATGGCATATTCTAATTCTTGATTATTCTGGTTGGATATGTGACTATATATACTTGCTATCACTTCTAGAGCTTTGGGGCTAAAATAAAGTGAATTTTACTATGTTTAAACTATACTTTAATAAATTTGGCTTTAATATATATACTAATGTATTTTCTGAATATATGAAGAGATAACACAGTTTTCATAATTTTTCTATCTGAAATGGAGATACATGTGACAATTTGCTCTAAATAAATCAACCTCAGGCATAAACAGAGATATTATTAATATATTTTTATTTCAGATTATCTGTGGATTTGAAATATATTTTAATTCAAAAGCCAATGAGAAAGAGAAAATGAAAATCTGGCTGAGAGCAGTCGGACCTAACAAATACAGTGACAGTGAAAATAGAAAATCCTTATAGGTTTGTTTTATGATATTCCTTAATAAACCCAACATCCTCAAGAAGTGATACTCACTGAAAAGGTAAATAAGAAAAATCTACCTATTGGCAATAGTCTTTAACTGGGAGAACAAGTCCTTCCCTCACACCCAGTATCCAAAAATCCCTAACTGTAGCTAAGGTTTGTGTCCAAACTTGTATAACTCTTGTAACTCAAAAAGTCAACATTGTCAAAAAAAAATGGGCAAGTCAAACAGGCAAGGAAAGCTTTATGCAAGGTTGATTGCAATAAGGGAGAAGGATTGAACTCAAAGCCATGACAGAGAATTTAAGCACTGGAATGAGCTAGTGTCAAAGTACTGGAGGACCTTAGCGGGAAGGTTGGACAATGTGAATTCCCATTTATGCTTGTTAATTGGTGTTTATTGAAGTTAGACTCGTACCTTCAAAAAGAGACAGGGAAATAAGATTATTATCTTTTCTGGTGATTATATTTCAAAGACATGGCTCTTTGGTCCAGAGAAAGATATTTCTGGATAATGAAACTGGCAAAAGTCTTGCAGAATATTTACATCTTGAAGAGGCAGAGAAAGAATTTACACCCATGAGTTTTCTAAAGTAAATAGTCTAAGGAAGGTCAGGAGACTATAGTCAGTAAAAAAAAAAACTATCTAAAGTATAGTCAAGCTAAGGGGAATGTTAAGGTTGTCTTAGCTTAAAATAGGTTCCAAACTGTCAAATCTCTGGGAATCCCCAGACCATTCTATATAAACCTACACTTATGCCTGTTCCTAGAAATTTCTTAAAAAAACACATGAGATGGTGATCCTTAACCATCTATATATTATATAATATATTATGTTATATAATACATATTATGATATAATAAAACAATCTGTAAAACAGTTGCAAAATATGTGAATTTGAAATGATGACATACATCAAAAGAAATTGAAACAATAAAACACAGCAAGGAGGTATAATATTTTTAAATTAAATTTTCAAAAAGATCAAAAGAACTTTCTGATAATGAAAACATCCTTTCCATTCTGTTCAGTGGACACTTCTTACATGCCTCCCTTGGTGAACATCACCATTTTACCTCAACTCTTATTGTACTCTCTCCTCTGGCATTTCTTATCTATCAATAGAACTACAAACAAATACTTGAATCGATACTTGGGGCAGTATTTGCTTTGCAACTCCCTTGAAATGGGACTTGACACTTTGACCCACATCTAAAAAGTACAAAACAAAAATGAAAGAAAAAATGATTCAGACCCCAAAGAATAACCACCAAGTGGATATTTTAAGAAATGTGCCATGGATATAATGAAGCAGGATATACAAAACAAAATACCCAGTCTATTCCCTAATCCTGCTCCTACAGACAGCTCAGACATTTTCCCTTCCTACAATGTGTCTTTGAAATAGTATCCTCTATGATTCTGTTAATTCATATATCAACATCTTGCATATGTAACTTGGCAAGACAAAAGTCTAAATATTATCCAAATAGTCATCTGTTCTTCCTTAGGCATCCTTTCTGGGGTCTGCATACTCACCCTACCTGAACAACTTTGGCTTTTTCTTTTTAAGTTCTTTCTTATATTTTTGTATTGTTTTGTTTTCTTCTCTAGAAGTGATTTGATGTATATATATATGTATATATACACACATATATATACACACCTATATATTAGATAGATGATACATAGATATTCCTCCCATATTGCTAATAAGTAATTTGATTATTATTATTCTACTTTTATGCTATTTGAATCTTGAAGAAAAATATTAATTAATAAATATGCATAGAATACATGAATTAATGATAATATAAGTGTATTCTAAATAGACCCAAACATTGGAGAATGATGTTTGGTATACAGCCAATATTAGAGAAAGTTTTGGGGGGGATAGAATATGAAACTTTGGCTTAAAATATGGAGATATTTGGGTTTAGAAAACAGAACAAACATAATGATAAAAAGATATTTAAATGATAATTGTATGTTGAATGAATTAAAGAGACAGAACAATACATTTCAGGGGTCTCATTATATAACACAAATAGCTGACAAATATTTAAGAGTTACATAACTCAAGACGTTAGTTTTCAAGTTCCAGAAGGAAAGGGGGAATAAATACGTGAATGAAAATTTCCAAAACACTTCAGAGACAGATATTTTCTTTTATATTTATGAAATAAATGTATAGGGTAATTATTATCAGTAATAGAAAAGGATAATGCAATGGTAAGTGGTGACAAAAATATTTTTGTCATATCAATTTTTTGATTTAAATATTTATATTGTTAGTGTTTCTAAATTACAGTGTTTGAATATGAACCATTTTATCCCTTACATATAGAAGAATATCTATTAAAACTGCACTAATAGTGTTCCACTACCACTGTAGAGTATACATATAAAATCTGGTTTCTTAAAAGATCTCAGAGGGACACATGTCTTTTCAAAATGAAAATTGGATCATTTTGTTTGCTTGCTCAAAATCTTATATGTAATAAAAGAATGGGACATTTATTATGAATTCTACATTAACCTAAAATCCTCAACTGATTGTCTAAAACATAATTAAATACAATAAAGCACCTATGTAACAATTTATTATATTACTCAAAACTTTATTTCCTGATCAGTGATTAAAATGGGTTGTTTAACTTTTAGTTTAATACATACAGTTTGCACAGTGTCATAAGAATCATTATACAGAGAAATACATAAATATATAAGAAAAGAAAATGTCTAATATTCAAGTAAAAAGCAATGGAATTTATTGTTCCTCACCAAGTCAGTTGGATGATGAAACTGCAGTAAGTTGAAGGAAGAATGGATAAGAATAGAAGCACTGATTTCCATGGATATGGAAGGTGATGTTGCATTGAGCATGCAATGAAGGATTAATTTCAAGCAAACTTCAGACACAGAGGAATTAGCAGTTGTTCTCTGTTGTTTTGATGTTGTTAAAAGGAAGGCTATGAAAACTCTTCCAGATTTTTCCCCCTTCCGAAAAAATTCAAAATTATCCTTTGTGAACTTGTGCTTATATTTGTAACTTTCTTATGTGATAAAAGATATTACATCTGTTTTAAACAAAAGTGATTTTAACATATCACTTTCATATTTGTAATTAGTAATTATATGTGTCACTTTGACTGAGTCATGAGGTACCCAAGTATTTGGTTAAGAATTATTTCTGGGTATGTCTGTAAGGAAGTTTGCGGATGAGATTAGCATTTGAATTGATAGACAGAGTAAGGCAGATTGCCCTCCAAAGTGAATGGGCATCCTCCAATCTCTTGTAGGCCTGAATGAAACAAAAAGGCAGAGGAAGGGAGAATTTAATCTCTTTGCCTGGCTGATTTAGTATTTCATGGATCTTCTCCTGCCTTGAAATTTGGATTTATACCTAAGGTTCTCTTAAGTTCTCAGGCCTTTGGACTTGTCCTAGTATTATACTACCAACTTTCCTGGACTCTGGCTTATAGACACCATAATCACATGAGCCAATTCCTCATAATAAATCTCTTTATATATATAATGTATATCTACATCTAATACATACACATATACACACATATATGTATATAATTATGTATATATAGTTTCTCTTAAGAATCTTGACTAACAGTGATTTTGGTACTGAGAATGGGTATTATTAAGTCTGTGTAGTCCACTACTCTATGGTACCTACCTTACCACTAGCCAAATCCAAGAAGCACATTCATCTACTAGACATGCTAGTGGTCCTTTGGAATGTTAACATCAATCTGTAGTGTTAATCTTGATAATTGTCTTGGTCATCATTTTGTTTAAAATGTATTAAATTAGAGAAAATACATATACTTTTTCTTATAGCAATAGCCAGAATTATCCAGTTTATGTTTTATTATTACTTTTTAGAAATAAATGTCCATAAAATGTGAGCATTAGAAACCAAGAATATTTCCAGCAAAACCTGCATTCAGACCACTGTTAAAGGACTATTACTGAGTATTGTTCTTGATTTAAAAACATACATTGTTCTTGTTTATGTTATACCTCGAGTATATCTCAGTCAAACCAAGCAGGTTAGACCATTAACATTTTTAATATCAATAAAAAGGATTAATTGTTAGCAAACTACACATTAATGAGGCACATTTAATAATGTTATTATAAAATTGTTTTATAAAAATTAAATAAGAACTGCTATGTTTTGAAGATTCATCATTTGGGTGGCAGTTAAACCTTATTTATCCTGAAATGGAGATCATTATAGAATTTAATTATCTATGTAGAGAATACCCTAATTTTAGAACACTTTGAAATTACTTGCATCCATCATTTCCACACAAATTAATAATCTAAAATTATGGTATATATTTGTGTGGACTCTATTTTAAAAAATAAAGGGGACACCTTCTAAAATCACATCAAATAGAAATCATAATTTGTAAGCATGTTAATTCCAAAGTTATTTAAAATAGATTTTCTCAATGAGGATACATACTGGTAGTTTCATTTATTTTATCAGTTTGGTAATGAATAGCTTATATAATCTATGGGAAACTGGTAACTTTTATTATGACCATTTTCAGAAGTACTACCCCTGTATGAATCACTCTGTCAGTGACAGATCCAAAATCTTTAGCATGGCAGACGGATTGTTAGGGTTTTGTTCTTTCCTAACTTCTCAGCCTCATGGATTTAAGTTTGAATCACTCCCAAATGTGTTATGTTCTCTCTACTACTGTATTCTGTGCTAGCCTTCCTTGACTTTCATCTCATCCCCGAGGCTTCCTAGCTAAATTCTAGTCATAACTCAAAATTCCACTGATATCACTATCTCTGAGAAGCCTTTTCATTACACGTCCCCAGTCTAAATAAAGTTCTGTCTACATTGGCAAAACACCTTCTTTAATCAAAATCACATAGGGATCAAGATGGTGGATTAGTGGGGGACCTTATGTTTGCCTGGCTAAATAAATAACAAATCATTCCAAACACACAAGAAGTCTATCAGAAGACTAAGAGAACAAACTGCACAACTACAGAGAGAAAAGATGCCACACCATGGAAGCATAGGCAGACTTCAGTGATCAGCACAGTACCCACAGTGGATGCTTGGGCTGCTTACACCAAGCCCCACCCATCTGGCCTCTGCAGCTGCTTTTTCACTAGGGACAGTGTGTCCCAGAGTCAGAGAAACAGCAGGCTCTTCCTCCAGAAGACCAGCAGAAACTCCCTACAGGAATCAAGTTTACTGAACATAGAGTCCTGCAAAGCTTCAGCTCTAGTGGAGATTGGATCTAGTCCCTTTTATTTAGGGGAGAAAACCACACACAGTTAAAACTTGCCACACACTAAGCAAGGTCCAAACACTCCTCACTGCGGGCAAGGATAAACACTGCAGATAACTGACCTGAGGAAAAGAGTAGCCAAACACAACAGCAGAGTTCACACAGCAAACACCAGAAACATCTCCTGAAGTGCCAGGCCCTGGGTAGTATATAATCTCTTCTTAACATAGCCATTACTCTCAGCAGCAAGAAATAAAACAGGCTTCCCTCACACAGAGAGGACAGAGACTGGAAAAAAAAAAAAAAAAAAAAAAGCCAAGATGGTGAAATTTATCCCAAAAGAAAGAACAAGAAAAGGTCGCAGTTGGGGGTCTAATTAAAACAGATATAAGTAATATGCTTGAACAAGAATTTAAAACAATCATAAGGGGTTCCTAGCTAGGCTTGAGAAAAGTACACAAGACATCAGGGAGTCCCTTAAAGCAGAGATAAAAGACCTAAAAACTAGTCAGGTCAAAATAAAAAATGGTATAATCAGATGCAAAATCAATTGGATGTAATGATCACAAGGTTTGCAGAAGCAGAATAATAAATTGGTGCTATAGAAGATAAAATTGTGGAAAATAACAAAGCTGAAAGAAGAGGAAGAGAAAAATATTATATCATGAATTAAGACTTAGGGAACTTAATGACTCCATAAAGCATAATAACATTCATATCATAAGAGCCCCAGAAAAAGAAAAGGGGAGGGGAGGAAGGGACAAAAAGTTTATTTGAGCAAATTATAGCTGAACATTTCCCTAAACTGAGAATAAAACAGATATCCAAGTTTAGAAAGCACAAGAACTACCATAAAAATCAAGAAAAACAGGCAACACCAAGACATATCACAGTAAAATTTGCAAAATACAGAGATAAGGAAAAAAAATCCTGAGAACAGAAAGGGAAAAGAAGGGAAAAGAAATCCCTAACTTACAAGGGAAAATAAAAATGTTAACAGCAGACTTATCTACGGAAGAGAGTGCCATGGTATACTCAATGTGAAGAGTGGGAAAAATATGCATCCAAGAATATGTTATCTAGCAAGGCTGTCATTCAGAATAGAAAGAGAGATAAAGAGTATCCCAGGCAAATAAACACTAAAGGGGTTCATGACCACTAACTACCCCTACAAGAAATATTAAAGGAGACTCTTTGGAAAAGTAAGACCAAAAGTAACTAATACTGGAAAGGAACAGAGAAAATCTCCATAAACAATGACTTCACAAGTATTACAATGGCACTAAATTCATATCTATAAAAATCACTTTGAATGTAAACAGACTAAATGTTCCAATCTAAAGACAAAGGGCTTCAGAATGGATTTAAAAATTAGTTATACTGCCTACAGGAGATTCACTTTAGACTAAATTAGACTAAAAAGACACCACAGACTAAAAAGTGAGGGGATGAGGAGCCATCTATTATGCTAATGGACATAAGAAACTACAATAGCCATACTTATATCAGACAAACTAGATTTTAAACCAAAAACTATAACAAAAGATGAATAGGGGCACTATATCATAATAAAGGGGACAATCCAACAAGATGTAACAATTATAAACAGTTATGCCCCTAACTTAAAGAATCTAAATATAAAAAACAATAACAAACATAAATAAACTCATTGATACAATATAATAGTAGGAGGCTTTAACACCCCACTTACAGCAATGGACAGATCATCTAACCAGAAAATCAACAAGGAAACAATGTCTTTGAATGACACATGGGACCAAATGGACTTAGCAGAAGATTCAGAATATTTCGTCACTGGAGGCAAGGGAAACAAAAGCAAAACTGAACTGTTGAGACTTCATCAAGAAAAAAATCTTCTGCATAGTGAAGGAAACAATCAAGAAAACTAAAAAGCAACATACAGAATGGGAGAAGATATTTGCAAATGTCATATCTGATAAAAGGATAGTATCCAAAATCTATAAAGAAATTATTAAGGTTCCTGGGTGGCTCAGTCTGTTAAGTGTCCAACTCTTGATTTCTGCTCTGTCATGATCTCAACGTTCATGGGATCAACCCTTGCATCTATCTCTCCAAGCATGGAGCCCGCTTGGGATTCTCTTTCTCCCTCTTTCTCTGCCCTCTCCTGTTCACACATCCTCTCTCTCTCTCTCTCTCTCTCTCTCTCTCTCTCTCCCCTCTCTCTCTCTCAGAATAAATAAACTTAAAAAAAAAAAAGAACTTTCAACCTCAACACCCAAAATACAAGTAATCCAGTTAAGAAATGGGTAGAAGACATAAGTAGACATTTTTTCAAAGAAGACATCCAGATGGCTAACAGACACATGTAAAGATGCTCAACATCTCTTCTCATTGGGGAAATACAAATCAAAATTATGATGAGATACCACCTCATGGTTACAATTAACAATATAGGAAACTACAGATGTTGTCAAGGACATGCACGAGGGAACCCTCCTACATTACTGGCGAGAATGCAAATTGTTGTAGCCACTCGGAAAAACAGTATGGATGTTCCTCAAACAGTTAAAAACAGAACTGCCCTATGAACCAGCAATTACACTACCAGGTATTTACCCAAATGATACAAAAATACTAATTTGAAGGGTCACATGCTCCCTGAGGTTTATAACAGCATTATCAAAATAGCCAAATTGTGGAAAGAGCCTTTATGTACATTGATCGATGAATGGATAAAGAATATATATATATATATATATATACACACATACATACTGATATATATATCAGTATACACATACAGAATATATATATGTATATATACACATATATATACACACATATGTATATATGTGCATAATATATACAGAATATATGTATATATACATACAGAATATATATACACACATATGTATATATATCTTGGGTTTATATATATACATATATACATACATATATGCATAGGAATATTACTTAGCCATCAAAATAATGAAGTCTTGCTATATGCAGTGATATGAATGGAGTTAGAATATATTATGCTAAATTAAATGTCAGGCAGAAAAAGACAAATACCATATGATTTCACTCATATTTCACTCATGTGTGGAATTTAAGAAACAAACAGATGAACATAGAGGGAAAAAATAAGAAAAGGAGGGATACCATAAGACACTCCTAAGTATAAAAGAACAAAGTGAATGTTGATAGAGGGAAGGTAGGTGGAGAGTAGGCTAAATGGGTGAGGGTATTAAGAGGGCACTTGTTGTGATAGACCCTGGGTGTCCAATATTACATTATATGTTAACTTACTAGAATTTAAATAAACATTTGAAACATATATATGCCTAAAAAATACAAAATCACATAATGACTCAGTTTCTTTACGCTTCTACCTTCCCAGCAAATATCATGAGTTCACTGAAATTCAGATGTATATTTTATTCATTTTTATGTTTCAAAAGCCTGGTTTAATGCTAAATGTTTGGAGTTACATAAATATTTACAAAGATCCAAGTTAATGAAACAAAAGTGTGTAGCACAAAAATAATAAATTTCAAACTGAAGATTCATTTTGTGCTTTAGAAAAAAAAATAATTGAGATAAGTTATCTTTCTTTCTAAGAGTTTCAAAATTCTTACAGAAACCCTTTATTAGTATTTAGGTTCATTCTCTTTAAAGGTATTTTCTTATTTTGTTATATTATAAAGTTTTGTCTTTAATTTATTTTCTCCAAAATTCAAATTAGTAAACTCTGTGCCAGTTATAGCCTTGATGAGGCATGTTTAAAACCATGGGATCTGTTTATATTATTGAAGAATTTAAAACCCAGGTATGTTAAAGAGTTGATCTTGTTTGTAACTTAAAAATGTGAATCATATTTAATATTTACAATTTATTTTATATTTACCTTAGAACAGAACCTAAGTAGTAGAGAAATATTAAATTATAACTTAAGGTTAATTTAGAGTCAATCAAAATTATTTTATTATCATTCACACAGTGGGTCATTGCCTTTTCTTTGGATATATGACAAAGTTTCAGTTCTATAGTACT
This sequence comes from Hyaena hyaena, assembly GCF_003009895.1. Classification (NCBI taxonomy): domain Eukaryota; kingdom Metazoa; phylum Chordata; class Mammalia; order Carnivora; family Hyaenidae; genus Hyaena; species Hyaena hyaena. Next base: position 861,149 of record NW_024080880.1, on the reverse strand, counting down.
ATATTCTGAGCCCCATGTATTCTTAATGTGTAAATCACTATCACCAAACAATTAAGTTGATTATTTAGATCTGATTTATGAAATAAATTAGTAAATGTAGCCTGAGGATTCTGTAAACTCTTTTTTTTTTCATCCTAGTGAACCTCCCTAGATTTGGTAGGAATTCAGTTGGCCTCAGAATCATACAACAAACCTCAATTTTAAGAAATCTCCAGAGATGTAATACTGCTGGGAATATGTGTGTAGTGTTCTAAATGTTTTGGAGACATGCTACAGTGTTTTCTATGCTTTCCTTCACTTTCTTTCTTCTTCATATCCCCTAAGAAAACTTCAGGCACTAGATACAGCAATAAATTGTTATGAGTGTTTATATTAGAAAAGAAAAGGTGCTCTGAGATACAGAACAGGGGCATATTGTCTACCTGTGAGGTCAGGAATGTCCTCCCTGAGGAAGTTTTGAAGGAAGAGAATGAATACTAATTATATGTGGCAAGTTTTCAAGGCAAGCTTAATAGCAAGCCCATAATATTTAAGGGCTTGAGGGAGGAAAAGATCCATTTACTTATCCACCTAGCTCTGTGTGTGTGTGTGTGTGTGTGTGTGTGTGTGTACGTGTTTCTGTGTGAGACTATCCTCATTGTTAGCTGAGGTTACAATGGCAATTATATCCACAAATTAATCTCAACTGCCTATGCAGAATCTGCGAAGAAATGCCCTAACGTCAATTTTTGTGGCCATTAGTTCATCCTACTCTAGAAACTCTCACACTGAAAGAAGCTGAGATATTTACATAGACATTTCTGTGATATTTTGGAATGTACTTTCTTCTCCCAATGGAAAGAGATGTTTGCTTCCCCCTCACCACAAGTTTGACAAGGCAGATTTCAAGGATAAGGTAGATTTAAGGATGAATGAAGAGCACTTCACTTGCTTAGCTATATCCTGTTCTTAATTTCCCATTTTCAAAGTTAACCCTAAAAGGGAGTGAACTCCCAGACATTTCCTTATCACCTAATTCTGACCCCCAGTGGCTGCTCAGGAATATGGGTAAGACTCAAAGATGGAAATTTTTTTCAAGTTTCCTTATTTATTTTGAGAAAGAAAGCACAAGCAAGGAAGAGGCAAAGAGAGAGGAGACAATAAGAATCCCTAGCAGGCTCCACAGTACCAGTGTGGAGGCTGTTGCAGGGCTCAAAGCCATAACCTGTGAGTCCATTACCTGAGCTGAAGTTGGACACAACCAACTGAACCATCCAGGCAGCCCTCAGTGATGGAAATTTGAATGCAGAAAGGTTAGTAGGTAGTGCTGTTTGGAAGCAGAACAGTGATGCAGTTACAACAAATGACCCAGAAATTCTACTTTTTGTAATATATTTAACAGAAATGTATTCATTGATCTACAAGACAAATTCACCAAAAAAAAAGTTTATAGGAGCCTTATTCATGTTAACTAATATTGGAATTAAGTAAAATGTCTATCAAAAATAATCAATAAAAATTTCTGGAATGCTCACTATGGAAAACAATTTGCAATGAAAAAGAATGAGCTATTAATATATGCAACTGCATGAAAGAATTTCCAAATGTAATATTGAACAAAAAAAAACCCATACATTGAATTCATTTGATATAAACACAGTAAAAACATTTGCTAAGAGAAAAAAAGCTTTCAATGAAAAAAGTTAGAGAAAGAGCCATTATAATCATAGGATAGGTTTTATAAACTTCCTGTAAATTTTAAGCACATGCATTTATAAAACATTATTACATATTTTTCAAAGTATATAAAGTTCATGTAAAAATATGTATTACATATTTTTCAACATAGATATCTAAGAAGCTATATTGAAAAAATAAAGGATAGCTATTGGTAGAAATAGGACTAAAAATGAGTAGTGAAGGGAGCGCTTAATATGATGGCATGCCACAAATTAAGAATTAGTATTGGCTGCCTTGCATCTGGTATCCTATGTTAATAGAAAATTTTGTATTATAGTTATCGATGTTACTGGGGACATTTAGCAAGTGTACTACCCAATCCATGAAGATGATTCCTGATATTTATTCTGCAGAAAGAACATTAAGAATGTTTAGCTAAGTCTGGAGAAGGTTCACCACAAAAGAATAAAAGACAGATATAGTCTACTGAAAATTAATATGTGCTTTGTATAGTTTGTGATTCTCTTTGAGGGATTATTACTATGGTCAATCAAGACATCCAACACTGTTATTTATCCACTTGCATATTAATACAATTATTTATTTTTCTTAATAAACTTTTATTGGGTGCTTGTGATCTTCCAGATGTAAGACCAAGTACTTAAGAGGCAAAACATTGCTCTGGACATTTACAGGAGGTCTGGAGGATATAGACAAGTAAATAAATTGTTGTAATACGTTATACTATGGCTTGCTACTGTATGACAGGAGGCATAAGTATTGTGTTTTATGAGGTAAAATAAATACATCAAACCAAAAGGGTATATTGGGAATGCATTATCCTGAAAATAAGAAAAATTTAACTAAACAGTGATTTAAAATAAATGTTGACTGGGGCACTTGGGTGGCTCAGTTGGTTAAGCTTCTGACTTTAGCTCAGGTCATGATCTCACAGTTTGAAGTTTCAAGTCCCGTGTCGGGCTCTGTGCTGAATGAAAGCTTGGAGCCTGAAGGCTGCTTCAGATTCTTTGAATCCCTCTCTCTCTGCCCCTCTCCCTCTTATGCTCTTTCTCCGTCTCTCAAAAATAAATAAACACTAAAAGAATTTCAAATAAATGTTGACTACTAGTGATTCTGGCAATGATTTTGGAGCTCAACAATGTTAGATCCTGTGAGTACATTGTTCCATTTTTTTTCTTGCTCCTGGTCTATAGTCACAGATTGATTGCTGCTGCTGCTCCAGGCATCATGTACTTTCACGTTTTAAAAAAAGAAAACACTTTTTACACCTTTATCTTGATATTTCTAAGGAAAAACCATTCTATATGATTTCTGATAATAGTTCATTGTCCAGAATTACCACATGCTCCTCTAACAGTAGGGTTTCTTGGTTAGTTAACACTTTGATTTTCATTCTTTTTAACAGAGGAAGACAAAGGAAAAGTAATTGGGAATTGATATGTACTAACCATCCTCATTCTCTACTGCATAGGGGGAAGAATCCAATAGAAAGTATTGTTTGAGTTTCATTTTTAGTGACAAGCAGGTTGTAGCCTAAGTATTTGCAGAGAGTGGAGGGAGAGAACAGCATTCCAAGAAGGGAAAACCATTTTTAAGAAAAAACATGAGCTCTGGGAAAAGCTATAACTAATTCTATGTAGGTGAACAAAGAGGACGCATTGAAGTGGTATAACTTGAGGCTAGATGGTAATCAAGAATTATGTCATTAGAGATATTCTAGAATAAATTAAAGAATTTTAATTTTAGACTAAAATTACAGCAAAGGATTAAAATACTCTTAACAACAATGTTACATGATCTTATTTGCATCGTAGAAAGATCATTCTTATAGAATATGGAGGATAAAGTAAAAGGATGCCAGACAGATGCTAGGTCAGAAGTCATGAAAGACAGAAATAGTAATAGTGAAATATGATGGAGTCAGTGAAATATAGTTAAGACATATTAAGGATATTTTATCTGTAGAATATATAAAATGACCAGATAATAAGTAGATAAGGAGATAATAAGAAATCTAGGATGTTTGTCATGATAGGTGGGTTGATAAATGAATGAGACTCAATCCACTTACAATATAAGAAATACAAAAAGTGGAAAAAACACTGAGAAGGGGATAAAATTCCTTTTTGTATTTATTGAGTGTTAAGTGTCTCTGGGCATTCAAATGTAGGCACACAAGACAAGAACAATAGTTTTAGAATATAGGTAGTAGTTGGAACACTAATTATAGATTAAGTTTACTGTAAATTTTATGGAGAGAGGTAAGAATAAGATCTTGGGAGAAATATCAATATTCAAGGGCTGTGTAAAGAATGATGGCCCCATGATTATAACTAAGTATTGGTAGCTTTCTACCAGACATTTTCAGAATACTTGCAGGGTTTAGTATCAAAGAAACTGGCAGGAGGTATGGTCAAGTGAAAGCAATGAAATAGAGAAGTTAACAAGATAACTACAGAAAAGAGCATGTCAAGGATGAAGTTTTGAATATATTAATGTGTGCTGTTTTACCAGAGTGTTGATAGAAAAAAATAAGCTAATGAATGAGGAAGAGAGGTACATGTGAGAATACGAAACAATGAACACAGAGTATGCTCTTAAAAACATTTTTTGAATCATATATAAGAACTATGAGTGTCTATTCATCACATTATACTGACTTGTTTGAATATATACATTTTTCGTGGAAATGAATATAGTTAAGTTAAATTCCCTGAAGACAAATGTAATAAGCCATATGCACTTAAAAACTGTCACCTTTTTAAAACCTTTACTAGAGGTCTTATTCTAAAAGAGAAGGTCAACCAAAAGATATTCAGTGTCATTGTTCTCTTCATTATCTACTGGATTTTTAACTTTTTGCTGCATTTGCATATTTTCATTTCACATCAGGTATTGAATTAAAATTTAGATAAATTATTTTGCATTTAAATTATTCCTGAACAAAAAAATTATACAAATGAATCATAAGTAAAAGGATGAAAGGTGTGTCTAAGGTGTGACTTTACAGGTAAAGATTGCTTCTAACTGTTGAGTAATATTTGGACAATTTTTTTTTTATTCTTTTTTTTTTTTTTAATTTATTTCTAGGAGAGAGAGAGAGACAGCGTGAGCAGGGGAGGGTCAGAGAAAGAGGGAGACACAGACTCCGAAACAGGCTCCAGGCTCTGAGCTGGCAGTCAGCACAGAGCCCGACGCGGGGCTCGAACCCACGAACCGCGAGATCATGACCTAAGCGAAAGTCGGACGCCTAACCGACTAAGCCACCCAGGCGCCCCTGGACAATTTTTTTAAGAAACAAAATTTTTAAAGCCACTGTTGGTTATTTTTTATATTATATAAAACTAGATATTATGCCACTTTTCTTTCAGCGTTTATTTGACAATTTGATACATGTAGTGTTACTATATGTAATATAAAATAAATATATATAATATATAGTATATATAATACATATTATATGTAATATATAGATATAAATATATAATAAAACTATAAACATACTATATAGTATATAAATTAAAACAATCACTTTAGAGACGCCTGGGTGGCTCAGTCAGTTGAGTGTCCGACTTCGAGGGTCATGATTTCACAGTTCGTGGGTTGCAGCCCCTCAACGGGCTCTGTGCTGACAGCTAGCTCGGAGCCTGGAGCCTGTTTCAGATTCTCTGTCTCCCTCTCTCTCTGACCCTCCCCTGCTCTCACTGTCTCTCTCTCTCTCTCAGAAATAAATAAAATATTAAAAAAACCAATCACTTTAAAATTATCAGTAATAGTATAATGTGGTAGATGATGTTTTACACCTCTCAAACTGAGTATGATATTGACTGCAACAAATTCTTCTTAGTTTGCCATGTTGTAATATCATTTTCAATTCTGCATTAACAGTTATTTAATTTCATTATTATACAAAGTGCAGTGGCTCACACAATTTAATGTACACTTGTGGACTAAATTCACTTCATTTTTGTACTTGAACTATAGTCCTGACAAGTAAAGTGATACTTGGCAGCAATAGGATTATAAGTATAAATGGAAACTTATACTGAAGAAGACAGTTTTCTCTTCTTTAGTGATTATCCAGATAATCCAAAATTTACATATGCATTTATATAACTATTTAAAAGTGCCACAAATGTTTAAAATTTCATAAAGAACTTGCAAATTCCCTAAAGATATGTCTACTGATGTTTTTGCTGGATTCATGGAACCCAACTGGAGAATCACTAAAGAAGTAGGATCTAGAATTGGACAAATGTTCAAATCTTGGATCTAGAACTCTCTGGTAACATGATCTTGCACAAATTGTTTAACCTAAGATTTCTTTTGTTATGTGTATGGTGGGTAGAAAGTAGCACTGTCTACCAAGGAAGATCAAAGTGCTCATCACAATCTCTTGCAATAATTAGGCACTTAAAAATGTTAGCTATTATGTTACTAGCTTCTTTATCTTCATGTCTGAGAGAAGAATGAGGATTCGTCAGCAAAAGTACAGATGGTACTAAAGGTGTTCAAGTGAGCAGCCTGGATTATAGACTTATTAAAACTATGGAAGTTTAAGGTTTGTAGCATTCTAAACTAATTTATTTTGAGTTGACAATACATTTTATGTACATTTTAGCTTGCTAACCTTTACCAAGATTCCAGATAAAATATTGTATAAAGCAAAGGCTTTTGACAATTTCGGTTTTTTGATTTCCCTCTTCTACCCAGTATTTTTCCAGTTTTTTACTCCTCAACAGACTGTTCCTCCACCTTCAAAATGACCCTGTATCTCACTTGAACTTAGCAATTAGCTATTACTGATTTCAGTCAATCATTAAGTAAATATTTATTAATCCATCCTACCCCAAGCCTTGGATGTGTTATCTTAAAATTGAATAAAGTAATTATATTAACATAATTTATGTTACATTATGAATGTTCAAACTGTTACATATGGTATAGTTGCTTTTTTGGTGTTTTGATCTAGTAAAATATCTATTGGTGAAATGCATTAAGAGATGTATTTGAACATAAGCTTTCTTGGGGTTTGAAATTGATGCATTTTTCAGTCCTGTCCAGTTATCGTCCATAACCCAGACATTTTATCATCTTTCTAATAGCCAAATTCATTATCTTTCTATTCCTCCAAAGCACAGTGAAACACCGATATCATGAAGGAGAGACTGAATCAGTAGAAGGTCTAAACCTGGAGAGCAAAAATGCCACAATTTATTTATTTTTATACCAAGGTCCTTTCTTCAACTTCACATGACACCTTGAATATATCAGGAAAATAATAAGAGAATACGAAGTAAATTGTGTAATCACATAACAAAAATATTTATTTTAGGACATAAAAAAGAAGTTTTACAAATGACCATGAATAGATCTCAAATGAAGAAGTATTCGTGAGTACATAATTACCTCCCATGAGTGCTATGAGAATTGATGAGTTAATGTTTAATAAAGCAATTTGAAATATTTTGATGAGAAATGCCATTAAGTACTTTAGAACCCCGAATTGTTAATTAAATTTCTTGAGGAACATGATTTTATTACTGTCAAACGCGTGTACAAAGTGTCCCCTTCAATGTAACCTGCAGTATAAAATTATAGCTTTTATCCTGGAAATTGTAAGGACAATAGTGGCTTGTCAAACTTACATGCATAAGGTTAAAATAAAAAAATATATCCAGAAGAAAAATAAATATTTTAGTCCATTTTAGAACATAGAACTTATCTGAAATGAGGGTCTTAGTATATAAGAGAATATCTAGATTTTTTATAAAGTAGTTAATCATTTATAAAAACCAATCAAGAAATAATTCCTAGATGAAATCTAAATAAATGTAACTAAATGACATCTAGCAGAAGTTGATGTGAAAACATTTTAAATCTGTGAAGTTAAGGGGTGGGAGAGATGGCAAGGGAGGAAGTTGTTATTAAAACCTCTGCAAAAAAAGATATTTCTATATTAACAAATGTATGGAAGGTACATAGCCAGTTTCTCTGGGGCGTTAGGCTCAAGACATATAAGAATGGCACATCCATTGCTCATTCTGACCTGTAATTCTGTAAAATTTACAAGAGAGAACTAAAAATTTATCATTAGTACTAGTCCTAAATGTCATAATTTATAGAACTCCAAACTTTAGGCAACATTAAAAGCAGCAGTAAATAGTTCGGTGTATGTCATTTATTGAGTTCCTTCTTTACACGATCATGGTTAATTCTTTCCCTAAAAAGTACTTCAAATTCTCTATTTTAAAGAAAATCACCAAAACAAATTCAGCAAATCAGAAATCAACTGAAATTAAAAATATTTTATGATTTACAATATTACAAGATTTTCAGCTGTTAAGGAGAATAACATTGAATATTGCCTATACTTAATAAATCTTGTTTCTATTAAAAAACTCAATTTTAAAAAGTGATACATTTCCTTTTTTTACATTATTTCAAAACGTATGACTTAGAAAAGTGAGATAATGCCTTAGTGGCCCTATTACGAGAAAAATGTCTTCAAACGTGCGGAACTGGTCTAAACACTAAAGTCTCACTTCATAGTGGGGGTCTGTGTTAATGAATAACTTAATTATCTAACTTAAAGAAAATATTTAACTACCAAATATCAATTGAAACATTTAACCATGCAAAATGATACAGTTGTACGTTTCATTTATTTAGACAAGTCATTGATAAATATTCATTTCTGATATATTAACAGATTATAAACCTATACTTTAAGTATTTTTAATGTTTATTTTTGAGAAAGAAACAGAGCATGAGTGGGGGAGAGGCAGAAAAAGAGGGAGACACAGAATCTGAAGCAGGCTCCAGGCTCCCACCTGTTAGTACAGAGCCTAACTTAGGGCTTGAACTCATTAACCACTGTGAGATTATAACCAGAGCAGAAGTCAGATGCTTAACCTACTGAGCCATCCAGGTGCCCCTAAACATATACGTTTATGTAGTTTTATGTTAACCCTAGAAAAATCTAAAGATATCTATATGTCTTTTTTCTTAATAATAAAATTCTAAAATTTTCTATTCCTAGATCCATTTGAATCAGGATACTTTTGTAACTTACTTTTTGAGTTCCAATGCATTATTAAAGTAAATTTCAACTATTACTTACAGTTACAGGTGCTAGGGTTATATTCTACTTACTGTAGAGGATCTCATCAACTACTAGGGGCAAAATAAATTAGTAGTCATAATTTTTTTTCCAGTACATGATTTATTTTTCTTTTGTGAAGTGGTCATAAATCTCTCCTCTACTGTTCTCAAAGTGTTGGGTCATGGCCTGAGCCTGGGGCAAAGGCAGCAGAGAGGGTTTTTAACACTAATACTCTCTGGAAGATTCTGGAAAAGTAAGCCTCAGGGTAGATTCAACTGACAATTATCTTCCTTATAACATATCACAGAAAAAATATTTTTTTTTGTGCCTTGAAGGGAAATGTTCTCAAAAGGGATGAACTTTGAACAGGATTCCTAAAGGACTATAGAATTCAGTTAAGTAGAAAAGGATGTGGAAAGCTAATCTAAATGGGAAAATAATACAAGGCATTAAAATATTATAGAAAAAGTGTATAAAACAAGGGGGTGGTGAAAAGATGGAATATATTGGAAACAAAACAGGTTAAAGAAATAACTTGATATCTTGGACCTATCCACAAATGAGTGACATATTTTAATATCTCCTCCAGATTGTGAAGGGCATTCAATTCTAAGAATATTGTGTTATTCTATGGGTTAAAGATAACAAAACTTTTGATCACATAACACATTAGTTAAAAAGAAAAACAAACTGGGGCGCCTGGGTGGCTTAGGCGGTTAAGCGTCTGACTTTCGCTTAGGTCATGATCTCGCGGTTCGTGGGTTCGAGCCCCGCGTCGGTCTCTGTGCTGACTGCTCAGAGCCTGGAGCCTGTTTCAGAGTCTGTGACTCCCTCTCTCTCTGACCCTCCCTTGCTCATGCTGTCTCTCTCTCTCTCTCCTAGAAATAAATAAAACATTAAAAAAAAAAAAAAAGAAAAACAAACTAATCATTCACCTTTGTATGTTATCTGTTTCTGTGTAGCAAACTACTCCAACACGTAATGTTTTAAAACATTAAGCAATTTATCTGTTCATGATTTTCTGGTCAGCAGTGTAGCCTAAATTCAACTAAGTGCTTGTTCATCTATGTTTCTATGATCTATCTAGTTTAACAACATGCTAAGTACTCCTCTAAGAGCTTTACAATGATTATAATTCTTCCTGAAAACTCTGACATAGAAATTTTTATTATTCTTTTTTAGAGCAATGGAAACTGAACATACACATTAGAGACATGCTCAAAGTCACAAAAGAAATAATTGATGTAACCTGGCTGTAATTATAGAAAAGTGGGATTTCACCTTTGAATCATAATTGATGGCATAGAAATGTGGGAAACGGTCCATAGAGAAAATTAAACTGGGGGCTCAGAACAGAATCCTGAAGAATACCAACATAGAAGCAAAGAAAGAAAGGCCTTTTAACAATGGTTATAAGCCTGGCAATACAGCAGAGCCCTGAGGAGTTTTAATGAACAAATCTCTATACCTCAGGACACAGTAAATATGACAAGGGACCTTAGAATCTATACTTTCTTAAACTAAAATTAGGCAATTCTGGTATATCCACTTTACAAATGTTCATTTAGGAACTTAGAGATTATCTAAAAACTGTACATCAGCTAGAAACTTGGTAGACAATCCAAATTCAGGAAACCAAGAAGAAATATTTCATATAAGATGTGGTTTCTATTACGGTAGGAGACACTTGACCATTTCAAATTTGAATGAGAAGAAATTAATAGAGAAAGAATTTGAAGACATGAGAAGGCAAACTGATAGCTGTAGAGTAAGAATCTAGAAAGGTAAGAAAGGGTTAAAGCAACAATTAAGAGTTTAGTTTTTAACAAGAGGCAAATTTCCCAAGTGTACACAAATGTGGGATATTTGAATACATAAGGTGTAGACAAATCAATTTACAACATATAAGAAATAATCGCCCAAGGATACGAAGTGAAACTGTTCAATCATTCAATTTTTGTGAAATCAAAGCTTTCTCTCTAAGTATTGTCCTCTCACCTGGCAATTTGAGGAGAACTGACACAGACCCCAGCAATGTTTTCACCTTGTTCCCGGGTGCACGTTTTCCTAACGTCTTTCTTTAACTCTTTTTCTGTCTTCTTGCAGTCTAAACATCTGCACACAAATGTTGGTGAACTATTTATTTAAGTGGACATTTAACAGAACTCGGCAGAATTTGAAGGGAGGGGATGACTCTCTCAGTCATTTCAACTTCAAAGTCTGGTGCTGCCACTTACAATCATCTCGAGGAGTGTGCACTTTATCTGTTAAACTTTTGCCAAGTTCTCTTTTTACTGACACTACCACTTTCTACTCTCATTCACTTCTCAATTCTTTGCACAGTTGCACACTTTCAAAATTATATAATTTTGCTTGTGTCATTCAAATATATTTTGCTATTACTTCATCCATCTGGTTTAATTTTATGTTTGATAAGCTTTCATTTATTTTATATATATGTATGAATGTATATCTATATATACACACATATATCACTTTTGAAAATAATGTTTTTTTTAAAGTTTATTTAAGCAACTTCTACATGCAACATGGGGCTTGAACTCATGGACTGCAAGATCATGACCTGAGCCAAATTCAGACATTTAACCAACTGAGGCACCCAGGTGCCCCATGATTTTTTAGAAGTTTATAAGACCCCTTTAGATTTAGGCTGTGAATGGGAACACTATCATGTCTGCCATATTCCTTTGGAAAAGGCAAGTTATAAGCCCAACCCAGATTCTAAGAGTAGACTGGATCTCCAGACTTGAGGAATTGCAAAATCACATTACAAAAGATTCAATTAATGGAAATGTGGAGAATTGGAGTTTGAAGCCAATCTATCACAAGCAGCCATGAAACTTTGACACCATAATATCATTTAAAAATATTCAGAAAAATTGGGGCTCCTGGGTGGCTCAGTCCGTTAAGCATCACACTTTGGCTCAAGTCATGATCTCGTGGTTCGTGACTTTGAGCCCTGAATCAGGCTCTGTGCTGAGAGCTCAGAGCCTGGAGCCTGCTTCAGATTCTGTGTCTCCCTCTCTCTCTCTGTCCTTTCCCTACTCTTTTTCTCTCTCTCTCTCTCAAAAATAAATAAACATAAGAAAATTTTAAAAATATATATTTAGAAAATAATCTTTATAGCTGCCAAATACTCTTAAGAGCCTAGACAAATGGATTATAATATAGTTACTTATAAGCATAATTAATAAGAAGGTTATAACTCAAAATCATCTAGACTATTTAAAGATAATGCAGAAGTGAAATATAAAATAAAATTACAGGGCTTTGATAGGGAATGGACCTTCTGGTACTTAAATGGACACAGCTCATTTGAGTTTATTGTCTTTTGTAGGAAGAGTAAAAAAAAGAAAGCATAAGTAAATGTATATTGGAAAGAATAAATACAAGTTGGTGGTGATATTTTTGTCTTAAAAAAAGATACAAGTACAAAAACTTCTAGCTGGCCAGCTGAAAAAATGATTTTAGCAGAAATAAGTCAGCAAAGATAATAACCAAATCCCTGTAAAAGGATTTAAATTGACTTTAAAGACACGGGAGCCCAATCCACCACTCTTTCAATTTTGCATCAAAATGTGTCAAGCAATATGCAGAGAATTGATAAGCAAATGAGGTAAAATAGAAAGCAAATAAGAGTACACATGCTTTTTAAATTCATTCTTATAAAACTAGTCCAAAACAATCATGACCTGAGATCCCTCAGGTGTCTTTACATAGGTATGTAGGCACTTTGTAAATGAGAGGTTCTGAGTGAGCCAGTGATAATCTGATTAGCAGAAAACTATTTCAATCACGTGATAGTTCACCTGCTTTGAGCTTTAATTCCAGTAAATTTCACTCAACAAAATAAAAATACGATACATTTTAAGATTTACATAAATTTTCTTATCTATTTAAGTAGGGAAATTCTTGATCCTAAGTCACATTGTGAATGAAATATAACACTATAGAATAGAGTATTAAGTAGAGGAGCTTATATGTTTCGCAGATCAAATAATCTATTTCAGAAATTTCATATATTACTATAATCTTAAGAGAACCTATACACAACTTAGCTATGTTCATTCAAGGTGTTTATTTGGAGCTTATTTAAAAGTAAAATATTGTACTGATCTCAAGATATGTTTTTGAATGTAGCTTATCCCAATAAGTATCACACTTTGCAACATAAGAAGAAATAAAAAATGTGTAGTATATTTAGGCAATGGGCTATTTTCCTTCAATAAAAAGACATAAACTCTTGATATACTCCACAAACAGGTAAAAATTAAAAACATGAGGATGAATGAAAGAAACTAGAACCAAAAAATTCCATTTTGTATACTTTTTAAGAATAAGCCAGAGCATGAGTTGACAGGGAAAGGCATAGGGAACTTTCTGTGATGTATAAATGCTTAAAACTTACTAAGGGTATAGATTACATTGGCAAATGAATATTCCAAATTTCACCTAATAGTATACTTAAGTCTTGTACATTATACCTAATAATAAAGTGTAATTCACAATATGTAAGTAAACACTAAGTAGTAAGAAATACTGAAATATAAAATAATTGTAAAGAAATATTGCTCTCCAGTTCTTTACTTTGGTATTCTCTGTGGTATTGGTTAGCAATCTTGAAACTGTAGTATAAGTTTCAGCAAATGAGTAAGTACATTGAAGAAAATGAGATGCAAAATTCTCATTGTTGGGGACAGGAGCTACAAACAAAATAAGAAACATTAGAATAAACTCTGGACGTTGAATTGGAATTATGTGAATTCACAGCTTTAACTTTGGATAGTTAAATAGATTGATAACTTATAAATAAATATGTAAATATATACATATATAGACATATACTATGTACTTTATAACTTATAAATAACTATGTAAATATATACAAACATATACTCTGTACTTATATATAAGTGTATATATATATATATGTATATATACATAGAGAGAGAGAGATTAAAAGGATATTAAATAGTTGACATGATATACATATATTCCTGAATTACTCTGTCTGCTAAGAACTGGAAGCAATGGTATAGAAGCCACAATGAGTACTCTAGCATGAGTATTATGGTTTATAGTTGTCTCTAGAATAAGGAATCTGCCTCACTAAAGATTTGGATGATTCCAAAGCTGGGACATTAGAAAACATTTTATAAATTAGCAACATCTTTCCATTACAGAAACTAAGTAGGTACTAAATTAAATAATAAAGGCAAGTCAGAAGTTCAGAGAACCAGTTTGAAATGGCTCCCACTGGCCAACAGGGATAAGTGTGTGTGGTATATGTATATATAGTACTGCAGTACTCAGCTAACATGTCTCTAATATATATATATTATATATATATATAACTGAGTACTGCAGTACTAGTACTAGTATAATATATATATATTATGGGTTTAGTCCTGGTTCTGACACTTTAAAATGCCTTGGAGTATTGGGAAAATCACTTTATGGCCAACATCTGTCATTGCTAAATATGTAGACAAAAATATATATATATATAGCATATCTCACTCACAGTTTATCAAAATTGTTAAGAAGCTTCTCTTTATGGCCATGTGATCCAGCCTTATTTCAGCCCTACATTAAGGCCCTGATAAAACTTCTTTGGCACCAATAACATTTCACCCCTATTCCAAAGTCTTTAATAATATGTATCATTAGAAATTATATCTCAGGGAAAACACTTTGTCTTATTAAAAATAATGTAAAAGGATAATAAGAGCCCTAAGAAAAGCTTTTATTAGTAGAGAGTCATGGTCTAAGTGTTTGATTCTTTGATTTTTTTTTCTTGTGAGCACATCACAAATTCTTCATGCAAAAATAATTGAATGAGAAAGGAAAATCTTCATCTCTAAGAAGGTTTTTATACGAGAAAAATGAAATTTGTTCAATATATTAAAAATTTAAATTGAAAGAGACAGTCATATCAGATTTCATTAAGGGGATAAATGAACACAAAGCCTATACACATATTCCATTGATGCTTCATGTTGAATAGCAAAATAAAATATACTGGGGTCTATGCACTTGTCAACAAAACAATAATATGCATTTTGTTATAATCCCCAGTCCAAAAAGATTTTGCAAATCAAGTTTGCATGCTGAAATGCTATTGTAATGTCCTAAGGCTATATTCCAGCATTCAAAATAAATGCTCGGTATTCTCTCTGTAGGATAAATAAATATAAATAAATGCAAATAAAAATTCCTTACTCTAATTCCACATGTTTACAATGAATCCCAAATGTCCCTTAAGGTTGTAAAAATGTTATGGCCTAAAACCAGAATTGGATTCGAGCTTTGTAACTTTAATTTTTTAAATATATATATGTTGCATAAAATTTAAAATTGTGCAAAGGTCTTTTTAACTTTAAATTGTAAATTTATACATATATTATAAACATATATGTAACTCAGCTCTTTTTCTCAGAGTGTGCATTTTAAGAACAACAAAATTCACAAAACAAAACTTTTTCAGTTTCCTTCTTTTCATAGTGGTTACTATATATACCATACTCATACTATACTATATATCTCAAATCCTTTATTTACAATTCAGACATCCAAAAAGCTCTGAAAACTAGAAGTTTTGTTTCAAAGGCTTGAAGTACATTCATTTGGTGGTAAAATATGACCTGCACTGTCTTAGACTATTGTAGTCTTTTGAAAATCTTATCAATGGTAAATATTCATCATTTTGTTGCAGAAATATTAAAGTGTCTGCTTATAGAGTATTGCTCCCTGGCAGTGTTACATAATCTATACTATATTATCTTTCTTCAACTCTGAAATATTCTGAATAGTAAAACACATCATACCCCTCAAAGATTTTAAATAAGGAACCAAGGACCTGTATAATACAGGCCTTCGGTTCAGACTAGTACTGCAGTACTCAGCTAACATGTTAAGGAATAATTTAGGTAGAAGTAGGATATCCATGCAGTTGAGAACATTTTTAAAATATTATCTAGATAAGTAACCTAGGTAAGAAGAACATTTTTTAAAATCTTTATTTAAATTCTCGTTAGTTAATGTAGAGTGCAATACTGACTTTAGGAGTAGAATTCAGTGATTCATCACTTACGCACAACACCCAGTGCTCATGAGAACAAGTGCCTCCTTAGGTAAGATCATTTTAAAGTCTATAGCATCTGGTAATTCCATCACCTGGAATCCCATAGCTTTCTTTCTATTGTCCTTACTTTTCCTTTGTTTCATTTATATACTTTACATGTTTTGTGACTCTTAATTTTTGTTGTGTCTTGGATATTGTTCATGAAACAACTGTAAATATAATTTGAGGCCTAGAATTGTATTCTCTCTCACTCAAGAGGTTGCTATTTGCATCCAGCAAGCCTCAAGGGAAGCTAGGGATTCTGTTCACTTTTAGTCCCAGCATGTTTCCCCTTAAGGGATTCCAACTCCAAAACAGGCTTTGCGAGTGTAGCTCCTAATCTTAAAAGACCTCAAGCTTCAGTGTTTGCCTGTCTATCATTGAAATGCTGTTAAGAGTGTGATTTGGATTCTTTACTTCATCCAGACTTAAAAATAACTCTAGAGGAAAAATAACCCGCATTAGCCAACTTAACTCTCATCTTCTCTTGGCTTTTAGTTCTATAATTCTTCTACCTTTAAATATCTAATAGTTTCATACATTCTTTTTTAATTCTCATGTTTTCCATTTGTCCTTATGCTAGTGTCAGATCCTGTTCCCCCAGCCTGGGTTCTTGAGTTCCACCAAGAAAGATTTCAGAGCAAACCTCTTAAGCAAGCAAACATTTAAGAGTGGTCACTGCGGAAGTGCATTCTCAAGGTAAGAGAGCTGGCAGGCCCAGAGGTGACAACACTGCGAGGGTCAGGTTACATTGCTTTGAACACTTGTGTGGGTAATGAGTCTTAACTAGGGCAGTCTCTGACTGATGTTGCCTCCAATCATCTAAAGGACTCTTCCTTCTGGTGAGGAGGGGGAGTTTTTGGCCCTACATGGTCCTTGTCTGAACTGTTATTGCAGCATCCTTCACAAGAAGGGTCAAACCACCCTATCAGATTGAAGCTATAGGTTACTTTAGGGAGGTAGTTATACAGAAGAGCACATGACTGTTCCCTGGCGTTTTCCCTGGATGTTCATGTTTAGGAGGTGATTGGCAGTTTCTGTCTTTTTATAAGTCAGAAAGTCCTATCTCCTGCATATCTGGTTAACTGCCTACTCTATTGCTTAAAGGGAGGGGTGTAAGGTTATCTAGTCAACCAGTTTCATAATCAGATATCCTGCCATATTATCGGTTGATCATAAAAAAGAAAATGCAAAGATTGATCAAGTAGTTTCCAGAGCCAGTTTACCAATTGTTTACAAACAATTTTTCTTTTTGTTTTAAATGTAGTGAACCATAAAGCCCATTAGAAAATTATATATTGCATCTTATATCATCTTCTGGTATAATTTTCCTTCTTAGAGTATACTCCTTTGACTTGTTTATGTGTGTGTGTGTATGTGTGTGTATATATGTATATGTACTCACAAATATATATATGCATATATATAAATGTATTTAATATATAAAGGTCTGGTGGTAGAAAGTTACTTGATTTTATTTATCTGGCAATGTCTATTTTGCTTCCATTCTTAAAAAGACATTTTTTCCAAATAGGAAACTCTTAGATTGGTGTTTATTTTTTCTCAGTACTTGAATATATTTTTACTTTCTTCTACCTTCCATTATTGATAATGAGAACTTAACTATCAATGTGATTATAACTTATCTTTAAGAATTCTATTATCCTTAAGAATTCTATTAATTTCTCTGAGAATTCATTTTTTTGTTCTTTTTCTGTCTTCTTTTTGAAATTTTATGTTTTCATATATGTCTAAGTGCGGATTTCTTATATTACTGCTTCTGGGTATTCGCTGACATTTCTGAACCTGAGAATTCCCAAAATATTCACGTATTTCAATTCATCATAATCTGAATTGCTGCTTCTCTTCTTTTATTTATTATTTCCTTATAAAAATGTGCTCAGGCATGTGTTAGACCATTTCATTCTCTTTTCTAAATCCTATAACTTCTCACATATATTTCATCTTTTTTCCTCTCTATACTGAATTATCTGTGCTTTGTTACCATTTATTGTTGGTCCACTATTTCTCTTAGCTGGTATTTCTAATATATGTCTTATGGTGCTTATATCAGCTATAATTTTATCGTATTTTAATATGATATGAATAACATGAGCTGCATTTTTGTATCTGCTTAATTCATTTTCATGATATCTTGCTGCTTAAAAATATATTACATATACTTAATATTTTGTAGCTAATAATGCTAGTGACTATAGTCTTGGCAAGTATAATTCTAGATTCGTGTTTTTTTTTTTTCAGCTGCAAATAGTGCTTCTTTTCTCATGAACTTCATATTTTAGCATTAGTTCACATTACTTGCAGTTTTAACACTGTATATTTTTTCAGCCCCATGTAGAAGCTATAATATCAGAGAGGATGTGGGTTTGCTTCTGCCACATACTAGAGGGGAACTAAAAATCTATTACCAACTTCTTAATCATCAGTCATTTATTTTAGAACCATAAGTTATTATGTATTCTGGTTAGAAATCCTTACAAGAGTAGGCTTTTTCTTAGAAATTATAAGGAGAGACTTATTTTTCATCTTTACCTAGACCCAGTGTGAGACAGGTATCTCTGCAAAGTAGGGATGTGTGTGTGTGTGTGTGTGTGTGCACGTGCACACACGTGCATGCACATGGTGATGGTGGTGGTGGTGGTGGTGGTAGTGGATTTACACACCAAAGTAAATTATGGTTTGGGAACGTTAGTATGAAGCTCAGCCCTTGTTTTGGCCCTAGGCTTTGTCATCAGTCGCCAGTGAAAACAATGGCTAGGATGGTCACCAGAAGTCGCTCCCAGGGCAACTGCCAGAATCTCTGCAAGTTCCTTTCCCTATATTTCCGGTTTAGTGCTGCTTTGGGGCTCTGATTTCCTTATGCATTCTTTACAACACAGTAAAACATTCAAAACCAGGATTCTTCTACTTTATCCAACGTGTTTGTAGAGGTTTTTCAGCACATAATTTTTAAAAAATTTTTAAAAATGTTTTTATTTATTCCTGAGAGAGAGAGAGAGACAGCGTGAGCAGGGGAGGATCAGAGAGAGAGGGAGACACAGAATCCGAAATAGGTTCTGAGCTAGCTGTCAGCACAGAGCCTGTCATGGAGCTCGAACCCACGAACTGTGAGATCATGACCTGCGCTGAAGTCGGATGCTTTACCGACTGAGCCACCCAGGCGCCCCAGCACATAATTTTTAATTTAGCTGAATAGTATGGATACAGATTGCTTAGATTTGAAGCCTACCTCTTCCACTTATCAGCTGTAAGACCCTGAATAAACTATAAAACTTCCAAGGTTCTCAGTTTCTTCATATGTATATTTTGGAGGAAAATAATGTAAATACATCATGGTTTATTTAACTCTAAAAAATGCAAAATTTAGCTTATTTAAAATACTTAATCTTTGATATTGTTGGAATACAATCAAACCTTGGTTGGCAAGCATAATTTGTTCTGGAAACATGCTTGTAATCCAAAGCACTTGTAAATTAAAGCAAATTTCCCTATAAGAAATAATAGACAGATTATTTGTTCCGTAACCCCAAAATATTAATATAAAAATGATTACAATTCTGTAATAAAATACAAAATTATAAAGAAAATACAAAATACAAAGAAAAATAAACAAATTAGCCTATACTTATCTTTGAAAACCTTCATGGCTGGTGTGAGGGAGATAAGACAGAGGAGAGCTATCGTCTAGAATGACTTTCACTATCACTAATGGAATTACTTCCAATCTTCTGTATGGGGACCATTTTATACAATCTCACAAATGTTGTACACTCTCAGTATTAATAAACTCTTGTCATATACTGTATTTAATGTAACTAGTAATAAGACAGAAGAGGAAAGTGTTTATATCTGCAGATACCTAATCAAGAAAGAAGCAAACCATTCCTAAACTTACTCTTGTATGGAAAAGCAAAGGACTGTCTATAGGTGCTTTGAAGTGACAAAAAATACACCAGTGCCAGTCGTGAGCACCTTCCAATGTTCTGAAAAAAATCACTGATTCCTGTGAAACACTGCAGCCTAAGACCAAGGATCTGAAAATGGAGATGATCACCCACAATCTCACAGTGAGAGAGAGAGAAAGATTAGAACCATTGGCCCTGTTGTGATCATGTGACATTTGTCATCACATACTACTTCTGTCACAACACATCAATTATTTGTCGAGTTAAAATTTATTAGAAATGTTTGATCATCTTGCAGGACACTCACAGAACAAGTTACACACAATCCAAGGTTTTACTATAATTGATATTTAATATTGCTAGAAATGGAAAGATAAGTCATTTTTTCAAACATAATAAAATGATTAGATTTAAGAACCTAAACTAGAAAATAAACCATTTGAATCCAGCATGAGGTTTTTAAGAAGCAGAAACAATTCTCCTGAGATCAGGATAAGAGTGATTTCACATTGGTCCTTATGTAGAGTTGCCTTGATTTCAGAGAAACATGTTCATTTTAATCAGCAAATATGGTGGAGAATTGCCATATTACTTAGGGAAGTAATTCTGCCCTCAAATATCTTTAAAGACATTATACAAAGAAATAGGATTCTTAACTTCAAAGACATGAGATGAAGCTTTCCAGTGTTAAGTAATTATTAAGTTGCTTATGATTTTAGAAAGTTTGGAATCAGAGTTCTTGGTTTTATTTCTCAAAATAATTAAAGGAGTCCATGTATTTTATGCAATATAGCCCCAATTTCTATGGCATATCATATTTCCTGAAGACCATTTTTCTTAAAAATGAAAGCCGTTTTGAGAATTTGATGCTAAGCTTAGAATGCATGCTTTTATCTGGAAAGCTGTCACATGATACACGTTTGTTAATATAGGAGTATGATGATATGGAACCAATAGATCTCTCTAGTTTTCTATTTTGAGAATTCAAGTCAAGGACACAGTTAAGTAATTTTAAGAGAATGATAATGTAAAATGCAAACTTTTAAAGTATCAGTTTACAGGAATAAAAGGAAGAAAAAATGGTTAACTATTTTCCATTTGGTCATGACTTAATTTTGTCATTTAACAGTAGCTGCTTATCTTAATGTATTTATAAGAGTCTGTAAATTTGTCATCTAGAAGTAAAGAGGAATCTTTTAACTTAAATTTACTTTAGGTTAGCCATTAAGGCAACTCAATCACTGCATTTTACACATTCTAGATGTTCATTAAATATTTCTAAAGAACTATATCAATAAATTATCATCAGTGAATTGAAGAGGTAACTTTTCTGAACTTTACCATATTTATAAAGTCTATGATGTTCAGAATTTTTATTCTGTTAATTTAATTTCCTTCTAAATACTTTACTATTCTTGCATTTTACTAATAAAATAGACATCTACTGCATTTATATATTTCTTAGGTATAATTTCCCAACTAACCCTTTTACTTTACTCATTTTGAATCTTAAATGATTTACATCAGTTTCCAAATCACACAAATTTCACAAATGGTGATGTGTTAAGTTATACTGTTGGTTGTATCCTTCTCTCATATATTACCCATTTGTTCAATTCTATTAGCATTAATATCTATGACTTCCTCTGTAATTTTTTTCTAATAGTGCCTTTAAATTATTCTTTTTTAAATGTTTATTTAGGAAGAGAGAATGTGGGGAAGGGGCAGAAAGAGGAGAAAAAGAGAGAATCCCAAGTGGGAATGTGGGGCTGGTTCCCACGAACCATGAGGTCATGACCTTGAGCCGAAATCAAAAGTCAGATGCTTAACCAACTAAGCCACCCAAGTGCCTCAGTGTCTTTAAATTCTTGATCAAATGTTTTAAACTGAAGGAAATATTGTACATTCATTTATTTCATCAACTTTTCAGAAGTGTCCATCTCAGGAGCTTAATTAGATATGCAACCATCAGGTCTGTCTTTTATAAACAATGCAATTACCTATGCTTCTTCTTTTTTTTTTTTTCAAAGTAGGTTTCACAGTGAAAGCCATTCTTTTTTATGGCTTTAGGCCTGCAAGTGGCAGCAGATGCACTCACATGCACAAGGCCCCAATTTGGCACTGCTAGTCAAGAGTTTCCTCTTATAGGAGATGTCACTTTTTGCACTCAACAAGCTCTCTTGCTAAATTAATCTTTGGTTGGCATTTATGTCTACTTGAAACTAGCTTGCCACTTCCTCAGCATGGCATCATGACAACCTAACAGATGGGCCTAAGGACATGCATGCCAGATGATCTAAATGACAACCAGGTTTAAATATTATGGGATAGATTTCCATCCTCAAATATTGAAATAATGATCCACACCACATATGTGTACATTAAAAAATATTGGAAAGCATCTACCATTTTAGCCTTATATAAATTTGTAAACACTTTTTTCAAGTATTTATGAAAATTAAAGATACATCACACCTCATATTTACACCTATGTCTGTGTCTGTCCAGATATCATTTAAATGAAATTGAGGCTGACGTTTGTATGCTAAGGGTCCTCAGAATTACTAAGGTTATTAACGACACCTTCTCTTAGATGAAACACAAACTACCAAGGTCATCTGATTTCTTACTTCTTCTCAAACACCTTGTCTGTTACAAACCAGTTTTCTGTCCTTGTCCTGAGATACTGTGCATCTTCTAGCTACTGATCTATTGTACTCTTAATTATTTACTTTTTCTTATTCATTACTACATGGTTCTTTCATATTTTCCCTTCCAGTGTAACTTTTATTCATTGTTATTACTCCAAACTCTAAAAACCTTGACTGTCTGTTATCAATCTAGTTGTACTGATTTTAACTTATTGTATTTATTACATTATTATCAGTATCATTATTAATTATTATTATTATTAGTTTGTGGCATTAACTTCTCCTTTGAACTCTGATGTACCTTGATTCAGTGTTTCGCTAGCTTTTACCTCACTTTTATTTTCTCTGTTTTGGTTTTTCACTCATTATTATTCTTGTGAAGAAGTCTTGGGTTTATATATTTCTTGTGCTTAATGACAATATTAACAAAAATGTTTCCAAAATGTGGGTGGGTTAATATTTGAAAGTGATAATATCTCTAAATGTATATTCTTCCAAAATAATCATATTTTCTTCTGAAGGTAGAAGGATTTAAGGGCTCTGTAGTTTAGCTAGGTTTACCCAATACAGGTTAAAATAGAAAACTAAGTCAATTAGACAATTTGGAGCCCAAAACGTTTTTATTAAATCATTGCTTTGGGGATAGCCTGATACATGCTGGAAATGTTTTATTGTCCTAAACCTTCCCACCTATGCACTTGGATTTCCACTATACTTTGATAAAGTTTCATCATGTAGTTAGAAAGGAACTTACATGACAATTTAATCTAGCACTTTTAAGAAGTTAAGGTCACATGTTATTTTATAGGTATATTGGTAAATCTCAGAGAGCATAAATGTTTCTTGTAGTCATTCAAGGAGCTTCTTAAGAGGTTTAGGGTTCTTCCTTCTTCACACCTTTTGTAAACTCTTTCTAGTATATTGATACATACAGCCTATACTTTAAGGTTATTATTATTATTATTTTAAACTAAAGATTTTTATTATTTTTCTTCAAATATCACTTAAAATAATTCCATAAGTGGCAATTAAATAATTCTATTAGTGGCAATTTAAAGCATACTGTACATTTAGTAAAAGAGAATGACTAATAGAATTAGACAAATGTAGATAGGTTACATTGAGCTCTTGACTCCAGTTCCAGGGAGTATTCATTCTTTCTGTGAATTTCTAGGATCTTAAGTGCTCAACTTTTCCTACTTGGATTTAGGTCTTTTTGTAAAAGCTTATTGCATGACATTTTGCTTAGTCAAATTTTGTTATGCTAAGTTTTAGAATTACAGTTTTATTTGAAGATGATGCCTAACTAAGAAAAGAAAGCATTGCCTCCAGGAAGCTGGGTGCCCACTGGTCTAGCTCAACCCAGTGACGTTACTTGAGTGTTAAATTGAGTTATTTGAGTCCAGGAGCTGGGATCCATAGTCTCAGGATTTCTGCTATTATTATGTGAAGAGATTATTTAAGTATCATGGTGCCAGAGACCAAAACTGCACAGGTCATCCCTGATGGCAAGGCCCAGGGAAACACCTGTAGGAAAAGACTGCAAGGCAGTCAGAAAACCCCCCTGAAGAATTTTTCTTCTCTACTTAGTCTGTACCTTTTACTGTCACTTCTGCTGTTAGTATATTCTAGGGTTAATATGAAACCAGAATCACCCAAATTTCCTCCCTTCCTCCAAAATGGAATGTACCTAAATATCATGCCCATCCCCTCAATCAGATGTTATCTAATGAATATTGTAGCAATTAGCAAAATTGGAGACAGTCCGGTATGCATGGGGTCTATAAGAGACCTAGAATTCATTTTCCTTGTCTGGGTTTAATTGCCAGTAAGAATACCTATTATGCCATAAGCAGAGACAAAAACAAGACTTACTAGTTGTGGAGGACTTTCTCAGAAAAGTGTTAGAGAAATATTTGCCTGCTGATCTCAAGCCTGTAGGCAACTTATGGATTGTTCTGGCCAAAGAATGAGATCAGTAAATGCAGAGACCAAATTCAAGTTGATCCACGTAAACATTTCCATATTTCATCTATGCTAAATGTTGACATTGTTCTTTCTTAGTAAGGGGTTGTGAGAGTCTATTACCTACAACTGCGGGTACAAGTATATCCTGTGTTTGCATGCCCACTGAATTTAAACAATTAAAGGGCACCGTGATCTCATGTATTCTGGCAATATACTTCACTTATCTTTAGATACCCTGTCATACGTAGTAAAGAATATGTAGAACTTTGTTATGATTACCTGTTAAATTTTATTGATTTAAGTGGAAATCATGTACTGTGAAATCACTGTTGCAAAGAAAACTTAGAAATGTTAAGTCCCATGACTGTTTTCTAAAAATGCAAATTGTTTAAGCATGATTGTTTAGATTTGCTATATAAAAACCTTAAGCTGAAAAATGAATTTGAGCAGTCCACCTAAAGAGGCTGACTCTGTGTGTTCTTCACTGACTCCAACCATCACTCTCTGGATCAACCCAGGCTTGCAGAGGCTGGACTCCTGCATCATGGAGTACTCATCTACTTTAAGAAAGCTTAAAGTGACTCAAAAATGACTAATGACTATGAATTTTATATAGATAAACATGACAATTGAGTGGACTGGATATCTGTTACTGGAGTATCTGGTAACAGATATTTGAGCATGTTTACATAGGAAATCTAGTTCTAATCAGATTTCTTAGTGAACTTGGAGACAAAGGAATGGTTTACTGTATTCTTTTAAGTGATGGTCAGTCAGGTGCAGCCACAAAACGGCCCCAGAAGAGGCACAACAAAACCAAGTTTATTATATTTGTAGATCCTAGAGAGGATGTAGAGCTGCTGAAAGATCCTCAAATTTAGAGTATCTTTTACCTTAGGGTTTGAAGGAACATGACTTTTGTTTTTTTTCTTATTTTTTATTTATTTCATCTTTATTTTTCCCTTTTCTAACCCTCCCTTATCCTCTGTGCCATATTGCTTGTGATGGATACTCTGTTTTAGATATGTTAGTAATTTTACTTAAAGTACCATCAACTCTTAGGTTAGGGATGTGCGTCTTCTAACAATGCATATTTTGTTTATTTCTCAAAAGGAAAATCACCTCCCTCTCCAAGTGTTTGGATTAGGAGACCTTTATTGATGAGAATAACTTAACAATGTATAAGGATATTTTTAATGTGTGTAACTTGCACTACTGTGCCACCTAACTGAAGCTGAACTTTCAGCCTAAACTTTTAGTTCCAGACTACCTCTTAGTGCCTGAAATTCAGTGCAATAGATCATTAAAACCTTTTAACTTCTCTAAGTTCCATGCTCTCTAGCTAGTTCACTGCAGGAGGCTAATAGCCTGGCCAAAACCCTGCAGATCAAAAACATCATATTTTGAAAATTAGGTCAAATATACTCCTTGTTTTGTCTACAAGTCTGAGTTTCAGATTAATCCCTTGAGACAGGGGTGTCTCAGCCTGTTACTATATATATAATCATATAATCTTTTATATCCTACTTTTACTATATCAGCTTCCCAGGCATCCGCCCTCTTATATCCTACTAAGGCAGACTCATTAGACACCTGCAGTTTGGGTTTCTAAATGATTTCTAAAAACTATTTGCTGGCTTTTGTTCTAATATCTATGGGCTAACCATTAACATGTTTTTAATTAATCTCACCAACTTTGATTACTCTCCATTTTCTTTGACCAAGCAAATCTTCTTTATCTTATTGAACTGCTGACTTGGGTTCTCTTAGACAATGAAAGCATTTGTACACATGATTTGATCTTGGGCTCATCTTTTTTATTAATGCTTTAGAGTACTGAGGATATCTTTGACACTAAGGACAATATCTACATGCTTTCCAGCCATCATCTCTTTTCTACAGCCTTAGCATGCCATGCCTAGAAATTATCTCCTGCCATGGAAAAATTTCTCTCAGTGTGTTCATTTCTTTGACCTTGATGATTGTCTAGATTTTCCTTATAAACTACAACTGTGATAGCTCTTCTGAAACTCATATATGTTTGGATGGCATTTGTCCCCTTCCTCACCCGGGTAAAGGAGCATTAGGAACTCTAGATAAAAGATTAAAATGCTGTATACAGATGCACATTATCTGAGTAATTTTTCACCCAGTGGGGAAAAGGAGTTTAAGATAATATTCTACACTGTATTTCCTACAGTAAGGTTAATAGCACCTGTCTGCAACAATCTCATTTAGTTGCTACCAAGGGAACAATAATTTTAATAAACATAAAAAGACTTTTTGAAATTCTTAAAAGGAAAAAAACTTGAGACAAATTCTAGGGAGATGTTTAACTTACAGATTATGAAATGATGGCAGTATCTTTTTTTTTTAACCTTTGCCTTTGTTATATTCAGTTCTACATTTTTGCCAGTGGACTATATTGATTCTCTTACATGCTCCTCAAACAAACAAATGCAATGAACAAAACTATACTAGATACACATATTCTTATAATGAGCTCTAAGGTTGCTCGGTTTGTACATTCTTATTTATAGAAGTATTTGGATGTCATTATTTTTTTAATTTTTATAATATTTATTTATTTTTGAGAGAGAGAGACAGATTGTGAGCAGAAAAGGAGCAGAGAAAGAAAGGGAGGCACAGAATCTGAAGCAGACTCCAGACTATTAGCTCAGAGCCTGATGCAGGGCTTGAAGTCACAAACCAGGAGATCATGACCTGAGCTAAAGTTGAATGTTTAACCATCTGAGCCACCCAGGGACCCCTATGGATGTCATTATTTTAAAGGACAGCTGAAACAGTCAAGATAAAGTTCATATGAAATTGGTACCATTTATATCAGAAATTGCTAACCTATTTTTTGAAATTCTGAAAAGCAAAATTATACTGAGTATTGTAATTTAGACAGCTTGTGGAGAGATTAGTGATTTCTATCAAGAAAACTAAGAAGTGACATTTTATTATTAGTGATAGTAGAAGGAATTCCTTCCTCACTTGAAATCTACAGCACTATGTTTACAACACTTTATTATTTTATCTTCTATTATATGAATGCACCAATCTGAACTTTCTTAGACTGCATGCTCCTTGAATATGGAGTCCACATCTAATTAATATCACCTATGGTGCCTTACACTTAGTGAGCTCAAAAAACATTTGTTGTATAAATGTCTAAGAAGCAATAAGCAAGGATCATCTTTGGCTTGGAATAAAACAGAACAGTAACATAAACATGAATCATAAAGTTGCTATGGGAAACATTACCCATCTGAAACTGAACATGCTCAAATTTCAACAATTTTTCAGGTTTCTAGTAAATAATATTTGAAAACATTTTATATAAGTCTTAAAAAATCTGGCCAGGCAGATAGCGATTAACTTTTCATAATTGCATCATGGTCTAAACCTCAGCCAGTCCTGTGGCTGTCCCATGGCTTGCCATTGTCCCCTAATAATAAAATACTGCAAGTGGGGATATTGGTTTGTGATAGCCATTTAGAAGGCCCATTGTAGTGAAAGAACAGGCAATGAGACAAAATATGAGTCTTAGAGCAAGTGTTTCATACTTTGGCTAAGGTCCCTGCTGGGTTATCTCCTACATGGGATGGATTCGGGTCTCGGTCATGTAGGTAGAATTCAAGAAGTAGACTTTAAGTTGAATTTCTGAATTTGATATTTGGTAGCTACAGAATCTTGGAAAACTTTAACTTTTGGAGTGAGTTGGCCAATCATAGGTTGAGATAAAGAAAGTTTGGGACTTGGCAATATTTGAAGATTTCTAAGGCTTCTTAGCCTGATTGTCAGAGGTACATCCTGTGATCCAAGCAAATTAACCCAGGAGTGTTCTTCAAAGCCTCTAATGTTCTCTTCGAGTAGGGACATGAGAGACAATCTTGAACCTTGAAAACCATAGGCTGTACTTTTTGTTTGTTTGTTTGTTTCTTGGTATCACTTCAGATCATATTATTACTGGAGCAAATCATTAGTATATATTAAAATTTCTTGAAAATGCCTTCTATATTTAATACTTGGTCAGTAATAACTGAGAAAAAATCCTACTCAATATTGACAGGAATTTTTCCAAGAAGAACTGTCAGGAAATTGGGAACCAGAGAACAAAGGTTAGTGACCTTAGACTTTTAAGAGAATTAGCCTTGAGAATTAGCCTTGTTTATTGCCTGTTTATTAGAAGAATTAAAATATACTGGAAAAGACAAGAAGATACTAAGGAATATAAACAGGAGAAGGCTAGAAAAGATAAAGAATTTACTTCCTCTGCTGAAAAAATATATTTAATAGGCAATTAGGGAGACCGGGAATGAAACTATGTGGGAGTTTTCTGAAAGAATAACAAGTTTGTGTATACAGCAAAACTTTGGGTCACAAGTAACTTGTTTTGCAAGTGTTCTGAAAGATGAACAAACATTTCTAATACATTTTAACTTGGTAAACAAATGATGTCTTGCAATATAAGCACATGATGTGTAGTGTCACATGATCCCAACTGAGTCAATGGTTCTTGAAATTAATTTTGATGTAAGTGCTTTGGATTACAAGCATGTTTCCTGAATGAATTATGCTCACAAACCAAGGTTTTAATGTATTTAGGCAAAGAACATACTCCTGGGCCAGACATCACATTAAGACCCAGTTACAGCTATGTGATTAATTATCACTGAAAATTAGCTAAGAAAATAATAAAACAGATAGATATTATCCAAGACACGAGGGGAAAAAAAAAGAAGGTACTAGTGACTGCTAGAAAGGGGCTATATGTAGCAGGTAACCAGTGCTGAGAGTAAGCAAAAAAAAAAAAAAAAGCAAACCAGGAAAGAGGACAAGATAGAGGAAGAATTGAGATTTCTTGGTGGATATTGAGGAGAAAATCCCCTACCTGTTATGCCAGGGTGAACTCTGTGTCACAGGTCAGTCACGAAACTAATTGTCCCTGATGGGAAGTTTAGCATTCGAAAAATAGAATATATGAGTCTTAAGCTCTGTTAGATTCTCCAAGTCAATGGCTTTGCCTCAGGGTCTCACATCTGCCAATCTTGGATCAAAAGATCAAGGGCAAAAAAGTGGAAAGTGTATTAGAGAAGGGAATGTTACATTGACCTTTTTGGTGTAGTTAACTGACAAAGAGATGAACAAAGAGGAGCATTGTAAAAAATCCTCTCACATAGTACTTGGACTAGTTGCCAGAAATAAAATTCTCCTTGATTCTGAATCTGTTTAAGACTGTGAATTTAATTTTTTGCCTTAAAGGCAAAATATGTTTTTCTTAGATAAACCCTAACTTTGAAAAAAATCTAAATTTGTTCACAAAATCCAGTTTTAAGAGATGGTAAATTTAAAAATTTAGTGTTAATTTGAGGAAGTTACCTACAAATGAATGATGAACATTACTTAACTGGAAAAAAGAAAATCTCGTTAAAATTATGAGTTTTCTCTCCATTAATCCATGAGTTGTGCATGTGTTTGGTTCATGTGTTTCCTGCTCAGAATCTTCTGCATGCTCTTAGATGTTTGTGTGCATTTAAAATTTCTCACTTTCCTCTCTGGGATAAGATGAGGCTATGACTTGATGAGTAAAAATGCATACACACTAATATGATTATTATAATTAGAGTATTAATCTAGCTGGAGAAGAAATGGACTTTAATTATACCAAAGTTTTCTTATCAATTAGATATGCTTACTTACTAATTTATTTTCTTATTCTATAATAATTTTTCCCTATGGTGGTAATTTCTTTTTGCATTTCACACATTTTTAAAAAATTTTTTGAGTTGTTTTGTTGCTACTGCTTCTGTTGCTGCTATTATAAGTATTATCATTATTACGGTTGGTTTTGTGTTTCAAGAATAATTTACCATGCCTTTCAGTTAGGATTTTTTTTTTTTTTTCATTTTAAAAGCAGAATTCATTGATATGTAGAGCTGGAAATCAACCACAAATAAAGAGCAAGAAATGTTGAACACATTCTATGTTTCATTTGCTATGAAATTTGCTACTCTTAGTAGTTAGGTAAATACTTTTATGCCTCTTTAGAATCTTGCTTAGTGGCTCAAGTACAAATGGATAAGAGACTAAATACCTTCCTCTCTTAGTTAGAAATAATAATCTCAATAAGTAAACTTATTTTTAAATTAAAAATAAAAGGTGAAAATAATGCAACACATTTTTAAGCAAGAAAGTATTATTTTTTAACCTCTGGAATTTCTTTACCTGAATATCTCAATTACATAATTTTACATTTGGTAACTAAACTTGTGTTTGTGTGTGTATGTGGGGGTCTATTTTTTAAAAGAGAGAGAGAGCATGAGTGAGGGAGAGGGACAGAGGGAGAGAAAGAGAGAGGGGAGAGAGAATTTTTTTAATTAATTAATTAATTTTATTTGACTTTAAATCCAAGTTTGTTAACATATAGTATAATAATGATTTCAGGAATAGAATTTTACTGATTCATCATTTACATATAACACCCAGTGTTCATCCCAAAAGTACCCTCTTTAATGCTTATCATCCATTTAACCTAGCTCTAGACCCAAGACCCCACTAGTAACCCTCATTCTGTTCTTTGTATTTCAGAGTCTCTTTTGGTTTGTCTCCCTCAGTTTTTATCTTATTTTGCTTCCCTTACCTTATGTCATCTATTTTGTTTCTTAAATTCCACATATGAGTGAAATCATATGAGAGTTATCTTTTTTTGACTGACTTATTTTGCTTAATATAATACACTCTAGTTCCATCCATGTTGTTGCAAATGGTAAGATTTCATTCTTTTTGATTGTTGAGTAATGAGTACACACACACACACACACACACACACACACACATATACATCCATACGTACATATGTTATACCCAGATTGCAGTATCCTCAAAGACCAGAGACTACCGGGGAGACCGAGTCACGCATGCAAAAGCAGAGGGCTTTATTACGGGCTCGAGCTCAGGCTCACAGACTTTACCAGCGCAGTGGATCCATGCTGTGAGCCCCGAACAAAGGCAGAATAGGGTTTTTATGGGGTTTGTGTCTGGGGAGTTACAGAATTTGTGTCATGGTAACAGTGATCCAATCATAATTATACAATATCATTGACAGCGGGTTTAACCATACACATTGTCTAGAGTATTTGTTACTTTTGGCAAGACCCAATTACAACATTTAGAGTACTTTTACATTCAACCAGTTACAGAGTGACCCTAGGGTCTTTTTCAGCACCTAACGGGTTAACTTTAACATTAGGTAACAGAGTTTTATCTATAATTGCTGGCCTTTCTTGATTGGGTGTTGCCAAGGTAGTGTGGTGGAGTGATGTGGTGGGCAGTTTCTTCGGCCTTGGGCAATGTGTAGCTGCCTAATAGTTTCAGGGAAACTGAAACTTAGGCCTTCTAGTTTAGAGGGGAAACTTAAAGCCTGTTATGGAGTCTATCTGGTTTAGACTTGTGTCCTTACACATACATACATATATTTTTATACCACTTCTTTATCCATTCATCAGTCAGTGGATGTTTGGGCTCTTTCCATACTTTGGCTATTGTTGGTAGTGCTGCTACAAACAGTGGGGCGTGTGTGCCCCTTCAAATCAGTATTCCTGTATCCTTTAGATACATGCTTAGTAGAGTAATTGCTGGGTTGTAGAGTATAGCTCTATTTTTAATTTTTTTGAGGAACCTCCATACTATTTTCCAGAATGGTTGCACGTTTTGCATTCCCATCAGCAGTGCAAAAGGGTTCCTTTTGAGAAAGAGAGAATCTTATGCAGGCTCCCCACTTATCATGGAGCCCAATGTAGAGCTTGGTCCTACAACGCTGGAATCATGACTTGAGTCAAAATCAAGAGTCTGACGCTTAACTAAGCCACCCAAGTTCCCCATATGTGAGGGAGGGACTTTAATGTTGTGTAAAAATATATTTTTTTTATCTCAGGGTGACACTATTACTAAAGAATGTTACATTATAGCATGTAAAAATTTTGAAGACCTCTTGAAAACAAATATGACAAATTTTCTCTGTCTATTGAAAGCCTGTTGGGTATACATTATAAATGTCTGTGAATAATAATGTATATATATAAAGTGAATATTATTAATTATCACATAGCTAAACATATTATATCACACATATTGTGCCCTTCAATAAAACCCAAGAATAGTTAATATTATCTTACTATGATTAAGAGTAATTCAGTTTACAAATATTTACTCCTCTGATAGCAGGGTACAAGTCTCCTCATTAAATTACAGGAAAAAAGATTGTGAATTTATCATACTATTATTTGGCCCAATTGAAAGGAAAGGAAGTTGTTTTTCTGTTGAAAGAAATGTGAGCAATAGGAAGAAAGTCTAGAGAGATGGTACAGTATCATATGTTGTTTTCAAAGTCTTTTCCATTATTTATCATGTTTGCCATAATCTGCCAAATCATCTTTTATTACAATATTTAAACTTTTCCCTAAAAACATGTCTTTTTTCAGCTTTTCTATTCTTGCTTATGTTTTTTCTTGCAAAAAACTAGCAATGAATTAGTGATTTTTACATCACTGACTTATAATGTAACATTCATGTCTATATCTGGTTGTCCTAAAACTACATAATTGAAAGAGAGAGAGAATCGCAAGCAGGCTCCTTACTATCAGTGCAGAGCCTAATGGAGGGAGGCTCAAAACCACAAAGCATGAGATCATGACCTGAGCCAAAACACTAGAGTCAGACACTGAACTGACTGAGCCACTCAGGCACCTCTAAGCCTGATATCCTTTCTACCTATTACTAAAAGTTAATAGAAGGAGAAGGCATAAATAAAGTGGACTGGGAAAATAAAAAAATGTAAGAGAATATTGGAAGGATATTCATGCTGATAATCTAGAATTTAAAACACTGTTATTGTAATGATAAATTCTTCATAATTCTGTATCCAAAGTTTCTTCACAGAAATATTTTTCTCAACAATGTCTTCTCATGTGCCTTTTGTATGTTCACTGTTTTCTTAAAAGTACTTATTTCCTTCTCTGCTCATTGTACTTTTGTCCTCTGTAAATCAATCCAGTGACCATCAGTGATGCTTCCTGTGGGAGTATTCTGGAGTACAAAACGTATACCAAGAGAGTACAATCACAGGTGTTAATTACAGTGAAAATCTCAAATCACTGATGGTCATAACCTACTGCAACACCTGGAGCTTAGCTTTTAAAAAAGCCCAAAGGCTACTACTTTTAGATTTTAGCATTAGTATAGAGAAAAGTTAAATCACAGATGGCATAATTCTTTTTATATATCACCAGAGATCTTTAATATATCATAGTACAGTGGAATGCTTTAGACATATGAGCTTCTTAAAATGATAAAATTTATCATATATTCTCTTCAACATATTCTCTGAGGCCAGTCACATGGAGGTCAAGCATTACTGATCTTGAAAAATAAAGAATATAAAATCGTAAAGGAAAATAAAGAGACAAGTCTTTTCAACAAATGCGACGTTATTTTCCTTTGTTCTTAATAAATAGCAATTCCTGCTCTCCAATTATGCTTGATTTTAATGAATTTGAATATACTATCACTTTATTTAATTATTAGAAGAAATGTTTGCTTATAGCAAAGGTACCACCTCTCTGAGTCTTTTTATATCCTATGTTTATTAGTTAAATGTACAGCTATATATATATATGTATGCAATATACATACATATTATATATGTGTGTATGTGTGTAAAAATAGAAAGAGGCTATATCTGTGATTTTGGTTGAAAATAAAACACCATATGAATAAATATTATAAGATAAAATGGATAGTATAAGGAAAATATAAAATATAAACAGAATCAGTGAAAGAAAAATAATATTTCTACATATAAAATTAACAAAGCCATGTTATTTCCTTAAAAAGATTGATAAAATTGCCTAGATATATTACTCCAGATTGAAAGCAATAATAAAACAATGTTTTAAAATCAATAACAGAATAGACAGCCACCACACAATCTATAGATATGATAAAGTTAACAAGACAATATTATGAACTTTCTTTTGGCAACAGATTTGTCAATGATATTAAGTGGAAAATTATATCCAAACTATAATGTTCCAAAACTGACAGAAAGAAAATTGACAATCTGCATATTCTACTATCTATGAAGGTAATTGAAAAGGTTATTAAAATTTTAACCATAAATAAAATCCTTGGTGAAATTATAATTTTTTCAAGTTTTTATTTTAATTCTACTTAGTTAACATATAGTGTAATATTGGTTTCAGGAGTAGAATTTAGCGATTCATCCTTACATATAACACCCAGTGCTCATTACAAGTGCCCCCCTTAATGCCCATTCCCCATTTAGCTTCTCCCCTCCCACCTTCCTCCAGCAATCCTGTTTGTTTTTTATAGTTAATAGCCTCTTATGGTTTGCTTTCATCTCTTTTTTCCCTTCCTTCTCATATGTCCATCTGTTTTGTTTCTTAAATTCCACATATGAGTGAAATTATATGGTATTTGTTTTTCTTCAACAGACTCATTTCGCTTATATATACACTCAAGCTCCATTCACATCATTGCAAATGGCAAGATATCATTATTTTAATATCTGAGTAATATTCCAATTTATATATATATATCACATTGTCTTTTATATATAATTTATAATTATATAATCATATATATTTTATAATATTCCAATATATATATATATCACATTGTCTTTATCTATTTATATATACCACATCTTTTTTATCTGTTCAGCAGTTGATGGATATTTGGGCTCACTCAGTAATCTGGCAATTTTGATAATGCTGCTATAAACATTTGGGTGCAGGTGTCCCTTTGAATCAGTATTTTTGTATCCTTTGGGTAAATACTTAGTAGTGCTATTGCATGACCATAATGTAGTTCTATTTTTAACTATTTGAGGAAACTCCATACTGTATTCCAGAGTGGCTGCACCAATTTGCATTCCTACCAACAGAGTAAGAAGGTACCCCTTTCTCTGCACCCTCACCAATACCTGTTGATTCTGGTGTTGTTAATTTTAGCCATTCTGACAGACAGATGTGAGGTGATATATCATTGTGATTTTGATTTGTATTTCCCTGACAGTGAGTGATGTTTAGCATCTTTCCATATGTCTGTTAGCTGTCTGGATGTCTTCTTTGAAAAAAATGTCTATTCATGTCTTCTGCCCATTTCTTAAATGGATTATTTGTTTATTACATATTGAGTTTCATAAGTTAATTAGATATTTGATATGACATATAAGATATCTCATTTGCAAATACCTTCTGCCATTCTATAAGCTGCCTTTTAGTTTTGTTGATTGATTCCTTTGCTGTGCAGAAGCTTCTTTTCTTGATGAAGTCACAATAGTTCATTTTTACTATTGTTTCCCTTGCTTCCAGAGACATGTCTATTAATACATTGTTATCCCTGAGGTCAAAGAAATTGCTACCTGTGTTCTCCTTCAGGATTTTTATGATTTATTGCCTCACATTTAGGTCTTTCATCACTTTTGAATTTATTTTTTGGGTGTGATGTAAGAAAACGGTCCAGTTTCATTCATTTGCTTGTTGCCGTCCACTTTTCCTAACACCATTTGTTGAAAGACTGTCTTTTTTTCCATTGAACGTTCTTTCCTGCTTGTCAAAGATTAGTTGACCATAGAGTTGTGGGTCCATTTCTGGTTTTTGTATTCTTTTCCATTGACCAATGTATGTGTTTTTGTGCTAGGACCATACTATCTTGATGAGTATAGCTTTGTAATCTAGCTTGAAGTCCAGAATTGTGATGCCTTCAGCTTTGTTTTCTTTTTCAAGATTGTTTTGGCTATTTGAGGTCTTTCATAGTTCCATACATTTTTTAGGATGGTTTTTTCTAGTTCTATGAAAAATGCTGATGGTATTTTTATAAGGATTGTATTAAATGTGTAGATTGCTTTGGGTAGTATCAACATTTTAACAACATTTGTTCTTCCTTGGGGAGCCTGGGTGGTCTAGTCAGTTAAGCGTCCGACTTCAGCTCAGGTCATGATCACACAGTTCGTGAGTTTGAGCCCTGCATAGAGCTTTGTGCTGCCTGCTAGCTCAGAGACTGGAGCCTGCTTCAGATTCTGTATCTCTCTCTCTTTGACCCTCCCCTGTTAATGCTGCCTCTCTCTCTATCTCAGAAATAAATAAAATATTAAAAAGATTTTAAACAATATTTGTTCTTCCAATCCATCAGAATAGAATGTTTTCCCATTTCTTTTCATAAGTGTTAGTTAGTTAGTTGGTTAGTTAGTTATTTTTTTTCAGAGTACAGGTTTTTTACCCCATTTGGTTAGGTTTATTTCCTAGTTATCTTATAGTTTTTGGTGTAGCTATAAATGGGGTAGACTCCTGGATTCCTTTTTGTGCTCCTTCATTATTGGTGTTTAGAAATGCAACAGATTCTGTATGATGATTTTGTATCCCACAACTTTACTGAATTCATGCATCGGTTCTAGCAAGTTTGGTGGGGGTATTTTGAGTTTTCTACATAGAACATCATGTCATCTGCAAATAGTGAAAGTTTGACTTCTTTGTCAGTTTGATTGTATTTTATTTCTTTGTGTTCTCTGATTGCTGAGCCTAGAACTTCCAGTACTATGTTAAATAAAAATGGTGAGTCTGCAGCCAACTAAGCCGACTGTGCCTTTTCGCCATGGGGCCCAGTGTGCAATGGCTGTGCACAGCAGCCTCCTTGGTAGTGTATGCAGCCTGTTGATTGCATGGGTTGCCCTAAGGAACCTTGGAGACTGCTTTTTCTGGTGGACATTGAGGTTTGGCCTCATGTTTTCTCCAATCTAGGCTCCAGACAGGCATGCGGGGTGACTTTGGAAAGCCCCAGGGCACAGTGGCCAGGGTCCACATTGGCCAGGTCATCATATCCATCCATACCAAGTTGAAGAACAGGGAGCATGTGATTGAGGCCCTACGTGGGGCCAAGTTCAAGTTCACTGGCTGCCAGAAAATCCACATTTCCAAGAAGTGGGGCTTTACTAAATTTAATGCCGACGAGTTTTAAGACATGGTGGCTGAAAAGCGGCTCATCCCAGATGGCTGTGGGGTCAAATACATCCCTAATCGTGACCCCTTGGACAAATGGTGGGCTCTGCACTCATGAGAGTCTCAGCAGTGCCCTCCCCATTCGTGCCCACCAATAAATCCTGCTTCCTGTTAAAAAACATGGTGAGAGTGCACATCCCTCTTGTTCCTGACCATAGAGGAAAAACTCTCGGTTCTCCCCCATTGAGGATGATATTACATGTGCATCTTTCATATACAGCCTTCATGATTTGAGGTATGTTTCTTCTATCTCTATTTTATTGAGGGTTTTTATCAAGAAAGGGTGCTGAACTGGGGTGCCTGGGTGGCTCAGTCAGGTAAGCATCCAACTTTGGCTCAGATCATGATCTCATGGTTCTTGGGTTCAAGACCTACATCAGGCTCTGTACTGACACTTAGAGCCTGAAGCCTGCTTTGGATTCTGTGTCTCCCTCTCTCTCTGCCTCTCCCTGTCTTCTCTCTCTCTCAATAATAAATAAACATTTAAAAATTTTAAGAAAAAATAAAGAATGGATGCTGTACTTTGTCAAATATTTTTTCTGCATCTATTGAGAGTATTATATGGTTCTTATCCTTTCTTTTATTAATGTGGTGTATCATATTGATTGATTTGTGAATATAGAACCATTCTTGCTGCCCAAGAATAAATCCCACTTGATCATGGTGAATGATTCTTTTAATATGCTGATGGATTTGATTTGCCAGTATCTTGCTTAGAATTTTTGCAGCCATATTCATCAGAGATATTTGCCCATAATTCTCCTTTTTAGTGTGGTCTTTGTCTGGTTTGGGAATCAAGGTAATGCTGGCCTCAGAGAAGGAGTTTGGAAATTTTTCTTCCATTTCTATTTTTTTTAGAACAGTTTGAAAAGAATAGGTATAAACTCTTCTTTAAATGTTTGGTAGAATTCCCTTGGGAAGCTACCTAGCTTTGGAATTTTATTTCTTGGGAGATTTTTGATTACTGATTCTATTTCTTTGCTGGTTTTAAGTCTGTTCAAACGTTCAATTTCTTCCTGTGTCAGTTTTGGTAGGTTACACTTTTCTAGGAATTTATCCATTTTTTCTAGATTTCTCAGTTAGTTGACATGTAATTTTTTATAATATTCTTTTATAATTGTTCGTATTTTGTGGCGTTGCTCGTGAACTCTCCTCTCAGAAGAGATTTTGTTTATTTTCGTCCTTTCTCTTTTCTTTTTGGTAAGTATGGCTAGAGGTTTATCTATAGTATTAATTCTTTCAGAAAAGCAGCTCCTAGGGGCACCTGGGTGGCTCAGTCTGTTAGGTATCTCACTCTTGATTTCAATTCATGTCATGATCTCATAATCTATGAAATTAAGCAGCGTGTCTAGCTCTGGACTGACAACATGGAGCCTGCTTAAGATTCTCTCTCTCTCTTTCTCTTTCTCACTGCCCCTTTCCTGCTTGCTTGCATGCATGTGGTCTCTCTCTCTCTCTCTCAAAATAAGTAAATAAACATTAAAAAAAAAAAAAAGAACCAGCTCCTAGTTTCACTGATGTGTTCTACTTTTTTATTTATTTTTATATCATTCATTTCTGTACTAATCAGTACTATTTCCCTTTTTCTGCTGGATTCAGGCCTTATTTTCTGTTCCTTTTCTCCTTTAGGTGTAAGGTTAGGTTGTATATTTCAGACTTTTCTTGCTTCTTGATTTAGGCCTGTACTGCTATGTGCTTTCCTCTTATGACAACTTTTGCTGTAACCAAAAGTTTTGGACTGCCATGTTTTCATTTTTATTTATTTCTATGTATTCCTTTATCTATTCTTTAATTTCCTGGTCAACCTATTCATTCTTTAATAGGATGTCTTTAACCTCCATGTATTTGGGGACTTTCCAATTTTTTTTCTTGTGGTTGACTTCAAGTTTCACAGCACTGTGGTCTGAAAATATGCATGGTATGATCTCAGTCTTTTTGTACTTGTTAAGACCTGATTGTGCCCTGGTAGGTGATTTACTCTGGGGAATATGTGCACTTAAAAAGAATGTGTATTCTTTAAGATGTACTGCTTTAGGATGAAATGTTCTGAATATATCTGTTAAGTCCATCTGATCCAGTGTGTCATTCAAAGCCTTCATTTCCTTATTGATTTTCTGCTTAGATGATCTGTCCATTGCTATAGGTGGGGTGTGAAAGCCCCGTACTATTTTTGATATACCTCTTTATTATGATATAGTGCCTTCCTTCATCAGTTATAACAGTTTTTGGTTTAAAATCTAGTTTCTCTGAATGAAGTATGGCTACTCACTAAATTATTCTAAACATTTAAGAAGAAAGTACTACCAATATTACCTAAAGCCTTCCCATAATAAAAATACTGAGGTAATACTTTCCATTTATTTCATGTATACTTTGAAATAAAAATCTGTAAAAGCCATTACAAGAAAAATTAAAGATCTGTATATCTCGTAGGCCAAGACAGAAAAATTCCTAAATGAATAAAGTTGTATGTAAAGTGTGATTTGTGAAAAAAATTGACATATAAAATAAGATAATTCAACATGACCAATGCAAATTATTCTTAAAATTTGTGGATAATTTAACATTTTAAAAAAAGAAAAAGGCCATATAATCATTGGTATTGTATTTCAGCAAATGTGATTTCTGTTTGGGACTTTTCTATATTTGTCCATGAAACGTATAATAGGCAGAAAAAAGGGAGAATAAGCTCATTCTTTTAAAGAATCAATGGATTTATAAAATTGATAAACCTCTAACCAGTTTAAACAAAAAAAGAAGACACAAATTACCAATATTAGGAATGAAAATAGTAGCCATCACTCCTGAATCCTTAGACATTAAAAGGAAAATAAGAGAAAATTAGAACAATTTTATGCCCATGGATTCAATCTTAGATTAAATGAGCAAATTTCTTGAAAGACACAAATTTTATATATATCTATTAAGGAAATTAAATTCACATTTAAAATCTTTCCCCTACAAAAATTTCTAGCTCCAGATTTTTCACTGGTGAATTCTACAAAGCACTTAAATGTGGATATAACACCGTATTATACAAGATTCACCAGAAAATAAGAAGATGGGAATACTTCTCAACTCAAGCCAGGCTTATCCTGATACCAGATTCAGACAAAGAAAGCATAAGAAAATAAAATCACAGACCCATATTTATCACAAGTACAGATCAACAATTATTAAGAAGAAAAAGAGTCCATTGAATCTAGCAATATATAATGAAATGTCGCATTTAAGAAGGACTCAACAGAGATGCAAGGTTTGTTCAACATTCAAAAATTAAAACTAGAAAATCAGTCTTCAATAAAATGAACCATGGCTCTTTAAATAAATGGCTTTTATCTAGGGCTGTGGTATAGAATATACAAGATGAGTTTGGAGTATCTTGTATAATTCCAGAAAATAAAAAAGTGCCCCCATCCCTCATAAAAAATAAATAAATAAAATACAATGAGCAGATTATGCCAAAAGGACACAGGCGCCAAGTAAAAGGGGTACCACTGACCAAATTTGGAACAACTTGAGAAACAAAATCAATAATGTGTTATTATATTATACTACATTACATTAGTACATTACTATAAAATAAATGTCTTATATTTATATTGGTATAAAACCAATTAAATATATAAGAGGCTGAAGCATGCAAATCTTTTGTGAAGAAAAATTCCAAATGATTTATGTAAATATTCCTCACTCAAACAGGTGTAGCATAACTTCTCATCTTGTACGTGTGGACGGTGTGTAGTGACTTCCCTTGAAAGACTATAGTATGGGAAAGGGTGAGGGAAAGATAGTTTTACAATGGAGAAAACTTGCAAAACTCTTTCAACCGGAAACGTCATGATAGCATATATCCTGA
This sequence comes from Hyaena hyaena, assembly GCF_003009895.1. Lineage (NCBI taxonomy): Eukaryota > Metazoa > Chordata > Mammalia > Carnivora > Hyaenidae > Hyaena > Hyaena hyaena. The sequence continues at coordinate 819,731 of NW_024080880.1, read as the reverse complement.
TAGGATATGATGAGAATAGAACTTAGTCTCTTGATCTTCCTTCCATTTAATTATGAAGAAACATAAGACAAATCCTAGTTGAAGGCCATTCTGGAAATATCTGATCAGTACTCTTCAGCACAGTCAACTCTTCAACAAAAAAAGTCATAGCCAAATGAAGCCTAAGGAGATAGGACCTCTGAATGAAATATGGAGGTAAGATCCTGTAACAGAAAAAGGACAATTAGGTGAAAATGAAAGAAATTTGTAAAAAGGTGGACTTTATTAAATAATATTTATTAATGTTGATTCATGAAATGTGGCAAATTTAGCAAACTAATGTAAGATGTTAATAAAGGAAAACTGAGTGTGGGCATTGAGAAACTCTATACAGTGTTTCAGTAAATCTCAAACTATTCTAAAAGCAAACATTTATTTAAAACCGAATCAATGTGGTTTTAAGACTTCTTAAAAATCCATATAATTATGATCATATGATTTCATCCAGAAAAAAAATTGGCAACATTCAACATACATTCATGTTGAACATTCTCAGCAAACCTGTAATAGAAGAAAACATTTTTATCCCGATAAAGGGTGTCTAAGAAATACAGTCATCATCACACTATATGACCAAAGATTGAATGTTTTACTTCTAAGATCAGGAACAAAGCACAAATGTTCATTCTCATCACTGCTATTTAACTTTGTATTCTATTGAAAGTTTTAGCAGTACATTGAGACAAGAAAAAGAAAATAAATGCAAGCAAATTGGAAAGGAAGAAATAAAATTGCCTCCATTCAAAGATAATAAGATTATCAATCTAGAAAATCCAAATAATCTACAAACTCCTCAAAATTAATAAAAGAGTTTAGGAAGATCATACCATTTAAAAGCATATTTTAAAATCTTATTTCCATATCCTAGCATTGACAATGTGGAAACCACAATTTAAAAGATATGCTTTATAATACATAAAAACATTAAAATGCTGAGTTACAAATCTTACAAAATATGTGCAGGAACTGTAGGCTGAAAATAAGGAACTAAAGACCCAAATAAATAGAGCAATGTATTATGTACATCGACTGGAAGACTCAACATATTGAATGTCCCCAAATGATCTATAAATTCAGTGGAATCACAAAAAAGTTACCTAAGATTTTTAAAAAAATTTTTAATGTTTTATATATTTCTGAGAGAGAGAGAGAGAGAGAGACAGAGAAAGAGAGAGTCAGCGTGAGCAGGGGAGGGTCAGAGAGAGAGGGAGACACAGAATCCGAAACAGGTTCCAGGCTTTGAGCTAGCTGTCATCACAGAGCCCTATGCGGGGCTCGAACCCACAAACCGTAAGGTCATGACCTGAGCCGAAGTCGGACGCTTAACTGACTGAGCCACCCAGGCGCCCCATAAGATTTTTTTAAGAACTTGCAAACTAATGTCAAAAGTTAAATGGAACTCATAGGAACTAAAGTTACTAAAACATTCTTGAAAAAGAAAAATATAGCTGAATGATTCACACTAACCAATATCAAACAACTTCTAGTGCCACATGCAGTAATCAAGAAAGTGTGATGGTAGGCCACCTGGGTGGCTCAGTCGGTTAAGCATCCAACTTTGGCTCAGGTCATGATCTCACGGTTTGTGGGTTCGAACTCCGTGTCAGGTTTTGTGCTGACAGCTCAGAGCCTGGAGCCTGCTTCACATTCTGTATCTCCCTCTCTGTCTGCCCCTCCCCCACTCATACTCCGTCTCTCTCTCTCTCTCTCTCTCCCCCCTTTCTCTCTCTCTTTCTCTCAAAAATAAACAATAAACATTTTTTAAAAGGAAAGTGTGGTAGTAACAAAAGTATAATCAAAAAGATTGATAGGAGAGAATAGAGTCCAGAAATTAATCCACACAGGGGCACTTAGATGGCTCAGTCCGGAATTCGGCTCAGGTCATGATCTCATGGTTTGTGAATTCAAGCCAAACATTGTGTTCTGTGCTGACAGTGCAGAGCCTGATTGGGATTCTCTCTCTCCCTCTCTCTCTGCCCTTTCCCAGCTTGCTTTCTCTAAATAAATAAACAAACAAACAACAAATAATATATAAAGAAAGAAAATAAAGTTATTAAAACAAAGAAATTAATCCACACAAATGTGGTCAGTTGGTTTTTAGCAAAAGTGCAAAGACATACCAATGGAGAAGGTTTATAGCATTTTAACAAGTGCTGATTCATTTATATAAAATTCTAGAAATTGCAAACTAATCTATAGTGCCAGAAAACAAATCAATCATTACCTTATAATTAGGAGATAGGAAAGACTGAAAGAGGGAAATGTTGGGTGTTTTGATATTAGCAATGGTCTCTTGGGGCATATGTATGTTTATCATATGTCAATTATATTTCAATCTATAAAAATTTTAAAAATTATAAAGGTAAAAAACATACTTCATATTGTTATTTTAGCCTATGGCATGCATCATTCAGTTATTTAAAGAGATATTTTAACATATGAAAGCAGATTTTTTTAAAGAACAGTTATAGAACAAATATGTCAGACAGTGAATTAGTGCTTATTTCACCTTATTTTTACTAATACACTTTGAGGTAGTAACTTTATTTAAAAAATAGATTCAGAAGTTCAGAGAAATTAGGTAACACTGCAAATTACAAAACAATGTCAAAGGAAAGTTTACCAAAATTGTTGAACTGAACTTCTCTAATAAAATGTGTATCCCCCTAAGAATGTAGTTGGCATATCTGAATACGACACCATCAAATTTGTAAGGGTGCGGTAGAAACAAATTATTGCAAAAAGACCAGATAGGAGGCTAATTTCAGTATTCTATACAACAAGCAATTGCAGTCTGAAGTAGCAGAATGGAAATGAAGATAAATGGATATATCCAAAGTATATTCATAAGAAGACTCACTCATACATATCCTAGTGAGTCTGAGAACATGGCAAAGCATTTTTCATTATTTAGTGCAAATAAAATTATTAATAATGAAATGAATTACCTTTAATTTATTTGGGTCTCTTTGGCTATATTATAGTTATAGTCTCTAAATATTGCTTCCTCTCAACTCTACCAGAATTAATTTAACTTACATTTATTAAGATCCTACATCGTTCATACTACTTGGCTAAGAAAATGTACTGAAATCCATGTTATCGAAAATATGATCCTAACAAATACCAAATCCAAACATGTTAGTATCTGTGTGGATTTCAGTTATCAACTTAGTATCAACACCATCTGCTTTCAGGAACTACAAGTCCCCAAACACCTTTTGGAATGATACCTGGGTAGAGTCTGCTAATGAGCCACTATTAGGATATATGTAAGGTGAAAGAAAAGGAGAGACCAAGGTTCTCTAGATTCAGTTGCGGGTCTAGGGTATGTTCAAAGCAGCTCTGAGCAAGCCCCTGTGAAGCATTTGCTTAGACACTGTGGCTGCTGGGGCTAGCAGAGGCTCCTGTGACATAGTCGGAGCTCCCAGTAAGTAGATTCTTGATATTTAAAGCAGCTGTTGTGAAAGACCTCTTATGAAACCACCTGATTTGTCACTGCAGGGGAGTCTTTTAATGATAGCTTCTGGCTTCCTTGATCGATAGTCTGTGCAACTCATATAATGGATAAGTTAAGTTTCTAGTCCTCTGAATGTGACCTATATACTTGAAATAACAAATACTTTTTGCTTCTCCTGATGGAGTCCTAATTTGAGACCTAATTTTTGACTTTATCAGACTATGTAAGACTACTTCGTTGTTAGTTTTTTTGTTTTAGTTTTGTATAACCTAGGCATATTGTTAGGTTTTTACTGTTTCCCCACACCTCTATATACTTATACAAAATTATTTTAACGTGTTCATTGGACTTTTGAAAGATATATAGCTCCTTTTATTAGACCCACAGTTTTTAAACACAGAGATCTTTACCTTTGGATCTCAGTCCCTGGAACTTCTGAGCCTCTGCCTGGCACCAACAAATGCTCATTTAGTGTTTATTGAATGATTATTGAAATGATTATAGCATTAAGTGAATTTATTTTTACCTTGGGATCGACTATTATGCTGTCTATTTTGAAAATAATAGAAAGGGTGTTATGACAGTATCCACATGGACTGAGGAAGTATAGAGATATGTTTTACATAAAATTTTATATTTTCCTGCAATTTATATAGTAAAAGAATCTCTGTAACCAATATTGGAGAATTAATGGTGTGCAGCCATAGTTTTATTATTTTTAACAGGTCTAAAGTTTGAGTAACTCATAATAGTTTCTGATAACTTAAAAAAGCAGGAAACTTATCTCATTCACTTAAAAGAGAAATGTGAAATGAATTTCATGAAGAAAATTACCCAGGGGATAGTCCAAATTTTGCAGTATAAAAGACTTACCCATTCTCCCTTTATTAGCTTTGTAGACACAACTGCAAAATTAACAAACCATGAAATTCAACACCACACCAAACAGTAACAGACGCCTCACTCTGCAGTTGCTAGAGCAAAAACCCACGAATATATTTCAAGTATTGGAAGAGAGATGGTTTTGCTTCCTTTGAACATTCAGGCATTTGCATGCTTTATGCATACCTATTTAGAAAAGATTCCTATTAAATGTACACTCTAGACCATTGGTACAATATAGGAAATGTTTCAAAACTCATTGAAGCATTGCCATCATGTGTCATACATATAAACAATGATAATCACAGGTATTTTACAAAGAATAAAATTAAATACCACATCTTGTGTGTTATTTCAGATCTACTCATAAGGGCTATATCTCTTTCAGATGAGATATTAAAATTTTAAGCAAAATGTTATCTCTGAAGTAATAAGATAATTATTAACAGATTTTTCCTTAATATATTCATAAGACTACCAATATTAAATTTGTCAAAAATTTGATTACTATATGTGCTTATAATTCTTTTTGTACACTTAAACTTTGTATAAAATTACTTTGAAATTATTGCAGTGAAATTTAGTCCATTTATAAATTGATCACTGCCTTAAAAATAAAATCATACTCTTTGATCCAGATATTCAATTTTTAAGATTTTATCTCTAGGACAGAATCAGAGATGTTTAAGAAGATTTGTATACAAATATGGTCAGTCACATATTGATTATATTCCTAATAGTGAAAAATTGTAAATAAGCTAAATATACAATGATAGTAGAATGATTAATAAAATTTATCCATATAACACACCATGCAGCCATATCTGTACTTTAGAAGAGACTATTTTTTTTTTTACAAATAGTTTATTGTCAAGTTGTTTTCCATATAACACCGAGTGCTCATCCACACAAGTGCCCTCCTCCATGCCCATATCCCCTCTCCCCCCACACTCATCAGTCCTCAGCTTGTTTTCATCATTCAAGAGTGTCTCATGGTTTGCCTCTCTCCCTCTCCCCCACCATTTCTCCCCTTCTTCTCCCCCACGGTCCTCTGTTAAGTTCCTCCTAATTCTCCTATACGTGCAAACATATGATATTTGTCCTTCTCTGCCTGACTTATTTCACTCAGCATAACACCCTCAAGGTCCATCCATGATGCTACACATGGCCAGATTTCATTCTTTCTCATTGCCATGTAGTATTCCATCGTCTAGATAAACCAGATCTTCTTGATCCATTCGTCCGTTGATGGACACTTAGGCTCTTTCCATGTTTTAGCTATTGTGGAGAGTGCTGCTATGAACATTGGGGTCCATGTGCTCCTATGCATCAGCATTCTTTTTTTTTTAATTAATTAATTAATTTATTTATTTATTTATTTTTTGCATCAGCATTCTTATATCTCTTGGGTAAATTCCTAGCAGTGCTATTGCTGGGTCATAGGGGAGTTCTATTGTTAATTTTTTGAAGAACCTCCACACTGTTTTCCAGAGGGGCTGCACCAGTTAACATTCCCACCAACAGTGCAAGGGGTTCCCATTTCTCCACATCCTTGCCAGCATCTAGAGTTCTCTGATTTTCTCATTTTAGCCACTCTGACTGGTGTGAGGTGGAATCTCAGTGTGGTTTTGATTTGTATTTCCCTGATGAGGAGGGATGCTGAGCATCGTTTTCATGTGTCTGTTGGTCATTTGGATGTCCTCTTTGGAGAAGTGTCTGTTCATATCTAGAAGAGACTATTAAATCACATGGAGAAAATGTTTCCATTGCTTTTTACTTTATTAAAATACTGAGTTTATTCACTGTATTTTTTTTGTCTCCCCACCATTTCCTTTTCTCTGACCACCACTTTTGCAATATCCTATCCTAACATTCCATACATACATAAAGCCGAGAAGAGGGTGAAGGAGCTCCATCCTTAAAAACTAAACAGGCATTTTGGACTACACATTCTTGGCAATGGAACCTGGACAACATTTATCAGACATAGTAGGGAAAGTTCTTATTCTGCATTATAAAAAAGACAGCCACGTATCAACTGTTACAGAAATTAAATAAGGCAGAAAATTTTAACAAATTGTTTAAACCATTTTAAACTGTTTCCTTAAAGAGACTTCTTCCACATCCAGAGATCTTGAATAGCTTCTTGGTAGTCATCCAGAAACAATTACTCACATTATTGAAGCACTTGGCCTCTACTTTAGCAAGAAAACCACCTTCTTCTATATTTGGTTGCATTTTTGCTTTAATATCTTCTATAGAGCTAGATTTCAGTGTTTTGGGAGTCTTTTTCTGTTTTTGAAGAATTCTTGACCTTTTCATCTTGGTGTTGATGGTTTTGAGTCTTTTCAATTCTGGTTTGGTTTTGTGCATTTTGTGGCTGGAATAGTCATATAGATTTAGACTGGAATCCCATAGAGATTTCTTTACTGGAGTCTTTTTTTCAGCTTCTTCATCATCAAATTAATCATTATTGTTATCATCTTCATCAGAAGCAAGTTTTACTCTTATTCTGTGGAAATTTGCTACCACTTCCTGGGACAGAATGCTTTCCAGATATGTTATGGAGTTTCACATTTTCTTCCTATTCATTTTCCTCCATAGCTACTAAGTGCAGTCCATTAATGTGCATGGGCCCTGAACCACATTTCAACCATAAGACCAAAGGTGGTATTATTTCAAAGACCCCAAGGGAAATATTTGGCTGTACAGATACTTTCAAAGTGGCTTTAATTGGATTGCCTTCATAATTCTTTATCTCTGTTTCAACAATGTACAATCCATCCTTTGCATCAGCCCCCAAACTGACCATTCTTAAAGATAATTGGTGATCACTTCCATCATTATCCATCATAAAGTGATAATCTTTGTCAGCCTTTATAAAGTTCACAACCAACTCAGGGGACACTGGTCCACATCCACTGAGTGTGGTGGTACACACCTAGGTAGAAGGCTGACAGAGATAAATGATTACTGTTCCAGAGAACAGTCATGCAGGACAGAATCACAATATGAAAATGTTTACATTCTAATAAATAATTAAATTATAACGATAATTTTTTAAAAGATTATGAAATATCACCTCCTACTCAAGGGTATAATATGAATACACAAGCATACACTCACATACACAAATGAAATCTGTGGCTGCTGTATGTAAAACAAAATGTTAACAATGAGTCTTTCAGAGAAGATGACATAGGTAGGTCTTATCTTCCCCACTGCACATTTATTTCTTTTAAAAATCTCTATCATACACATTAGCAAAATTATAAATAATTGCTGTTGTTTTAAAAACTTAATAACAGAACATAGTGTGATCTTCTGATGACTTGCACAATAATCAAAGTATTTAATATTATGTGAATTTAGCATTATAAGAGTTATGTAAATGACATTATGAGACCAGCATATCTGTAAAGTCTTGAATTAGAAATTAAGAGATTACATAATTTTTTATATAGTGATCAGGTAAAACATTTCAGAATATTTGAAACATTCTCAATCAAATTCAACACAGATCATGGAAATATCAATTTTCAAAAATATGCTAGAGGTAAGAATTCAGACGTTATTTAAAAAAGAAAAAAGAAAAATGCTGCTATAAGTTAGGTACTATGGTGAAGATTAAACATTTTTTAGTTTATATTACTTAAAAATATTTTCAAGGATTCAGAAGATTATCAAATAGCTTCAAGTACAATAGAACTTATAATAAGTAACCTACTCATATATTTTTTGAAGACTTCTCAGAGAAAAATGTTTGAGCTGATACAAAAAAAATTTGAATAGAATGCATATAGAATAAAACAGCACTTTAAATAGACAATGGCTTTGGCTAAGATGCCAAATTACAATAGTGAGCATTTAAAGAACTGTAAAATCCCAGCACTGGAATGAAGATGACATTGACAGAGTAATGCAGATACTGTTTCTGCGAAGGTGGCTGGGCCGCCTGTGAAGGCGGTGTCTTCTACCATCTAAAACAGGTTGTCTTTTATTCTGAGGACAATGGGAAGCCACTGCATAGATTTTGATAAAGAAATTCCATTACCATATATATATATATGTTTTGTTTGTTTGCTTGTTTGTTTTTGACGTTTACTCTATCTACATTGTAGAGACTGGATTGAAGAAGGAGAGATGTTGATATCAAATGGATGTTAGAAGATTACCAATAACTTGAGAATGATGGTGACCTGGACCATGGTTGTGGCAATAAGAATGGACTGTAGTAGGCATATTTGTGAGATTTGGGGCTGATAGAATAGAAGAAATCATGCATGACTCACAAGTTTCAAACTTGAGCAATGTAAATGTAAATGATAGTGCCATTTATTGAAACTGAACATTGGACATGGAGAAGATATAGAAGGTGATAACCCTAGTTTAATTTGAGGTATCGTTGTCATATGTAGGTGAAGAGTTTGAGTAGGTGGTTTGATATTTATGAATGGAGCTCAGAAAAAAGTCTGGATTCAAATTTGTGAGTTTTACTTGAGATAGTTGGGCAAATATCACTTTGAGGCCATGGGAATCTATCTTTTATCACTTGCCATTCAAATAATGATTTTTGATTTCTTGTCTTAAGGAAAATGTAGGATTAACAAATTATACATATTAAGTAAAGTACACAAATAGCTGTGTGACAAGGGAAAGAATAATAATATTGTCAAATATCTGGTACAAAGATTTTTGTGCATGTGCATGTGTGTAGTAGGATGGTAAGACTAGAATGTTCCTCTTAATCTTGCAAATGAGATAGGCAGGTTGTGATAAGATGTCACTAATAAATCCACTCCAAATGTTAATGGAAGTATGCAATGCCTGGGGTCTGCCATTTCTGTCTCAAGAATTATGATAAGAATGAATTAAAATATGTCTCCAATTTGAAACAAGTTCCCAACTTTACCTCAAGAGCTTGTCTTATATTAAATGTAGATCCATCTTTCTTCTTCCACCCATTTATTAGAGTTAGCTCATCCATGGTTGCCATGAATGCTTGGAAATCTCTCCCAGGGTAGAGTGCTAAAAGCAGAGCTGATAATATCTAAATATCCCTTAGCAATTCCCTGAAGATGAAACAAGTAGTCTGCTTAACACACTACAAACAGAAACCCCATCTCCTGAAGTCCTGAAACATCCTTTACATTATGTATAAAACCAACAGTGCATGTTCTATGTCTATATTAAGATCCTTACTACTTCCAAGAAATCCTTATGAGCTCTACCTGTATTACCTGAGGCCCTAAATGCATTAGAATACTTTTCTATGAAATACAAGCTGGATAAATATTAATTTTGTAGGATATTCCACATGTATGTATACATGGCTCCACTATTTCCTAGCTTTAAATGTAATTGTGGAGAAGTCTGAGGTCAGTCAATTTTATTATCCTTGTCATTGGCATGTTTTTTCTTGCCCTGATAGCTCTCATTTTGTCTCAATATTTTAAAGCTTTGTGACTTCACCTGAAAGTACCTTCATATTGCTGATTTTCTGTGTAGTTTTTTCCAAGAAATTTTATTTTCTTTTGACAAATTTCTTTCTCTCATTATCACATATAAATTTTTTAAAAAAGGTAAACATCTGTTGTCTATTTTGGTTCTTATTCTATCAGTCAATCATCTATCTTTTTCTTCTTTACTTGAGTTACATGGATTGCTGTGACACTCTTTGTCATGACCATTCCCTACTGTGCTTTAATTCTTCTCATCTACATGATTTTCCTCTCCCTAGTCTATATGTTTATTTCAGAACTTTTCTTCATGTCTTGATTCATTACTAGGTTTGCTTCTATTCTTCCTGGTTATCTTTTTTTCTAAATTCTATAATCAGTTTGCTTCAGTGTAACTATTCCTCAACTTGGATCTAATTTTTCTATGTCACATTTCATAACCCCTGAACACTCTTATATTTGTTACCTTTTTAACCTTTAATGTTACTAAGCAGTATAAATATTTGTTGTTAAATTGTTTCTTTCTCTCCATAAAATATGTTGTTCATCTGTCTCTTGTAGAATTTATGATACCTTTTACTTTTTAATATTTTGCACTATTTCTGTGTGGTTGCTACTTCTGTTATTTTTATTTTTGGAGCGAGTGTTTATATGTTTTTTATTTAATTCAATTTTTTCCTCCCCAAATATATCTTTGGGGTATTCACTTTCCTTGTGTTTACTACCATAACAAGTTGTTGTTTTTACAATTACTTCAAAACACCAGTTTGAAGACTATGGGCTGATGGTCTTTATTCTGTGTTTCATTTCCGTATAGCTAAGGAATATCAGGTGAGGGGATGGGGGGCCATATATGCTTATTCTAATCTTCTCCCACCTGTCAGAGTCCCTTGAGAGGGCCATTGTGTTTTGGAGTGCACATTAATAATAGATGTAACAATAAGCTTTTACTTCTTCCTGGGACAACAAGTCCATTCCTCTAATTCTAATCCCCCTTCAACTACTTTCCTCATTCCCTTTGTAGCTAGAATTACAGGAAATAGACAAAACCTAGGTACACTTTTATTTTAGCCTACTGTTATTTATTTACTTTTTGGTAATTTCTGTAAGGTAAAAGTAAGAGCATGCCCAAAATCACTCAAATGATGGGGAACTTATTTGAGGAAATAAAAGTCCAGTGTGGATGAAAAGCAGAGAAAAAGACAGTGTGGGTGAAATGGAGATGTTGAAGTTGAAGGAATACACAGTAGCCAGTATGTAGTAAATATTTATAAATGTTTCAGCAAGTAAGAGTTATGAGGTCATGATTAGATCAGTACTTCTATATACATCTTGTTACATTATGGATTATAGATTAAAAGTTGCTGATGAACAAGGCAGTCAAGCCCAGGATAATAATCACTTTCATTTGAATGGTATGATGAAAAATGACAGAAGCACATGGATTTATGATTGATTTAGTTGGCAAGATGATGGAACTTAGAGAAGCCTAATTAGGAGGTATAAATCTGGGAAATCCATTCATAGTAATTAAGACTATAGGAACGAGCTCCTCTAGGAATCTAATATTGATTGAGAAAATCTGGGAATTTAGATCTGAGCCTTGCTAATTTCCACTATGCAAAGAGATGACAAAGAAAAATAGCAAAGGGAACAGGAAGACTGTAAAATTGTGGTTAGGAATCTAGACATTGCATCTAGACAATGCAAACTATTTCCTTTAGAATACATTGTTTCCCTTAGGTAAGATCTGTGCTATGCAGTAGTTTTACAAGAGGGCATTAGCCTAAAGTGGTTAAAAGCATGAGTTCTGTCATCAGATAATTGGGCTGTTTTCAGACCTTGGCCCTATTGACTGCACTTTGTGACCTTCTACGACTTACAAACCTCTGTATGTCTCAGTTCCTCATAAGTATAGTAATTGTTTTTAGAACATAAAGTTTTAAGAGTTAAAACACTTGACATATAGTAATACTGACAAATGGCAGTAGCTACAATATCTGCCATAACTGAATTCTAGCACTTTGTTACCAATCTTACATTTTCTGTCAGGAAAGAGCTTAACTACATAGTTATGAAGATATAGATTACATATGTAAAATAATTTTAAAATTATAGAAAAAAACACATATTCAATGACTGTTATCAATCCATTTAAATGAACACAGTCAGAAGTCTATGGTAATTAGAAAACTGCATGAAGTTTATCAGTTCAAGTAGCTTTAAGTGGAGTGCTATGTTTGGTATATTAAGAGGAATGGAGTGGTATCAGTTAACAAATATAAACAACAAAACAGCTCAGGCTAAAATGAAATGATCGTTCAAATGGCCCTTGATTCAGTGAGTTATCAATTTAGGTTGAGTTCAGCTGGATGATTCTTCTGATACCTCTAGAGTCACTTGGCTGGACTGCAGTTATGTTGTCCAAAATGTCCCCAGTCTCGTGTGTGATGCTCAGGACTTGCTGTCAACGGGTTGATATAGGGAAGTTTATCTGGGCTGATTTGTCTCTGTTCCACTCAGTTTCTCATCCTCTAGTATACTGGACTGGGCATCTTCACAGCTAGTCTTTGGAACAGCATTCTAAGAAAGTGAAGCAGAATTTGTAAGCCTTCTAAAGACCTAGCCTGAGTATTTCTACAACTTTGCTGCCTCTCTATTTCATGGGTCAGTCACACGTTCTAATTCAAGAGAATGAAGAAATGGGTTTTATTTCTTGAAGGGAAAACATGAAGTCTCAGTGAAGAAATAAAAACATACATATAGGGATGGGAGACACACAAAAGTGTGTCTGAGGGGATATTGCTGAGGACACGTGAAAGGAGCATACATGACAATGATGTGAACTACTGCATGTTGAAGAGCTGAGCCAGGCTGATCTACTTGGGATGGAAATCTTTGTCTGAAATCTTGAGTTATATAAAGTATTCATTCATGGAGTTTCTAGAAAAATACTACCCTATAGAATTATACTGTAAGCTACAAAATTGAGACAAATATAAAATTTTAAATTATTGAAAACAGTAAATTGGCGTGCCTGGGAGACTCAGTCTGTTAAGCATTTGACTTGATTTTAGTTCAAGTCATGATCTCATAGTAGTGAGATCAAGGCCGATGGCAGGCTCCACACTGAACATGGAGACTATTGGGATTCTTTCTCTCCATTTCTCTGCCCTAAGCTGCTTAAATGCTCTCTCTCTTTTACTTTTATTCTATAAATAAATAAATAAATAAACAAACAAACAAACATAAAACGTAAAAAGAAGTAGGTGAAAAATATTTTATTTGACCCTATATTATTATTCAGATATTATTATTTAAATGGGTAACTAATGCCTTTAAAGTCTGAGAGACATTTTGCTTTCTTTTGTTTGTACTAAGTATTTTGAATAAGGCATGATCTTAAGACATTTCAGTTTAGACACACACCTTTTACATGCACAGGAGCCAAATGTAGCTACTGGTCAACCTAGTATATTGAATAGTTTAGGTATAGAATGGTGGATTTAGTTTTCATTTGACTATTTTAGGAAAATCTATTTTCCAGTTGGTAGGAGTGAAAAGGTACTAGCCTGAAATGATTGTATTCAGCTTCTAACTCTGGCTGAGCCACTATTGTGTAATTTATTATAGAGTTATATTATATATAATATATATGGTTATATATATTATATATTATATGAATATTATAAAGTGATTTTATTATAAAGTTATTAATCTCTAATATTATATAATCTTATTATTCTTAGGCAGTCAGGAAAAATCATTTAACTTCACTGTGCACAAAGGAGTATAGAATTGAAGTATAGAGTAACCCTGTGAAAAAATGAAAAATAGAGCAGCTGACACAAGACTGCCAATTAGGAAATGTCAGTATGAGGAAAAGTACTAAAAGCAGAGAGGAAGAGAAAAGCCAATGATTAGTCCTGAGAGAGAGGCAGACAGAACCAACAGCTGTTTAAAGGCTTAGTGGTTGACAAAGAAACAGGAACAGAAAAAGTTTTCAGCGAGAGTTAATCTGAAGTTCAGAGAAACTGAGTGTCTTTACATAGTGATCATGACTGAAACCCTGAGAGGACCCAGAGATACTTTCCTCTTTATAAGAAGGTAAAGGAAGAGAAACTAGGACAATGGCTACATTTGGTAACGAAAGAAAAAATTGTAACTATCGTACATGAACAAAGAAAGGAAGCAGTCTAGTGTAAGGTGAAGGAAATATTTAAGGAAAAAAAGGTAATGTTAAACACATTCAAAGGCTACAAGAAATCAAGGAAGCTGAGGGCTAAAGAAAAACAATTAAGTTTTGGAATTAAGAAGAAACTGGTGATGTTGAAAGAAAGATTTCTGTAATGTGAGCCCCAGAAACCACACTGTTTATTTTACAAAGAAGAAATGGAAACAATGACTGTGAGTATTTCTTAAGAAATGTTAATAAGATAAAAGCAAGAGTGAAAAAAAATACTTATTGATCTACGGTCATAAAGTTTAGATGAGATCACCCCAAGAATGTCTATTAAAAATAGAAATACTCAAGCATAACCTGCATTATAAATTGGATGGGGAAAAGATAAAAATCAGAGATGTAGAAAGGTAGAAGATAAAAAAAAGAATCAATTAAGGAAGTGCTTAAAAATACACAATAATACCTTCTGTTACATGTAAAATTCTCAGTGGTGATATCAGATTGTGTGTTTTTAAAAGTTTCTTTTTTTTATTGTTTTCTCCTTCCTCCCCCCCACCCCCCGCCTTATGGTGCAAAGGTGATTTTATTAAATCATAGGGACAGGATCTGTGGGCAGAAGAGTTGCCCTGGGATTGTGAAGAAAGTGATCATATACTTGGTTTTTGGGGGAGGTAAAGACAAGGGAAGTTTCCAAGTGGATTCTCATATGCTAAAGAAGACTCACAGGATGCTGGAGGCCTAGCTATTGTTTTCTTTTTCTTACTGAGACTCATCCACTTTTTACCTAGTTTCTCTTGTACTTAACTATACACACACACACACACACACACACACACACACACACACCGGTGAGCAAATTGAAAGTATTTGGTTGATAAGAAATCAAACATTGCCCTCATTGACAGCCAACTAACCAATCCTAAATCATTGTACTGAACATTTAGCAGATATTTAAATTGATGTTTCTTGGTGGTGAGGGACAATCACCAGAAGTAAAGAGCACATCTTTGTTATTCAAATTAAATAGTGGCTGTATATGGGCTCCTAATCAACTTGATACTGTACCCTAAATATCAACGGGGGACCAGGGTAAGAAAATTTAAAAACAATTTAACATCATTTCGACTTTCCTGGACACATGAGGGCAGATAGTGCTGGAAGCAAAAGGACTATTAGCAGTATTAATTTTCAAATGCCCTTCACCTAACTTTATAGTTAATACATGTTAAGAAAAGAGGTAAAGAAAAGAGAGTCTGATCTTAGAGTTAGGCATCTGATTAAATCTGAATATAGTTTAAAAGTATATGGCCTGAAACTGTGACAGTGAAAAGACAGCAGGAAATATTACACTGATTTAGGAAAGTATATTACTTCTAGAACTCACGATATTGCTCCTTAAACCATCTGGTTCCATCATATTTAACTCAGGTTGTTCACAGAAATTCCATTAGGCATACAGACACTTATAATAATAAATCAACCAGTTTATGTAGATGTGAGGGAGGAAAATAATTTTCCTTTTACCCTTCTGGTTTCTTGGCTGAGACCCCCTACCATAAAAGACCATTAACAGGAGAAAAACAAACAGTAGTTTAATAACAGGTGTACCTCCTATGTACATGAGACATACCCAAAAAAAGTGAGTTAATCCTCAAAATGGCCCAAGCCATCACCTTAAATACCATCTACAGCTAAGGACAAAAAAGGTTTGGGGAGGAGGAATGGGATTGGTGAGGGGTGAGGGAACCCAGCTATGGGAAGCTATCAGAAAGAGCAGAGTAAACAGATAAGGTTGTTATTAAGATTTAGGTTATTGCCTTTTCCTTTGATGAGCATTTCTATAAATTATCTTCCTAATACAGAGAGGGAGACACCTTTACAAATGGAGATTGCCCTTATAAATGTAAATGTCACTTACAAAAAATAGTTTATATACAGTTTTCAGAACTTTTCCTATGTCTGCTGTTTCTTAAGTGAGCGGCCTAAAAGAATCCATTTCCCAAGAGACATATTTTGAGATGGTAAATTCTGCTTCCTTTCATAGATAAACTTTTCTTTAAGCCCAGTTGCTGAATTGCTAAATTAAAAATCAAAGTTTAATTAACCTCTAATAATAGGTATATGGGGATTGGTATTTTCCTAAGCAATACATATTATTAATTAAATCAGTCAAATGGTTGGCAAACCATTCCACAAATTTCCTTACTGTATAACTCCAAATTTTATAATAGTTCCTTAATGATTAAAACTATTATCAGCACTATCTTGTCAAATAAAAACTGCAAAAAATTTAAGAGACAGTTGGTGGCATATAATACATTAATATGACTGACTGAAAAATCTGAGGATCCCAATTTAGCAGTTTGGAGTTTGGAAAATTCAAGTAAAAAACAGTAATTAAGGTGAAGTTAGTCTATCAGATACAATTAAAAGTTAAAATTAAAATTGTTCTGCTGTGCATCAAAAGGTGTTAAAGAACAAAAATTCAACCTAGTAAATGTAAAGATCTGATTGGCTTTAGTCACTATGAATTGGGCAGCATCCCTTCTTGTAAATAGAAGGATATACTCAGCATTGAGTAAATTGAAGGCTTTTATACACAGAAACAGAATGGGTCAAGGAAGTTAGTAGCTAAAGGAAAGAAAGGTCACCTACCCTTTAGAGGTCTTATCTTGTGGATTACCTCACAAGTACTGATCACAAATTCCAGACTAATTGTTTTAAAATTCCACTCCTACAAGAGGATAAAACTGCAGTAACAGTTATGTATTAAGTCTTGGTGGCCCTTAACATAAGTGACTACATTTTGGACCTGTTGTTTCTTTATAATGAGAGTGAATTGTTAACAGTAAGAGAATTTATTAAGAAAAATTGGATTTAAAACATTTTTATGTAGGTTACATTAAAATGATAATGAGTTTCCTGATGTAGCTATGTTTCAATCTTACTGTAGTTAAATTAGTAGGCATTAGAACTTTGAAAGTAAGGTAATTTTTTAGAATTTTGAAATTATATATATGATTTATATATAATAAACAGACAACTATACAGTTTGGCCGCAGGGAACCAAACTGTATATGAATAGTATATATGAATATGAATAGTATTGCCACACTATTTGGGATCTGAACCCAAGTCCCCACCTACTTGGTTTGTGACATTCTAGTTCTCCAGATAATTTCTATTCACATTGGGTCCTAACTATATCATCTGCTCCTTGGCTATTATTGATATTGTATTACTGCTGACCCATCTTCTGATGACAGAATGTGTGCCAATATAGGTAAATAACTTTGCTTCTTCTGCTAACATGCACAGAACAACTTTGCCTCTTGGGACCCCTGACTGTCCTATCTGCAATGCCTTAGAATTGGGAAAAAGTCATTTTCTCTAAGGATTGCAGGACTTACAACCAAATCTGAATTGAGTTTTTCTTGTGATTACAGATCCGTAGGGGAGAGAGTCTTGTTTTCAGTAAGTACTTTCTTTTCTTATTTTTCCCTATTTTAAAGTTCTATTTGTCAGGATATATACTTCTCCTAGGATATTTGAGAGGCATCTGTTCGTACTATCCCATACATTTCTCTTTTTATTTCAAAGATGTCTCAGGATAAGTCACATGAGCTCCGGCTGGCTAATTCTCAGAGTAGTTCCTTCTTTGCTACACCTTAGAGAGATTAAACAATTGTGTTTTCCTCTTTTCCATGTTTTACTCTTCATATTCCTGGAAAATGCATTTGTTACCATTTGTCACTAAGCTCCTAGTGCTTTTGCATAAAAGCCTTCTGGTGCTGAAGGGGAGGAGAACTTGTCACTGGAACATAAGGCTCTTTGAGAGGGTTAACTTTTTAATGTTTATTTATTTATTTTTAGCAGGGGGAGGGGCAGAGGGAGAGAGAGAGAGAGAGAAAGAGAAAGAGAGAGAGAGGTATAAAGAGAATCCCAAGCAGGTTCCACACTGTTACCACAGAGCTCAACACAGGGTTCAATCTCATGAATCATGAGATCATGACCTGAGCCAAAATCAAGAGTCAGACATTTAACTGACTGAACCACCCAGGTGCCCTTTGAGCTGGTAATATTTAAAAACCAGCAGACACAGGAGAAACTCTGAAAACCTAGTAGAAGCTACTCTTTTGTAAGGGACATTTATATTTAAAAGGAGAATCTCCATTTGTGAGGGTGTCTCCCTCTCTGTACTGAGTAAAGAAGATGATTAAATCTCTTAGAAACTCTTATGAATAGAGAAGACACCCACTTAAATCTGCATAACAACTATAATTTACAGTTGCTGTGTGTGATGTTGATAGGGAGTTACTTAATTTTCCCGGGCATCTCCTACGTATACAGGAAGTATACATGTTGTTAAAGTTTTGGGTTTTTTTCTCCTGTATCTGTCTTGTATTACAGAGTGGTTCAGCTGGGAATTTAGAAAAGGAAAAGGGAAATTATTTTTTCTTCCCCTACAGAGGCATGTCTTGATCACAGTTTTTGAGTCCTGAAATGAATATGTTAATTAATGTTATTCTATACATTCTTCCTGTTCGCTCTACTTGCTGGTGTCTCCAAGGAGACTCTGACATGCTTTTTTACCTCATAAAAATTTTTGTTGATACAATAATCTATCCATTTAATATAATTGTATTTTTTCCTGAAGAAAAACTAGACAAGGGACATTTTTTCTGTTTTTTATGAATCTGCATTTACAGGTTTCTTGTTTTAGATTGCATGAACTTATAAAGAAGAGATTTATTAGATACTTTCTTTGGTAAATCATTCTCTAGATTTGGAGATGTAGCCAAATAAATTACTCTGACATTGTTATAGCTTACTGTGTCTTCTCAAAATGATCAACTTGTCATAGATTTTTTAACAGAAGACTATATTCTAAAATGTCCTTTTCAGAATTATATTTTAAGTACCAAGTTTACAGGTTATTTTCAAACTTATAATGTGTTTCGTGACAATCTTAAGCTTCTCTGACAGAAGAAATAATGATTTTCTCATTCATTCTATGTTGTATAAACAGTGGGAAGTTATGTATTTGGGAAGCATATTTATCATCTTCTAAACACTTAAAGTATAAGAGTATAATATAACTTGACAAAGACAATATTGAATAAAAACTATAGAAAAATATCAGTTATGTGTAGGGTAAACATACAACTTCACATCTAAACTGTGATACATTTGAGAATGAAATTATGTGCTATTAATGATTAAGATAAGAAAACAGATATAAAATTCCGAGTTTCTAAGCAAAACAGAACATATGATCACCAAACACATTTTGAAGTGTTGGAATATAAATTGAATGGATAAATTCATCACTTACAAGTAAGGATCATAAGAATGCTTTTATGAGGGGTGCCTGGGTGGCTTAGTCGGTTAAACGTCCGACTTTCGCTTAGGTCATGATCTCGCGGTTCGTGGGTTCAAGCCCCGCGTCGGGCTCTGTGCTGACTGCCAGCTCAGAGCCTGGAGCCTGTTTCAGAGTCTGTGACTCCCTCTCTCTCTGACCCTCCCCTGCTCATGCTGTCTCTCTCTCTCTCTCCTAGAAATAAATAAAACATTAAAAAAAAATTAAAAAAAAAAGAATGCTTTTATGAGACCTTGATTCAACCAAACCATTGTTCCTGTGATATGAAATTGATTTAATAATATCAATAGTTATGAAAGCAAGGAGAAAGAAAGAAAATAGTCTCCTAACATAATTCTGTATCAATTATAAGGCACATCCTAATAGTTGAAACTTAAAAGTGCACATTTTAGAATGAATGAAAGACTGTATCATGAATGTATTATTATATGACACCATGTTAAGTTAGCAAATAATTTAACAATATGAAAGTGTAATAAACTTTGAAAATACATTTAAATATATATATTTTTGTTAAAAGGAAACAAGTCCAAGACAAATGTTTCCATGTTAAAATATATATATTTCAAATCATCATCATACTTCGAAACTGAAACTAAACAATACACTACCAAATATACAATCAGAAGCATCTTTTATTTCTCATTATAGTAGGAATGGCACTAGGCTAGTTCAATACACTATAAAAAAAGAAATGATAAATTTCAAAACAATTGGAAAGTGGTGGCCAAAGAATTTGTCATTGAAAAGGTAAATTTTTTACTGCACAGGGAACAAATCAGCCATACTTCTGGCATTTGGAAGGCATCTTTACTGAACACAAAGAATGCTGAGAGACAGATTCCTCCCAATGGGAAAACTAAGAACGCTTATCGAAGAAATGCATTTGAGTAAACACAACATCTATTTGAAAACAGGGCTCATTACCAATTTTATAAATACCCTTTTTCTAATAGCTGCATCTGATGTAATGCAACTAGCAATTATATACAATGTTTGGAATATCAGGTATATCAAGGACACGGTAAATCTTGCTGGACTTGAACAATTACAAGTCTTCAGATCTTCATGAACTTAGTTATCTGTGGTTGGTGCTGTGGATAATAATCACTTTCTTTTTACCTCTACAAGTTGTGACATAATTGTGAAATAGACAAAGAAGATAAATAAGGATGAAAATATCAGTTTTATTAATTGTAACACTTAATTACAGAGTACCACCTGAAATGAAACCAAACAGATTCCTGTTAAGGATTGCATTGTATGGGTTGAAAATATATGTTGAAAGTTCTAACCACAAGTAGCTTGGAAGTATTGTGGAAATAATTAGTTAAGATGAGACTATTTAGAGTAGAGTAGACCCCTCATTTGTATCACTGGTGTCCTCTTAAAAGGAATGCCACTTGAGAAAAAGAGATACCCATACAAGAAAAATGATGTAAAAATACAAGAAAAATATATATAAACCAAGGAATACCCAATGCTACCAGAAGGTAGGAGAAAGGCATGCCAGCATAGTCCTCGGAAGGAACCAGGCCTGCCAACACTTTGCTTTTGGACTTTTATCCTCCAGAACTGTAGGAACAATAAATTCCTGTTTTTTTAGCCACCTAATACATGGTGCTTCATTATGACAACCTTAGGACGCTAACACAATGTCTTAAGTTTCTATACTCACCCATTACTCCCAACTAAATTTAGTAAGTGGGGTCAGATTGTATTTTGCTCTTGATTCATAGAAGTTCTTTATATATTTTGGATATTAACTCCATATCAGATATATGATTTGTGAATACTATCCTCCATTTAGTAGATTGCTTTTTCATTTTGTTGATGGTTTCCTTTGTTCTGCAGAAGCTTTTTTAGTTTGATGTAGTCTCACTTCTTGATTTTTGCTTTTGTTACCTTTGCTTTTGGAATCAGATCCAAAAAATCATCACCAAGACCAATATCAAAGAAATTACTGCCTATGTTTTCTTCTAGAAGTTTTATGGTTTCAGTCTTAATCCTTTTAAGTCTTTCATCCATTTTGAGTTAATATTTATGGATGGTGTAAGATAGTTTTCTAGTTTCATTCTCTTGCATGTGGCTGTCCAGTTTTCCCAACACCACTTATTGAAATAGTATCCTTTCCCACAGTATATTTTTGGCTCTTTTGCCATAAATTAATTGGCCATATGTGTGTGGGTTTATTTCTGGGATCTTTATTATGTTCCATTAAGAGTGTCTGTTTTAATACCAATACCATACTGTTTTGAGTACTTTAGCTTCGTAGTTCTATACAAACTTTAGAATGGTTTATTCTCATTCTGTGAAAAATATCCTTTGAATTTTGATAAAGATTGCATTGATTCTGAAGATTGTTTTCAATAGTATGGACATTTTAACAATATAATTCATTTAATCCATGAACATGGAATAATATTTAACATTTTCTGTGAAATGGGTTTAATGGCAATAAAATCCATTAGCTTTTGGTTTTCAGAAAAACTTGTTATCTCTGCTTTAATTCTGAGTGATAACCTTGCTGGGTATTCTTGGTTGGATTTGTTTCCTTTTTCTCCTTTTAGAACATTGAATATACCATTCCACTCTTTTCAGACCTGCAAAGTTTCTGTTGAAACCCTTGCTAGTCTCTGTTTAAAGGAGGTTTCCTTGTATGTAACAACTTGCTTTTATCTTGTTTCTTTTAAGACTCGCTCTTTATTTTAACTTTTGACATTTTAGTATTTTAGTATATTTCTTAGGGCTGCTCTTAATTGCAGCTCTCTGAGCTTCCTGATCTGAATGTCTGTTTCCTTCCTCAGGTTAGGAAAGTTTTCAGTCTTTATTTCTTCAAATAAGTTTTCTGCCCCTTTTCCTTCTACTCATCCTTGGAAAGCTGTAATGTGAATGCTATTCCACTTGATGTCATTCTATAGGTGCCTTAAGCTACCTTCCTTTTTAAAATTCTCTCTCTCTCTCTTTTTTTAATTACTGCTCTGGATGAGTTTCACTGCTCTGTGTTCTAGACCACTGATCCTTTTTTCTGCTTCATCTAGTCTGCTGTTGAAACCTTCTAGTGTATTTTTTAGTTCAATTATTGCATTCTTCAGCTCTATAACCTCTGTTTGGTATTTGCTTATATTTTATATCTTTTTGCTGAAGTTCTCACTGTGCTCATCCATTTTTCTCCTGAGTTCAGTGGGCATCTGTATGATCATTTCCTCAAACACTGTATTAGGTAAATTACTTATCTCTGTTTTATTAAGGTATTTTTGCTGAAGTTTTATCTTGTTCTTTTGTTTAGCACATATTCCTCTGCTTTTGTTTTTTGTTTTTGTGGGGTTTTTTTCCCCATTTTGCTTGACTCTGTTTTTGCATATGAAGTGAAATAATTGTCTTCCTGTCTTGAAGGAAAATCCTCAGGTTGGAGATGGAACTTATTATTCAGGGCTGCCCTAGCTCTTTGTTGTCTCCCAACCATTCATAACCATCTAAGTAGCCTGATTTATGTTTGTTAGGCCCCAGTTGTTGAAGGTGTGTCAAAACCTGTCAGTGTTCTAAAAAGAAGGATCTCAGTCAGTATCTCATTCCAGGCTTATTGGAAGCCAAAACTTCAGGCTAAAGCCTTTGAAGTGTACAAATGTATAGAGTCCTGTGGAATCATAAACTACTGGTCTCCAGTATCAGGCAATCTAAAAGTGACTCCTGGGCAATGGATGCAAAACTTACAGCTCCAGACAAGTGTAGAAGCTCCTTTGGGGAGGTACTGGTGAGCTCCAGCAAGGCCAAGCAAGAGCACAGTGATGGCATCTCCCAGCCTTCCCACCCTAAGAGAATTTTCATAGCCTCTAGGTATATGGTAACCATGAAGCCCGCTAGATTTTAGCTATTTGTCTAGTCTTTTTCAGAAGGAATTGTTCCATATGTCTCTGTATATTTGGTGTGTCCATGGGTTGGTGAGTTCAGGATCTTCCTACTCTGCTATCTTTCAAAACAATCATAATTTAGATTTTTAGGTAGAATGTCTGATGAGTTAAAATTTGATAATTTGGCAAAATATTGACAAATATAATATAACATTTAAATTGTAACTTGAAAAAACAACATCTCTCCAATTATTGGACTATACATTTCAATCTCTAATTTAGGCTCTGGAATAATATTTATTGCTTTAGTAATAACATCTAAAGCTGTCATGAATAGCTAGAATTATGTGCAATCTATTTATTATTGTCTGCAAAAATGAACCCATGTTAAGCACAGTATATTTATTATATGCCTATATGTTTATTATTAAAGTATATTTATTTTAAGGAAGATACCTTAAATGTAAAGTTTTAAAAAAATTTCAGGTGAAAATGGATAAGAATGACATTTTTTAGAAAAACTTTCAAGGTAAAAATGTTATTATATTTTCTCATCACAAAATATGAACATCTACAAATACATTTTGAAAGAGTGGTTAGTGTTGTCATGGAAACGTTTCTATGCTACCCACTCCATGAGGCTGCGGCAAAATTTCCCAGACTCTGTTCATAATAATCTCAATATTATGCAATAATGCGATGGATGGTGTACATGACTCTTATACAACACATATTGAAATTGATATAAAATCCTTTATTTTCCATCTAAAAGTGAAAAAATACATAATCTATCTAAATTGGCAGTAAAACATTTTAATTCCTATATTAGTAAGTTTACAAAGAAACTAGAACAAAAATTTAAAAATCAGTATTATCCATTATATACTTTAAAATGGCTTTATAGAAAATGAATATGTCATATATATTTATATATATTATATACATATATATATTATATATATTATATACATATAATGTATTTGCTCATTAATTTATATTCAAACTTCTATAGCAAGATGGCTCAAAGCACTGCAACATTTGCAATAATACTTTGAGATAGTTTTGATTCATGGCGGAATTTGAATCAAGTGACAAACATTAATAACTATCAAAATTAACTTTCATTATACTGGGCTCAATTTATTGATTATTTTCCACACCATTTAACACTCAACTTGTTCTTTGGAAATAAAAATCATGTAAATAAGATTATAATGACATTGATAAGTTATGTGTAATTCATAATGCATGGACATGGAATAATAATAACAAAACAATATTAAGAGCTCTTATATACTTTATATTTGCTTTCTTACAGGCACTTTGATTAGCCCTTGCAAATCTCTGTTCATTCTATGAGATTTTAGTTCTATTTTATAAACTGGAAAATGTATGCTCAGAAAGATTATCTGATTTGCTTAATATTTCAAAATTAAATATGGAACTAAAACACAAATTTATCAGACATTAAAGCCAATTCTTGAAACACTCTTATATAGTCTTTCTCAGAGCAATGGAATCTGGTTATTATATTTGAAGCTATCTATCAACAAGAAACAAGCATTAATTTAGAATTCAAAAGATAACTAAGAATTCATTAGGAAAAGGAATCATGAACAATAGAATAAGATATATATATTATAAATCTTGCCCCATTGTTTATCAGCATTGTGATGTTTGTCCAGTGACTTGATAGGTGAATATGTCAAAACAAGGAAAACAGCATTATGTAGTTACAGGTCCATTTTGATGAATAAAAAAATTAATGTATATAAAGAATGTAGCCCAATGCTCATCAAAAAGATACACTTAAAAACTAAGTAAATAGAAGTTCCTATATTATTAAACAATTGTAAAAATCATGGAATTAAGTTTTTAATTACATCAAGATGAATAATAGTATAAATTAAGACTTCTGGGAAGTCCAGCTTTATTGAAGTAATCCATAGCAAATATTTCATTAGGCTAAGAACAATGAACTATAAACATGATTCACTTATTGATCCTATCAATACTATGGTTCCTTCTATGGGAAGCCATAATGTACACACTCCTATGGTGTTATGAGTTAAATTGTGTCTCTCCCCCAAAAAAAACCTAAATTGAAGTCCGAAAACCCAATGCCTCAGAATGTGATCTCATTTGAAATTAGAGTTCTTGAAAATGGAATTAATTAAGTTAAGATGAGGTAATAATTAGAGGAAAGTGGTCTCCTAATCTAATTTGCCTAGTGCCCTTCTAAGAAGGCAACTATGTGTCTCTAAGAGAGAGACAGATACCACACAGAGAGAATGCTACATGATGATAAGGATGGGCTGGAGTTATGGAGCCCAGGTAATAACAAAGACTCACAGCAAACCACCAGAATCTAGGAAGAAGCAATGAAGAATTTCCCTACAGTTTTTGGAGAGAGCATGGCCAAGGAGACAACTTGATTTTAAACTTTTAGCTTCCAGCACTGTGAAACAATAAATTTGTTGTTTTAAGCCATGTGATTTATAGTACTTTGTTTCATCAGCTTTGGCGAACTCATAAATATGGGCAGCTGTTCTGTGAAAGGAGCACCTCCGTCACAAGGGACAATTCCAATTCATTTTCATAAAGATAGATAATCTATGGGAAAAGGCTGCCCAATGACATGTGATGAGAACTAGTAAGCAACAATGAATTATACTCATTGAATTCTCAGAAAATGCCAGAATGGGACGTATAATGGTAATAATGAAAGCCGAACTTGAAAAGGAGAAACTTGGGGCTCCTGGGTGGCTCAGTAAGTTAAAATGTCCAACTTTGGCTCAGATCATGATCTTGTGGTTCGTGGTTTGAGCCCCACCTCTTGGTTTGTGCTGACAGCTCAGAGCCTGGAGCCTGCTTCAGATTCTGTCTCCCTCTCTCTCTGCCCCTCCTCCTCTCATACTCTATCCATCTGTCTCTCTATCGCTCTCTCAAAAATAAAAATGTTAAAAAACATTTAAAAAAGAGACCCTAAAGAATGACACATTAGCTGAAGTAATAACTAAGACAAAATTTTAAATAAGTTACATCACAGAAAATAAAATATACACAATAGAGAGAGGTAAAGTCATATGTTAGTTGAAGTGATAGCAGAAAGACCAGGCTAGAGATATATGTGAAAAGAACAGTTGGATCATAATAAAAGCAATACTGCTTGAATGAACATTGGCAGATTCTAATTACTGAGATTCCAGGATTTCTCAGATTTCAGAATGACCCTTTAATCTTATACTCTCTGGGGCATAAAGTTCTTGTTGAATTAGCCTGAGCTGGGTTTGATTATTGCTCTACATAAAGCCTTATGACAACTATTATCTTCCTGAATATTTATCTTCCTGATTATTCTTAGCTGAATAATCTACATTTCTTGTGGAATAAAAAGTTACTACGAGCAAAAGTAACATTTTCCTAATAAACAAAGAAGTATTTTTTAAAAAACTGATTCATCTTTGCTTTCTTAAGTCTTTGTATTTGCTCTTCCCTCTACTCCTCCTTTTGTTTTTTCCTTAAATCTTTTGCTCATTTATAAGACCGTAGAAAAGGAAAAGGCTGGCAAAAAGTTCATGTGTTAAAGTGAGCTAAGATGAAGCCCTTTCTTAAAAAGATGGGTATAGTAGATAGTCAGAAGGAGACACACACACACACACACAAAGAATGGGGGTAGACATGGAGAATGGACATAATAGAAATAAGAGCTCGGGAGAGTTTAAAAAAGAGATTGCGATAAAAGAAAATGGGATATTAGTTTAGGGAGAAATAATTGCTCTTATAAAAGTAATAAAATTGTACCACAAGCCAGAAGTTTATGCTGTTAAAATTTTTCGATTAATATTTCCAGATTCCTTTAAGGGTATATATCATTTATGATACATGGATATGGATAAGTGATATATATATCATACATACAAATATGATATAGTGGACTATATTTGTAATTATATATTGGAGATACACACATACACATATATAGGAAGTATTTATCTGCCAAATGTAGTGGAGCAGAGTGTTATAAATATTGGTAGCATCCAAATACATGAATTTAAATATTTTTTCACAGCTTTGTATATGATTTGGGATATTGTTTAAATTCTTTTTTTTTTTTTTTAATGTTTCATGTATTTCTAGGAGAGAGAGAGAGAGAGAGAGCATGAGCAGGGGAGGGTCAGAGAGAGAGGGATATACAGACTGAAACAGGCTCCAGGCTCTGAGCTGGCAGTCAGCACAGAGTCCGACGCGGGGCTCGAACCCACGAACTGCGAGATCATGACCTAAGCGAGAGTCGGACGCTTAACCGACTAAGCCACCCAGGCGCCCCTATTGTTTAAATTCTTATTGTTTCAGTTTTCACATCTGTAGAAGTGATATATAACATTATCTAAGCAATACCTTTGTACTAAAAATTAAAAAGGATAAAGAATACATTGTTCCTTAGAGTAATCATTCAACAAATCTCACCTCAATTTTAACTAAATATATCTGAACATGCTGCCGTCTTTACACAGCAGGATTATAGAATTTAATTTAACATACTGTAAGCTAAAAGTTTAAAACCCATCTAAAATCTGATTTCCTAAGGTCTTCTCTGATTAAGCCATTATGTTGCCCTCTAGTTGATGTAATAATTCTTGACAGAAACTTTTAGACTTACCTGGTTAAGATGTAGGGTGACTTATTAGGCTTTAGGAGTTCCTTACTTCATATATGTTAATGAACTTCCATTGAATAGATGTACTATTAAAAATACTATATAAGAAATCAAATGATCTTGTTTCAAGTTTAAAATGACACAAGGGTGGGGTCTGGGTGGCTCAGTCAGTTAAGCATCTGATTTCAGCTTAGGTCATGATCTCAAGGTTCATGGGTTCTATCCCTGTGTCAGGCTCTGTGCTGACAGCTCAGAGCCTGGAGCCTGCTTCAAATTCTGTGTCTCTCTCTCTGCCCCTCCCCTGCTCACACTCTGTCTCTCTCCATATCAACAATAAATAAATGTAAAACAAAGACTAAATGACACAGGGAAAATCAGTTCTATCCTAAAATTGATTTAAAAACCTGGAAAACTTTGAAAATCATATTTTTTGAGCCTATTAGGATGTGCTAAAGTCACAAGTTTACTAGGTGAACCAAATTCCAAATGAGGACAAGCCTCTCTATGGAAAGAGACATGCAGACCTTTTCACTTTGGGAAGATCATGGAAGGAAGAAGTAATTACTATAAAAATATGTAGGAATAAAATAACTAAAAATTTGGCAAATTTTTTAAGGACTGAGTGGACTGGGAGTTCTACACAGAAGAAGGGTCTGTCCTGATTGCCATTATTTGCAGGAGACTTTTACTCTTCTCTTAGACTTTATTTATATCTCTGTCACTAAACAATCCTATTATTTCCTATCCCTAATAGTTTCCTTCCTAAGGTTTACATTGCTGATCACTGAATCACAGAATATTTTCTTTTCTAATCTTGCTATAGTTATTTTTACATCATCCTAGGTTGTGATCCAAGGAGATTTTAGGAACTAAGCCTTTAACTTGAAGCATTATTAGCTTACACCTAATAAACTCAAATTTTCATGTTTATCTTTCAGCAGGTAGTGAAATAAAAACACTGGTGTTTCATGATAGTAGTTTGTAAACTTATAAATGTTATGATATTATTTTTAGGTCATAAGCAGAGGGCATGGCCTGATAGAAAGAGGACAGATTTGGGCATTAGACAGATTTGATACAAAGCCTTACTCCAATACTCATAGTGTGATCTTTAAAATATTACTCTAATTTTAGCTCTTGGAGTCTCATTTTACCCAATCTTTAAAATGGGATTAATAAAATCTACCTTACATGTGTTGAGGATTAAAGATTATGTATGAAAAGTCATTCAATAAATGGTGGTCATTATAAATTCTAGTTTTGTTTCTCAGCACTACACCCATTATTATTGTTAATAATAACCTTTGGATTTTCAACTTTTTGTTTATGTTAATGGACTTGTGAGAGAGTTGGAGAGGATTATTTTGATAAAAAATTATCCGTTAGTGTTTTATATGTCAATGAATATTTCTAATATTGGCATACTTTTTGTCAGTAACCTACATTATCATCATCATCTTCTTCATCAAACCTGTCCCCAAGAGCCTAATGGAAAATCCATAATGATTCATAAATCTACATGAAAGCCTAACTATGTAAAAGTTATTAATATTTTATTAGCAACATAGCTGCAGCTGTCTTTACAAAAATTTGATTTTAAGAAAAATTTTTGAAAGATTTTTCTCCATTAAACAATTAAGGATATATCTATTTTCATTTTTTAAAATATGGCTTTTAACTTCAGCTGTGTCATTGGATTCAGAAAGGAATATTCAATCATGTTTAATGAAAATCACTTATTAAATATTGTACAGAGATGACTTTGATGATACTTTCATTAATTGAAGGTTGCCATAACAACTGAAGGTCTGCATTCACCACCTCATAGTTACAAAGGGAACTAGCTGTCCTATATCACCTTTTATAATTCTTAATACTTGCACGTGTGGCATGCCTAATTTATCTCAAAATGACATTAAGGTGAAAAGGACATGACAAAAATGCAAATACAGAGATTCATGTCCATTTTTGTCAGCACAAAATATCACAACTTAACTAATTTTTTTCTGTCTCTGAATATCTCAGAATGTATTTACTGTTTTCAAACAAATCATTGTACCAAGGCAATACTCCTCAAATTGCATCTTCATGAGATTTTCTAAATATGTTATTTATAAATTTCTTTATGTATATCAGATAGATCTTTTTGTCCTATGTAATACTTGCACTAGTATTAAGCAGTAAATACATGTTCATTGAATGAATATCACATTAGAAAATAAATAAGAGATTTAGTTAACAAATTAATTTGGTTTGTTAATTTTGTTATACATAAAGAAATTAATGGCCTCTAAAAAGCAACATAAAGTAGGGTTGCCAGGCAGTAGTTTGTATGTAGTTCAGTCATCATCTTTTGAGGCAAGACCTAGGGCCAACCATAGAAGTCTATGTAGTTTCCATTAGATACAATATATTCTGAATCCAAATCCCCATTTGGATCAACTGATTTAAAACGTAACTTCAGCCCTTTCCAGGGTTCTTTCTCTTATCCTTTGGATTGACAATCATATTTGATTATACAAAAAACTAGCTAGTATTTTATCAAGTAAGAAATTTTCACTGTTTCTATTTTAGTATGGCCAAGGCCCTGTTGTTACTCATACCATTTACTAGCTGCTATTAGCAACCCAGAATTCTCCCATTCATATCATATTCACTTAGATAGATTTTATTGATATTTTTAAAATCCCAGGTAAGAAGGTAATTTTAGTCATTCACATCTTTGCTAAAACATTGTAACAGGACCTACATTTGTTTTAAACACCAGACCTGCCTTCCTTGCCTTAACATTTGAACTCATTTTCCTCTGCCACTATAGTTCTAGACATCGTGAAGAACATAGTCTACTATTTTTTTTTTTTGCTTTAATTCCACCTTATATGCATTTCTTTGATATACACTGTTCTCATCTCAGTGTGACAGAGGCTTTATCCAGGCAGATGTAGACAAGAATGTGAGGCTCCCTGCCACCCTCAGCTCCGAGGTTATAGGGATGATCTTGTGGGAGAGACAGGTGACCATCATGTCTTATCACCTTCAGTCCTGTGTTGCAGAAGCATTACTGTAGGAAAGTACAGCTAAGATTTATGAGGCTTTATTCTTCTACCCAGCTTTTACTTGTAAGGTAGAAGCTCTAACCTAGACATAACAGGCCAAACACTCCAGGCTTTGCTTGCTCTCAGTCTATCTGACTCTTAGGGTGGGAGTTCCAATCCAGAAGGCGTAAGCTGACATCAGGACTACCATTACAACTCAGTGCCTCACTAGTAGGGCAGAATAGTCACCCTGAGGGGAAGCAAACAAGAAGACAGAGCCCTTTATCTTGAGATCAGATCTATTTGGCAATTTTTATGGTAAATTCTTACTTCTTTCCACTTGTCACTTTTATAATGTCATTCATATTAGAAGCACACAGTCTGGGTTTCCGGAAACAATACCGCCTGGTTTCTTTCTAGAACTTCTAGCAATCTTTAAATTTCTTGTTCCTTCATCCTGTTGGCATTTTTATTGCTAATGAGAAACAAAATTTCTCATTTTCTTTCTAGGTTCATGGATCCAGAGCACCTATTAGATATAGATAAATTGTATGCCATTATGTTTTCAAGGAAAAAAGAAAAAATGTGTTTGAAACACTTCAAAGTACATGTACCACATGAAGCAACATTTGTTTAGTTTTCTAGAATGGGTAGCAAAAATTATGAATACATTTATCATAGCTGGAAATTAAGGATTTGTTTTGGTTTTGTGTTACATACTAATATGTTTAACTTTTAAAACACGGGGCACCTGGGTTGCTTAGTCGGTTGAGCGTCCGACTTTCGCTTAGGTCATGATCTCGCGGTTCGTGGGTTCGAGCCCCGCATCAGGCTCTGTGCTGACTGCCAGCTCAGAGCCTGGAGCCTGTTTCAGTCTGTGACTCCCTGTCTCTCTGACCCTCCCCTGCTCATGCTGTCTCTCTCTCTGTCTCCTAGAAATAAATAAATAAATAAATAAATAAATAAATAAATAAATAAAACTCAATTTTGACGCAATTTATTCTATTAGTCTCCTCGGGCTGCCATAACAGAATATCATAGATGAGATAACTTAAACAACAGAAATATTTTCTCACAGCTCTGAGGCTGGGAAGTCCAAGATCAAGATGCTGGAAAATAGGTTTCTCTGAAGCCTGTTGTCTTAGTTTGTAGATGGCTGCCATCTTGAACTGTGCTCACATAGCCTTTTTTTTTTTTTTCTACATTGGGGGAGAAAGAGATCCCTCCATTAGTCTTCCCACAAGACCACCTATAAGATTAGAGCTCCATCTTTATAACCTCATTTAACCTTAATTAATTTTTAAAGGATCCATCTCCAGATACACTGGGGATTATGGTTTTAACAGATGGACTTGGGGAGGCACAATTTAGCATGTATACTGTTTGGCTTGTACTCTGAATATATACTGGCATATTCAGCCATTGCAATAGTAGAAGTCTGTTTCAATACTTTATTTTCATTTCCTTGAAAATGTTTATTGGTGAGATTTCCTAGTTTCATGTAGTTTAATATTTGACCTTGCTTTCCTTTTAGGGTGGTTGCCAAATGGTCTATAACCTCTGCTATGACTAATGTTATAGTCACTTTCATAGCAAAGTCATTATCTTCTAGCAGTTTCTGAACGATTTTCCAAGGATATTTCACATGTTGAGCCTGTAAACATTCCAGTTTGATGTTTGCTTCCAATTTCATTGTAGCATTTTCAGATATGCCTGCATAAAATAGATGGGCTAAGACTGAATTTAATACACAACTTCAATTTTGCTTTGGAGAGAATAGATCACAAATGGTAGAAATCTAAAACATATTTTCCAAATAGTAGATAGTAGCCTAAGGATACTATGGAAATGATTTGAATTAAAATATTTAATTTGATGCTAACATAGTTTATATGTGCAAAATGTCAAATGTTTTAATGATGATAATAAATGCAATATTGAAATGTTACAATTTCCTCTAAACTGCTACAACTGATATTCACTGGAAATATCAACATGAAATTTTCAAAAATTGTTTCATTAAATGAGTTTTATTACCACTACTAGGAAATAGAAATAAAGTAAAGCAATAAAAAGATAACATGGCAAGAAGATCGAAGAGAACAAGCAGCTTTGGGAAAACTTTGGGGTAAATGAATTTATAAATAACTTGAAGATAATAAATTTGACTTTTGATCATTATAATTAGCAAGACATTTTTATTAAAGAATGACTACATTGCTTAAATATTAAATAGTTGCAGCTGAAATATTTAGCATCTATAAATTTGATATCCCAATACTTTTTTTCTTAACTCTGTGATGCTTATTAGGAAGTTATTACTTTTCAAGTGTGTTGTCATGAGTAACAAATGTTTTCAAGGAGATAATTCATGTTACCTATCCAGGATAAGTTATAACTCTTTAGTATTGCCATTTAATGTATCAAAACCATTTTAACTTTACTTTGCTATTGCAACTTAAAACTGTGTCCTACATGGTAATGAGTCAAAATATATACTTTAATGTTAGAAGCAAAAACATCTTCACATGACTTGATGTTTTAAAACATTTTTTATACATTTCTGTTTTTAGTGTTTTCAACTTGCTGTTTTTCATAATGATTTTTCTTAGTTTGGCTCATGAACATGACAAACATAGATAGCCTGTTTTGATTAAATCAAGTTGCAAGAAAATTTTCTCTTTATTCTAAATCATATGTTTCTTTATGTTCCCTTTCATTTCAAAAGATACAATTTCTTATTCCAACCTTCAGTGAAGGGGGGCATGAGTTGGAACCTGATTACTAACTAATTACTTTCTGGGGCTTAATTTCTAGGTAAGTGTTGGAGGGCCATAAAGTCTACATTGAGAATTATATCCTTATATCTGGGCTTTAATAGACACTAACAGTTGCTCCAGAAGAAGGGCAACATATACGGGAGATAGAATTATATCACATGGGAAGAAGGGAAAAAGGACATAGATGAAGGAGCCAGTAAACTTCTAACAAAAGGAATGTAGTTTTAAAGGAGGGGATATCCTAAATCAAAACCCCAGGTATTTTGTAGATACTGACATGTGGGTTCAAAACTTACATGATCTTTATATGTATATGATCTTTGTCTCTCTCTGTTCCTCTCCAACTCATGTGCTCTCTCTCTCCCTCTCTTTCTCCCTCTCTCTCAAAACAAATAAATAAACATAAAACAAATTAAAATATGCAGGCCAAGGGCACCTGGATGGCTCAGTAGGTTCAGTATCTAACTCTTGATAGTTGGTAGTTGCCAGAGGTAGAGGTGGGGAGTGGGTGAAATGGGTGCAGGTGGTCAAAAGGTACAAACTTCCAGTTAAAAACTAAATAAGTTCTGGGACTGTAATGTATAGCGTGTTGACTATAGATAATAGTGCTGAATTGTATATTTGAAAGTTGCAAAGGGAGTAGATCTTAAAAGTTCTCATCAGAAGAAATAAATTTAAGTACGCATGCTGATTGATGTTAAGTAGACTAATAGTGGTGATCTTTTTGCAATATATACACAAATACTAATTCATTATGTTATACATCTGAAACTAATGTAGTGTTATCTCAATTCTCAAGGAAAAATTAGTAAAGTCTGGGATGCATAATAACTATAAGTGGTATTAAGTGGTCAAAACTAAAAAAATTAGTAACATGGAGAAAATGAGGAAGATGTATCATTATAGTAGTCACTACTTTACTATTTTGTGTAGCATTTATCATTTAAACATTTTTTAATGTTTTATTTATTTCTGAGAGAGAGAGAGAGAGAAACAGCGTGAGCAGGGGAGGGTCAGAGAGAGAGGGACACACTGAATCAGAAACAGGCTCCAGGCTCTCAGCAGGCTGTCAGCACTGAGCCCGACATGGGGCTCGAAGCCACGAACCGTGAGATCATGACATGAGCCGAAGTCAGACGCTTAACTTACTGAGCCACCCAGGTGCCCCACATTTATCATTTTAAACTATGTTTTTTATAAAATGTTTTAAACGTCATATAAATTGGGACAAAACAAATGATCCATTCATTTGCTTGATTATTCTAAATAAAAATGAAACATATAAAGTATTTTTTATTATTGAGGTATAAATGACATACAATATCCTATTAGTATCAGGTGTACATTATAGTGATTTGATATTTTTATGCATTATGAAATGATCTCCACAATAAGTGTAGTTATCATCTGTCATCATGCAAAGTTATTACATTATTATTATTGACTATATTTTCTATGCTATACATTATATATCCATGATTTCTTTATATTATAACTGGAAGTTTCCCTCTTAATCACCTTTACCTATTTGGTCTGTGTCGGAGGCCGCGCCGGCTCCGACAGGTCCAGGAGTCCCTGAAGGATGGACGGTGTCGGCGAGAGAGAGTGAGAGAGCCCCGAGATCCTTTCTGATCACCAGGCAGGCATCTCTGTCCTGTCGGTTTTGGTGTCTTTATTTATAGGTCAAAAGTTAGCATGGCATCAGAAAATGGAATTTTTACAATGGATAGCTCTTTGTGATAAGGTGTAGTTGGAAAATGTACAGAAACAGGTTTTACAGAAGTCTTCTTACAGAACTGCCCAATTATAGTGAGGTTGACTAACTAAGAAAATAACAAGGTGTTCACATTTTAATAACACTAAGATTAAGTCATAGGTTTGTAGATACTCTTATCCATCCTCATCACAGCTGCCAGGGTAGGAGAAGGTGTTTGTGGAAAGTAGGCCTTAGGGAAGGGGCTGCTAAACACCATCAGTTAGCAAAGGTGTATGTACTAACTTATCTTCTGCCCTTATCTGTTCCTTTTCTCTAAGTTAGGCTCTTTGTCTCCGGGCAAGACTTGATTTTCCAGTTATATGCTTTATGGCACCAGAGAGCCAACCATACCTTTAAAGAGTTTAGCTTATTTCCCATACATAGAAAAACCTCTTTGAGTGCATTTACCTTTGTGCCTATTTTTATGATTTCTTGAATAGCTAGGGCATGAAAGACATTTTTGGTTAGTTGATTTACATGTTGAGCTGTATGAACATCTTGGACTAACGCAACGGTAGAAACAGAATTGTACATGTAAAGGTCAATCTTTTATGACTAGGGGTCATTAGCCTGTTCATAGCTCAAGGGAAAGTATGGAGGGAAACAGGAGCTTCTGGGGACACGATGTCTGTTCCCATAATCAAAAGAAGAAGTTCCCACAATAAGTTCCTTGACAAGGTGCAATCATCATACCAGGGCCGGAGTAAGGGGACAAGCCACTCCCGATATTGATCAACAAGGTACCCTAGGGGTCAGTGCTCAAGCAGAAATAATTGAGTGGGGGTGGATGTCGGTCGTCATCTGATTGGCAAGAGACTGTGCAAACTTGCTTTAACCTCACCAGGAGTTTTCTCGACTAGTGGGCTCAGAATGGCTCCCAACAGGTCTGATTCCAAACTCTTCCCTCACCTGGTAAACAACAATTTGTTTTTTTGTATTTATGAGTCTATTCCAGTTTTGGATGTTCATTTGTTTTGCTTTTAAATTTTCAAATATGAGTGAAATCATACAGTATTTGTCTTTCTCTTTTTGATTTATTTCATTTAGCATAATACTCTCTATATCCATCCATGTCACAAGTGGCAAGATTTCATTCTTTTCATGGCTGAGTAATATTCTATTGTAAAAATACAATCCACATCTTTACCCATTCAACTATCAATGGACACTTAGGTTGTGTCTACATCTTGACTATTGTAAATTATGCTACAATGAACATAGAGGTTCATATATCTCTTTGAATTGGTGTTTTCATTTTCTTTGGATAAATATTCAGAAGTGGAATTGTTGGATCATAGGGTACTAGGAACCTCCATATTATTTTCTGTAGTAGCTACACCAATTTTTTACATTTTTATCAATGGTGTTCAAGGCCTTCCTTTCCTCCACATCCTCACCAATACTTATAATTTTGTCATTTTGAAAATGGCCAAACTGACAGGTGTGGGTTGGTATCTCATGGTCGTATTGATATGCATCTCCCTGATGATTAGTGATGAACATCTTTTCGTGTGCCTGTTGGTCATGGCTGTGAATTCTTTGGAAAAATGGTATTCAAGCCATCTGTCCATTTTATTAATCAGGTTGTTTTTTAATAGTAAGGCATGTAAATTCTTTATATATTTTGGATACTAACTCCTTATCAGATGTATGATTTGCAAATATATCCTCTCATTCAGTAGGTTGCTTTCCATTTTGTTGATGGTTTCCTTTTTTGTGCAAATCGCTTAGTTTGATGCAGTACCATTTGTTTATTTTAGCTTTTTTTGCCCTTGAAAACACAGAAAGCTTGAATGTAATAAAACACATAGAAAGTGAGAAAGGAGGAGCCTAAATATATGCCAGGGCCCACTAGGTGTGTTATTCATATTATGGCATATAACCTCAAAATATGATTTATTGTTATTATTCTATAATATTTCCACAAATATACTCCAGCATAAATTAATTAAGTGCTAACAACTCTGGGAAAATTACTAAGAGTTATGATATGAAATCAGGTCACAAATATATACATATATATTGTACCACTTAAAGTCTCTATTGTGAGCTTATAAAATATTTCCAGCTGGTAGGTAATGGTAGTGTGCTATTATCAAACACTAATATATTAAGCAATGACACCTTTAGTAGATGTTCCAGTGGCACAATAAGCTACTCTTATGTAATAAACCCCTCCAGTTTTATTGTAAAGCCGGGAGCTGTTTCACTATTGTGAAACACACGAAGTAGAACATTTATTGCTATTATGCCAAATAAATGAAGTGAAACAACAAAGAGGCCTTTAAATGAACTGTATTTTATGGCTAAAGCACACAGAAGATTAAATGAAAAACCAACTTGGA
The DNA here is from genome assembly GCF_003009895.1 of Hyaena hyaena. Classification (NCBI taxonomy): domain Eukaryota; kingdom Metazoa; phylum Chordata; class Mammalia; order Carnivora; family Hyaenidae; genus Hyaena; species Hyaena hyaena. The sequence goes on along the minus strand of NW_024080880.1, from coordinate 781,901 downwards.
ATTCATTCAGTCATTTTACTTATTCATTTGTCTGCATGAAAGCACAGTCCATTCTGAACAGTAAGAGAAGCCCTAAATTCTAACACTGTCTCTAATGGCAGAATTATGAAAGAACCTAAACCAAAAGTGAACAAAATAGGCCTACTATATAATATCTGAATTATATAATTTAAAAACAGAGATGGACAGGAATAAAAACTGATTATTTTCCAACTTCATATGGTTACAATATAGACAAAGAGGTTCAGATTTCATTGGGAAAAATGTTAACATTTCAGTATAGAGCACAACCACCAGTAGCATATTTTTAAATACCCTATTTAAAACCCAAATACTTAAAAAAAATTTTTTAATCGCTATTTTTTACAGAGAGAGTGTGAGTTGGGAGGCGCAGAGAGAGAAGGAAACAGAATCCAAAGCAGGCTCCAGGTTCTGAGCTAGCTGTCAGCACACAGCCCAATGTAGGGCTTGAACTCATGAACTGTGAGATCATGACCTGAGCCAAAGTCAGACACTTAACCGGCTGAGCCACCCAGACGCCCCTAAAACCCAATTCTTTAAACCCTAGTTTCCAAACTTTTAAAAATGCAATTTCTTTGTGTGGGTGGGTAAAGTATGATTATTTTTCATATCTTTATAAATGTCTTCTATCCTATTTCCTTATTTCATGTTCCATACTTTTTACATTATTATTATTAATGTAAAAGGTATGTGTTTCCATAAAATAAATTTGCTAATATGGGAATATTAATTTGTGTTGACCCGTGTCAATGTTGACACTAAAGAAAGCAGTCTATACTGACCTAAGTAGTTGCAGAAAATCAATTGTCATACATATTTAAAATCAGTATGATGTCCGGATGGGTTACAATACTGTTATTGATCTCTCCTTAAAATAACCATCAATCAGTTTTCTGGGACCATAGCATTATCTGTACATGAGGCCAACAGCAGTGCTCATTAATATCTCTGTTGATTATTCTCTATTCCTTTTCTTTCATAATAACAAAACTAAAGCAGAAATTTACTGGCCATAAGGCAGCAAAAAAAAAAAAAAAATCCATCCTTCTCAGTGCTGCTGGGATTTGTCGTATCTGTAAGTATGTTTAAGCCCTCCCTTTCCTGAGCCACTAGCCTTCATAAATACACAGAATTTGAAAAAGAAATAGAAAAAGAGGAAGAGGGAGAATCAAGTAGGAGGAGGAAAAGGAGAGGAAGAGAGAGAGAGAGCAAAGAAGAAGAAGGAGGAAGAGGTGGGGGGGGAGGAGAAAGTAAAGGAGGAAGTGAGAGAGGGAAGAAGGGAAAGAATGTATGTATTTAATCCCATTGCTAATGGTATATTTTTCTTTTCTCACTGCTAATAGTTTTGGGGAAAATGTGGTTTATTTTAAATATCTCCATTTGTCTTTCAATTCCTTTCTGTTCCCCCTGTATTGTCTAGGATATTTATCAACCTCTCTCCCATGAAATTTTTCACTACTTTGGCTTTGGGTACAATATATTTTTCTAATTCTTTGCCGTATTTATAGTAGATTCTTCATCTCACTCAGTGTTTCACATTCTGATCTGAGGTTGATCAAAATAGTTGATCAATTTTATTCTCACCAGTGTTTGTATATTCCATATGAATAGTAAACAGGTTTAAAATCTTTTTAAACATTTATTTATTTTGGGGAGAGAGGTAAAGAGCAAGCAGGGGAGGGGCAAGAGGGAGAGAGGCAAAATCCAAAGCAGGCTCCAGGCTCTGAGCTGTCAGCACAGAGCTTGATGCGGGGCTTAAACTAACGAACTGTGAGATCATGACCTGAGCTGAAGTCAGGGACTTAATGGACTAAGCGTCCCCAGTGCCTGAAAACAGGTTTAAATCTTTCCCTTTCGAAGTTCTCTCTCTGTTTTCCTTATTTTTTTTCTCCTAAAATAAAGAAGACCATATATCCTGAAAAGAGTAGTATAGTACTGGCATGCTTGCTAGAATTTTTCAGTGGTAATTTAGGTAAAATAGTGTGAGGATTATGTATTTGTCCAATAGGAGCTAAAATTCAATCAAGGCTGTGAGATGTACCTTATCCACTAAATGACCGCAGACATGCCAGTTGAATAATTAAAAAAACAACTCAGCATTTTGCCCACCAAAATCCACCTTAATATAGATTCTATGTTGTCATTACTTACATGAAAGTTCTGTATGAGCCCAAATCTACCAAAAGGATACGTATCATTTGTAATATAGACACCACCTGTTTTCTTGGTACTCCCAGCGAAGGAATAAAAAGGAAAAAGTGAAGGGAATTGATTTTTCCTTTACCTAAATTGATTGAAAATAGGTTATTTTAGAGGTCTCCACCCTAAAATGGTGTGGGTGGGGTATTGTCAGCTGTGCCTGATGTTTACAGAATACCATAAAGTGTTTAAGAAAAAAAAATACATGTGAATGTGTGTGCTGTGCCTGAGCTGAGGGAGAGAGCAAAAGGGAAAGAGCCATGGAGAGAATAAAAACCACATAGTACAAAATTAGAGCAAAGTCTGAATCAGGCAAAGGGGGTTTTGGAACTTCTTGTACTATTATTGCAACTGTTCCATAAATAAAATGAAATAAATGGACATAAAATGACAACAAAAATTTATCAACACATAAGTTTTAAAATATGGAAGGAAAAAGAAGAGCCAAGATGACTTTGAAAAAATAAAGATATCATCTAGGGCTTTATGGCCTCATGGGCTGGGCTTAGAGATCACTCCAGCTGCATGCAAGTTATTAACTGATTTCTAGTAAAACCTGATTTGATAGAGGAGTTTCAGATCACTGAGCTACAACTTGGATGCAATGTGGTTTTTTTTTTTTTTTTTTGGTTTTTGGTTGTTTTTCTATTGTTTTCATTTTTCCTTAATATTAGCTATCAGCTGTATAAAGGGCACCTTGTTTCCCAATGGAAAGCATGTTTACTTGTTGACATCTAACTAGTTTATAGTTTTTCAATTGCTTTTAGTTTTCACGGCTGTACTCTTAGCAAAGCTTCTTCCTGCCTGCAGGACAATATAGGATTGTAGCTCCAAAAGAGTTGAGGAGAGGATTGGAGAACTCACATTATTCCATCCTTCCGCTCTTTGACTCTCTGCTCTAGGAACTGAGAGAAAGGATCTGAGAACAAAGGCAGTGCCTAGTTGGCAGCTTTTGGGGGGGTACTTGTATTTGTTTTCTAGAATCAGTGTTCCTAAATGAAAGCAACAATATATCCATGGGAGTAAACAAGCTGACCCCTTCAGGCTACATCTCCCAATTTAGTTTAGGTTTTAGTGCCTAGCAAAGAATTTGACTTCACTTGGTATTTAAGTTGTCTTTGTTAAGCCAGCCGGATATTTTCATCAATAGTTAGTTATTTTTAAACATATTTATCAATTTTAACTGAAAAGTACTGCTTTAAAAAGCAGCATAATTAAAATAGGCATTTCCAGAGCCCCTGGATGTCTCAGTCAGTGAAGCATTCCACTCTTGATTTTGGCTCAGGTCATGATACCACGGTTTGTGAATACATACCCATGTTGGGCCTTGCTCTGACGGTGTGGAGCCTATTTGGGATTCTCTCTCCTGCCTCTCTCTCTCTGTGCCTCTCCCACCTGTGCTCTTCTGTCTCTCTTTCTCGCAGTAAATAAACATTTAAAAAGTAAAGTAAAATTGGCATTTGTTCACATAGATTTTTTTAAGTTCAAAGAAGTTTATTATATACAAAAATAAGACCATGGCTAACATAGTATATATGCAATTATGGATACAACTGATAGGAAAACATATAAATAGTAAGAAAAATTAAAAAATTTACACTGATTTTTTATTATGAGACAACACATGTAGATCGTTGATTTTTTTTCTTCCTAGTTTTTCCCTAACACCCTTTATTTCAAAGAAAATGTCACACAAAATGCAACATGAAATAGATAAAATCTATGTTCTGGTGAAAACATTCCCAATCCCATCACCTGCAGAGAGTCCTCAAATCACTTCTAAGCTCTGCAGAATAATTTTTAATACTTGTGTAAATAATACTCAGTGTTTTCCATAGCTTTCATTTTCCTTCTTTAGAGAATATGTCTAAAAATTAGTGTAATCATTTATTAATGTGATATTATAATTAAAATAACAATTTTAAAAACAAAATTGCCATCGATATTATATTTAAGAAAAGCATGATATAAAATGTTTGCAATAGGACCTCAATTTTCTAAAAGAATAAAAATACAAAATATATTGAAGTAGAGAAAAATATTAGCACCTTTGTTTCTGTGTTGTGTGATTTTGGATAGTTGTACTGTATTTTGAAATGGGTATGTTTTTTTCAATTATCTGGTAATACATCACATAACTAGAGAGATATCAGGAAAATATTTTAAACCTACAACATTCTCATGATCGCTGTGAAACTTGTGTTTAAATTTTATTTAAATTCTTTAACCCAGGGGCACCTGGGTGGCTCAATCAGTTGAACAACCAATTTCTGCTCAAGTCATGATCTCATAGTTCATGAGTTCAAGGTCCACATCAGGTTCACTGCTGTCAGCACAGAGCCTTCTTCAGATCCTCTGTCCCCCTATCTCTCTGCCCCTTCCCAGCTTGTGCTTTCTCTCAAAAATAAATAATTTTAAAAAAACTTAAATAGAAAAATCTTTAACTCAAACTTTATCCTAATAAAATTGGTTTTGGAATTACAAAATATTATAGTTAAAGGAAACAACATAGATACTACACTTAAGATTGTATAAAATCAGTGCTCTCAAAAACACTGCTATGTCATTATATAATGAAACACTTCAGGAAATTCCACTTAGTATCCTTTGACTTTAAAGATTTATAATTACATTAGAATTTAAAGGCTAAAAAATTAGTGATTTTTAACTGTGCTTCATCAATTGTTTTCCAAATTTATTTTCATTTAACACTCATAATTTTTGGTAGCACAAGATGTGATATTAGTAATATTGCTATAAACTATTCATTTTGTAGGTGAGAAAATTTAAATAAAAGAATGAGGTTCCCTTTCATCAACATGGCCTGAATTTTTAAAAAAGTATATATATTTTAGCTTTTTAACTACATTTTTTATACTTTTACAATTTTTATCTACAATTATGTGCCATGAAAGGAAATTGGTAGATAACTAGACATCTTCTTTTATTAAAAAGAAAAATGAGGCTCCCTCCCAGAGATTACATATATGGGTGGAATAGGAACTAGAAAAGAGGCTTTTAAACTAGGGTTTACAGTCTGTAGATATAGTCCAATGTTTAGTACTCAGCTCTAGCAGTTCCAAAAAATCTAGGGGAACCTGGGTGGCTCAGTTAGTTAAGGCTACAACTCTTGATTGTAGCTCAGGTCATGATCTTATAGCTTGTAAGCCCCTCATTGGGCTCTGTGCTGACAGTGCAAAGTCTGCTTGTGATTCTCTCCCTCCCTCTGCCTCTCCCCAGTTTGTGTAAGCTGTGCTCTCTGTCAAAATAAATAAACATTTCAAAAAATCTAGAACTTAAATATTTAATTGAAGGCATACCAAAAGGTTTATTGTATTTAGACAAATAGTTTTATTTTATTTTTAAATTTTATTTAAAAAATTTATTATATTTGCCACAGGCATCAGGAATTATCACAAGTTCATACATTATCACTCTATTTTGAGTATTAATCCTAAAGAAATGCCTTTCATGCTATATAAATAGGCAAGAGATGGGAAGTGGGAAAGAGAGCAAGAAAAAAAGGTGAATATAAAAAATCCATTTAAAAACAATTATAAGGAAAGCTTATTATGTACCTGCTTATGTGTTTAATTCACATACATTTTTTCTTTACCTATTCACAATATTTCTCTAATCAAATATTTTTAACTCAAATTCCAGAAGGACATTCAAGAAACTGAAATGGTCATTTTATTTCTTCTTTTCTTTTTGAGCAGTGTTTGATTACAAAGATACCATGATGTCCTAAAGAACTGTGTTCTTGACATCTATCATTTTATGGAAGGAAAATCCCCACATGCTTATAAAGGATTCCATAGCTTATATTTCCCTGGAAAATCATCATTTATATTCAGTTTTGTTTAATGGAAATAATGCTATCTTGATGACATCTTTATCTTCAAAAGAAATGGTTTTGAAAAAATAATTCATATAAGGAAGAAGATATTTGAAAAGAAAAAATGTTGGATGCACAATTTAGATAAAATTTGGCTGTTAAGAATTAAATTGAATATAAATTGACAGAGCCATTTATAGAACAATCTTCAGTTTGTGTTATGGTTCAGTTGTATTAAAGTTACTATAACAAGGGTGTCTGGCTGGGTCAGTCCGTTGAGCGTCCGACTTCAGCTCAGGTCATGATCTCACGGTTCATAGGTTCGAGCCCTGCATCAGGTTCTGTGCTGACAGCTAGCTCAGAGCCTGGTGCCTGTTTCAGATTCTGTGTCTCTCTCTCTCTCTCTCTGACCCTCCCCTGCTCATGCTCTCTCTCTCTCTCAGTAATAAATAAAACATTTTTTAAAAAGTTACTATAACAAATGTATATAGGCTTAAACATAATACATACTGATTTTTGACTGATTTGCCATCCAATTTTGGTGTTACTGATCCGTGGGTGGTTCTATTCCACATGTTGAGTCAAGGACACAGATTTTTTTCTCCATCCAGTTTTTTATTTCCCAGGACCCTATTATCAGCATGTAGCTATGGGGAAGAGACACAACTGTCCCCTAAAATATTTTAGACTGAAAGAGTACATATGACTTCTATTCATATTACAGTGATAAGAATTTCTCACAAGGGAAATGGGAAATGGAGGCTTATTCATGTAGTCCTTGGAAGGACAGCCACTTTTTAGCTACAATTTTATACCACGAAGGGAAGATTGCAAATTGGTAGACAACTACACACACCTACCATTAAATATATATACCAAGGTATCCATGATAATTGCAAATAACCCCTAATAAAGATTAGTTTTTGACTAATTATGGTGTATTTAAGTTCTAAAAAGCTTAACTGACACCAAGAACCATTTTTTTAATTTCAGACTTTCAATTTTTTTTAATGTTTTATTTATTTCTGAGAGAGAGAGAGAGAAAGAGAGAGAGAGACAGCGTGAGCAGGGGAGGGTCAGAGAGAGAGGGAGATACAGAATCTGAAACAGGCTCCAGGCTCTGAGCTGGCAGTCAGCACAGAGCCAGACATGGGGCTTGAACCCACGAACTGTGAGATCATGACCTGAGCCGAAGTCGGACCCTTATCCGACTGAGCCACCCAGACACCCCCAGACTTTCAGATATTAATAACAGCATCTACCTAAAATGGATGTATATGTGAATCATAGCATATCTGTACTAAAGTAGAAGTTATTGATTGTTTTTTTAAATGGTGCTTAGATGGACTTATATGTGACCTTTCCAGCCTCATTTTTCTTTACTATGGACAGTCACCCTTCTCTGAACATGCCATTACTCTCTCACACATGTACAGGATGATAGAATGAATTCATTTTCTTTACCTGATAAACTCCATGTTTCCCTTAAATGGACCACTCAACTATTCCTTACTCTATAAAACATTCAACTACATTAGACAGAATACATTTCCACACTGCACTGCTACAATACAAAGCATTAAGTAACTAGTGGCAAACTTAAAAGAAATTAAAATGACTCATTCTAAGGAATAATGCTTAATATTACTCACTGGGGCAGATTACATTTTTCAAAAGTTGCCAAAGGAATATTGTGATCTTACATGATCTTACAGAAATGGGGCGGGGCGCCTGGGTGGCTCAGTCAGTTAAGCATCCTACTTCAGCTCAGGTCATGATCTCACAGTCTGTGAGTTCGAGCTGGCAGCTGGCTCTGTGCTGCCGGCTTGGAGCCTGGAGCCTGCTTCAGATTCTGTGTCTCCTTCTCCCTTTGCCTCTCCCTCTCTACTCTCTCTAAAAAAAGAAAGGAAGGAAGGAAGGAAGGAAGGAAGGAAGGAAGGAAGGAAGGAAGGAAGGAAGGAAGGAAGGAAGGAAGGAAGGAAGGAAGGAAGGAAATGGGGCAGAGTCTGTGCAGAATTCTGTGCTTCAAGGAATATATAGAAATTGTTGGAGACCAGCTCTGGCCAGGTCCAGGGGTCCCTGAAGGATGGAAGGTGTTGGCGAGGGAGGGAGGACAGACCCACGAGAATCTTTCTGGTCACCAGGCAGACATCTCCTCTCTGACTGGGGCTCAACTTTATTTTATAATGAAGTGTTTGGGGGACAGCACAGAAGTGGTATTTGTCTTAGACAATGATTTCTGATGACAAACTTCTTTGATATGTAAGAATTTCCCAGAACACAGATTTGTAGGAGACTCATGCATAACCTCTATCAATAGTGAGATAGGTGATTTAGATGTTTATCCTATGGGGAAGTAGGTATCTTTAGCATACAAGACAATGTTTTTAACATAAAAGAGTGAAGTTACTTCTCTGTGAGCAGGGGTCAAACAGGTCTTTCAGGAAACACCTCTGCTCCCATAATCACAAAAGAAGAGGTTCCTCAATAGTTTCTTCACAGGGAGCAATCAACATATTCAAGGCCAGAATAAGTCACTCCAAATACTTGATAACAAATGCCTTGGGGTGGGGCCGGCCAGTGCTCCAAGGAGAAACAATTGGGTGACGGTGGATATCTGCCCTTAACTCTAAATTAGGCTCTTTGTCTCAGGGATAGACTCAAGTCCCCTTTATTATGTAAGTCTTGGATCTGCAAGGCCTTTAGGAAGAGCCTTTTAACAATCATCCACAATGTTTTCATCTTAAATCTCTTTGGAAAATTCAGGGACATGCCTTTCCTTATGAGCAATCTGTGTGGGGAATATTGGTCTGATCTGGAATATCGTGAGGCCTGGTCAATACCAGCAGCCTCATTTCCAACATGAGTCAGTAGTAGCAGAAGGAGATACCAGTTTTCGCTTCTCATGGCAGGAGCTGTGCAAACACTGCCATTTCCTCGCTGAGACTGTCATCCAGCGAGGCCAGTGCAGCTCCCAGCAAGAAACAATGCTGTATTACTTCTTAGTTTAGGTCATAAAGATAGCATGGCTTCTGTCTCTCTCTCTCTTTCCCAAACACTCTTTCTCCCTTGCAGAACATTTGCCCCTGGAGATCAGCCACCATTCTGAGAGAAAACCTTAAGTAGTCCTCTGAAAGAGAACACATGAAAAGAGAAACTGGAGGGGTGCCTGGGTGGTTCATATGGTTAAGTGCCCAACTTGTGCTTTTGGCTCAGGTCATGACCTCACGGTTTGTGGATTGAGCCCTGTGTTGGGCTGTGGGCTGACAGTGCAGAGCCTGCTTGGGATTCTCTCTCCCTCTCTCTTTGCCCCTCCCCAGCTTGTACACAGTGCACTCTCCCTCTCAAAATAAATAACTTTTTTAAAAAAAGGAGCAACTGAGGACTTGTAGCCAATAACACCAACACTTAGACATGTGCATGAACTTGACTTCAGATGATTCCAGCCTCCAGGCTTCCAGGCTCCTTTCTGTGCCCCAAGACCTTATGGAATAGAGAGAAAGCAACCTTGCTATGAATTCAACCCTGTCTGAATTCCTTGCCTTCAAAAATCTGAGCATAATAAAAAGTTGTTTTATGCCACTAGGGTTTGGAATAACTTGTTAAATAGCTAGAATTACTAATATACCCATTTTAGATACAAAAGCCAGATAGACTGACATACTTTGGATGTTTATTAAATATCAAGAAGAATTAGAGATATTATGGGATCAGTGAAGAGCTTAGCTAAGAATGACTAACACATACAATGGACTTAGCTATAAACACATTACAATATTGATAATATAAGTATAAGATATCCAAAATCAACAAATTCAAAACCTTCGTGTTCTAATAATAATTTATAATTATCTTTTCAATAACGAATTATGGTGCGCAAAAGGAAAATGTCTTTATTCTGATCACATTCAGGTATTTTCTAAGTTTTATTCCTTCCCAATAGGTCCATTCTTTGATTTTTTTTTTTACCACATGTAAATTTATATTGGGCTATCCCTATCATGTATAAGACCCATATCCTCAGTCTTCATTAATAAACATCACAAAATTCACTAAAAATAATTTCAATCAATTGATTACAAGCAGACTGATTGCCTCTAACAGTTTCTGTGAAGGAGCTAGCCACTTACTACCGGTTAGCTTTCGAGTGGCTGTCCTTTGTATCTTTGTGACCTGGTAGCTTTCTGATCTTAGTTCTAAGCCCAGGGTCAGGATACTGTGTTCTGCCTATGCTGTGCTGATGGTCAGGATTAAATCTCATTTTGTTAGGCAATGAAAAGTACCTTTCTGTGTTATAAGCTAATGATTGACTTTTCCTATTGGATGGCACAGAAATGCTGACCCTGTCTGTACTGCATTGTTAAATGCAGGTCCTGGCTGAGGAAACTTTGGATGCCATCTCTTTCACTCAGTCACCTCTGCAGTAGGGACTATCAAACCCAATTATTTTTTATTTTGTTGTTATCCCCTTGGCTAGAATCTCAGCTCCATAAGAGCAGAAAGCCTCCCCCATCATCATGTTCACAATGCTAAGGACAATTTCTCTTATACAGGAGACACTCAATAACTATTTTTAAATGAATCTTTTATATGGAAATCTTGAAGTTAAAATTAGTATCTGGCAATAACACTGTTCTTTTAATTCTCCCCAATTATTCACTCTGCAATTGTTCTTTCACCTTTTCAGACATCCAGGTTTAAACTCCTCTCCTTTCTCTCAAACTATAAACTCTGCCATATGTTCTTTTATACTCCTCAAATACTTTATTCTCTTCTTTTCATTCCAATACAACCATCTTTTCATTGAAATAGTCACCTACTTATGGTAAATGTGACTGGCATTAATTGGTATTTTTATATTTTATCACTGCACCACATTCTAAGTTTTGATAGTTTTAATTTTGCCTTGATGTTTTCGCTTACATTGATTCCAGTTATACCACTCTGTTTTTCCTGTTACCTCACCAACCACTTCTTAATTTTTGTAACAGGTTTGATTTTCTCTTATTATAGCTTCAGCGTTTGCTCTTTCTTTGTGTTATATACTGTTTTTCCTCTCTTCATGCTATACCTTTCTCTGCATGATATTGACTGTATCCTGTTTTAAGTATCATATCTGAATGCTATGAAATTCTAAATTCAAATGCTCATCCCATATCTATATAATGGATTCCAGACTTCTATATCCAGCTACCTAATGGACATCTACATTTGGGTTTTCCACAGTTCTTACAATTCATCTCAGTTCTTACAAGTTCCAATTATTACAAATTCTAAGATGACCTCATAATTTACATATCTCCTAAACTCTGTTCATGCCTCTATGCCTTAAATACTTAAAGCATTTAAAAAACATTTTTGGGGGTGCCTGGGTGGCTTAGTCGGTTAAGCATCTGACTTTCGCTTGGGTCATGATCTCACGGTTCGTGGGTTCAAGCCCCGCGTCAGGCTCTGTGCTGACAGCCAGCTCAGAGCCTGGAGCCTGTTTCCAGTTCTGTGTCTCCCTCTCTCTCTGACCCTCCCCGGCTCATGTTGTCTCTCTCTCTCCTAGAAATAAATAAAAAACATTAAAAAAAAAATTTAAAAAACATTTTTGTGGTTTTGATATTTCTAAACCAGACTTAAATACAGGAAATTTTGGTAAAATTGTGCAAAATGCATTCTCTACATATGTTGCCAGGAATCAGGGCACAGACTCCCATCTGTCCTAAGGAGCCAACGTGCAATCAGTGAGAACCTTGAATTCCTACTTTTCAAGTCTCAAAAGGAATCACCCTCAAGTTATCCACTATACCCCTGGGATCTTCAGCATATTTCCAATGCTATTTTACAAAATGCAAAAAGTTTCCTAAAAACATCTTTTTGTTCAGTCTTATCATATATCTCAGACAAAATAATCTTGATGAGAAAGAATCCAGAAAGGAGAAAATAGACAGACATCAAGTAAAACATAATTTAACATTTTAATTAATTGTTTTCTCATATTTACACAAACTTGATATTTTAACAAAATATTTTGTAAGTTTATTTATTTTGTGAGAGAGAGAGAGAAAGTGCACATCTGAGAGCAAGCAGGGGGAAGGGTAGAGAGAGAACCCCAAGCAGGCTCTGAGATGTCAGCACAAAGTTCAATGTGGGGCTTGAACTCACAAACTATGAGATCATATCCTGATTCGAAATCAAGAGTTGGACACTTAACTGACTGGGCAGTTAAGCAAAGGCACCATGATGGGGGAGGGTGGTGGTGCAAATGCACCCAGAATAGAGAGAGGGGCAAAAGCCCCCAATATACAGGTATATGAAGCAAGCAAGATTAGGCATTCAGGGCAAAAATGCCTCCCCCCCCCCAATTTAGTACTATAGCAGAAAGCTGCTTTCACAGAAAGGAAGGACCAAATTAGGTAAACAGGTAAATAGGGCTATAGACCACTGCCTTGCAGGTGATGCTGGTAGAGTGGAGCTGATTTACAAAAGAAAAGGTACCTTGTTAACCCTGAAGTTATTTGCCCTATCTGTCTTATCCCTTAGGCTAGCTAAGATAAACAGACCAGGCGCCTCCTGTCTCCCTTAAACAACTATCTGCCTATCCGCCCAGTGCCAGGATTTTGTTTTCTATTGACCCAAACCCCAAACTCTATATCTTCAAAACCCCTTTCCCTCATCTCCATGAGTTGATGTTCACCAATTCATTGTCCCTTTGTGCATACCCATCACGTTTGTAAGCCTTCTGATGTTAATAAATACAGGGCGAGGATCCTTATTTGGAGCTCTTATTTTTTCCCAGACATTAGCTATCTCTTGCATTTAATCCTGCATTCTGCTTTCTTGCTAGACAGGAGAGAACTTTAGACCCAGAGTCTATGACACCCCAACAGAAATATTTTAAGTTAACATGGGAAGCCTATAATACTTTTATTGTTTCTTTGAAAGGATCTCCCAATCACTGATGTGTGGAGAAACATAAATATACTTTCTATATCTCTCACATGAAAGATGTTAGGGAAGGACTGTAAACCACCAAAGATACACTCTAGACCTCACTGCTCTCCCATTCCATGGCACATGCGCCAAACTGCAGCTGTAGATTTGCTTTTTCAAGTCCACAATCCATTACCCAGACCACATACAGAGAGGTATTTTGGAATTCAATTTTTTCTTCAGATTTTACAAAGATAACATGGGTCATACACTAAATATTGTTACTAAACAACTCTGACAGTATCTTAATCACACTCTATAATCATAAGTAATCATATGACTTCAACCAAGATAAGTAAAGACTTAAACAGCTCCATGAAAATTCAGGTCATGTTTTCTAACTAAATAGAATTTTATCATACTGAAACATAATTCATGTTATATTTTGGGGGACTTTTAAATTTTCAGCCTGCAGAAAAATGTGAATCTATATCTCTTGAGAATCAGAATGCAGTGAATAATAATGAAAATGAAGATCAAGAACTTCAACATATAATTGAAAATGTAAGTATATAATCCTTGTACCGCATAAAGTGTGTTAAATCAAACTAGAAATGATTACCTTGTTGGAATTTACTTTTAAAGTCACAAGAAAATAGGACAAAGAAAAATGGGAGGAAAGGAAAGCTAGAATACATTCATTAAAGTTCAAAGTTGTTAGTTCTTGAGTATAATCCTGGTTTAGATAAAGTACTGAGCTATTTAGTGTTTCACATACTTAATTCCTAAAATGGAAAATTATCCCTGTTATTTTTACTTCTAGGAAAAACCACCTAATCTCCAAGTATGTATAGTTGAATGTGAAGGTCATGGACTAAGGACAACAATTTTTTGTGATGACTATGAAATTTAATTAAAGTATACTTCTGTACTTATTTGGAAGAAATTAAGTTTTCATGAGTTTATAATAAAATTAAGAAATTCTACTTGGTAGGAAACATAATTGTTCTTATTAAAATATAACATTAAAATATTGTTCTGAAAAAATATTTCTCTAGATTTTTAAATGTTTAGAAATATTCAAAAGTTACAAGATCATGGCAGGTTTAAAAGACTAATGAATATTACTAGCTTAAGCAATGCTATCAGTTTAGTTTTATATAGAAGAACTTGATTTAAAATGTCAGATTGATGTCTTTATCACAGAGCATGAAAGGATTTTAGTGGAATTTTTTCCTTTTGTTTTCTAGATGAAACTATTTGACATCTCACCAGTTTGTGGTTTAATTGAATGATAATTTGATTTCAATTCAAGATTTTACATGCCTTCCTTAATGTTGCCTTAAATTCCACATGTTCTTTGTAGTTTGAAGCATTAGAGACCCACTTTTATACATCTTATTTTATCTCTAAAATAATCCTTAAGTCTGGTTTTATTTTTTTTTTCATTCCATCTTCCATTGCCATAACATATGACCTTACCTCTATCACTTCAATTCCTGTGACCATCACTGATGGATATATTCTATAATTCTTAGAGGCTTCTGCCCATGGAAAGAAATAAATGCAAAAATACATGTTTTACTCAATACTCAACTATTGAAAATATTCACCCATAAACAAAACTTTGTTCATTTGTCAGGGTTCTTCAAAGAAATGCAATCAATAGGATATTTTCGGAAATATATATAAAAGGAATTGGTTCATGAAGTTAACAAGGTCATAAAGTTCCACAGTCTGAGGTCTGAAAGCTGGAGAGACAGAAACCTGATGTGTAATTCAGTCTGAGACTGAAGGCCTGAAAACCAGGGAAAACAAAGGTTTTAAGACCCAGTCTAAGGCTGAAGTTCTGAGCACTAGCAGTTCTGATGGCCGAGCAGATAAAAGATGGATATCCCAGCTCAACAAGACAGAAACTTTGCCTGCCTTTGCCTTTTTCTTTTATTCAGATGTAGGTCCACATTGGTGAGGGACAGTATCTTCACTCGGTCTACTGAAGCAAATGCTAATCTTCCAGAAACACCCTCACATACACCCAGAGATAATGTTTTACCAGCTCTCTGGGCATCCCTTAGTCAAGTTGACACACGAAATTAAACATCACATTTTGAAAATCAAAAAAATGGGGCGCCTGTGTGGCTTAGTCGGTTAAGCGTCCGACTTTCGCTTAGGTCATGATCTCGCAGTTCGTGGGTTCGAGCCCCGCGTCGGGCTCTGTGCTGACTGCTGGCTCAGAGCCTGGAGCCTGTTTCAGTGTGTGACTCCCTCTCTCTCTGACCCTCCCCTGCTCACGCTGTCTCTCTCTCTCCTAGAAATAAATAAAACATTAAAAAATTTTAAAAAAATCAAAAAAGTAATATTTATTTTGTTTTAAAATATCAAAAGAATATAGGGGAAGCTTTGGCTCTTGGTTTGAGCTCATGTCACAATCTCACAATCTGTGAGTTTGAATCTGCTGTCAGCTCAGAGCCTCCTTGGAATTCTATCTCCTCTTCTCTCTCTGCCCTTTCTGCATTCTCTCTCACTCTAAAAATAAATAAGTAATCTAAAATAAATGAATAAATAAATAAGACCTAAAATATTTTTAAAATTTGATAAATTCCAATCAAATTAATCTGAATTTGTAAATTTTTGCAGGTGGTTGTTTTGGACAGATCAAACACAAGAAAATACATGGTTAATATTCAAGAAACAAGTGCACTGTCACAAGAGAACCTGTAGGTGCTAAAATGTTAATAAGGCAATATTAACATATTTAGTCAATAATTTTGACAGCCTAGGACAGGGAGAGCTCTAGGCCAAATGTACCTATTGTCTATTTTTGTACAGCTTACTGGCTAATGTTAAATGATTGAAAAATAATCAATAGAAGAATAATATTTTGACCTGTGAAAATTACATGAAATTTCAATTTTGGTGCCCATAAATACAATTTCATAGAACACAGCCACATGTATTCATTTATATATTGTTGATGGCTTCTTTTATGCTATAATGGCAGCGTTGAGTAGAAGCTTCACACGCATATATGGTGTTCTCTTACTGTGCTCTTACACAAAACACAAATTAGAGAAACATTTGTCATTCTACAGTGTCTCAAGTTGGACTCCAAATGAAATGTAATCTTCCATGAAAGAATTAATGCTTCTTATTAGTCAATTTGTGTTAAAAAGTGTAGTAGATCTGTATTACAAAATGATAATCTATTGTTAGTATACTTTGAATTTGTCTCTTGTTATGGAAGTATTTAATTACCTTGAGTTGAGTAGTTAATTACCTTGTAGTATTTAATTACCTTGTAGTTGAGTCTTGGCCTACACAGCCTAAAATATTTACTATCTGACCACTTAGAGAAAAAAATGCTGACTTCTGGCAAAGATGAAAGAAATTACTTGAAATATATATATTAGCAAGCAAATGTTACAAATAGAAAATTGGAAAAGCCTTCTATCTATCTAATAAAGTGAATTTATAATTCATTTCACAAACAACATTTTAAGCCAAAGATGGCTTCACTGGATAAAAATTCCATGGAACATTTAAGGAAAACTAAATGTATTTAAATACAATTTATTTATGGAACGCCTGGGAGGCTCAGTCATTAAACACATGACTTTAGCTCAGGTCATGATCTCTCGGTTCAAGAGTTCGAGCCCTGAGTAGGGTTCTGTGCTGACAGCTGGGAGCCTGGAGCCTACTTTGGATTCTGTGTCTCCCTTTCTCTCTCTGCCCCTCCCACCCCTGCTCATGTTCTGTTTCTCTTTCTCTCAAAAACAAATAAACATTAATTTAAAAAAGGAAAATATATTTAAGAAAAAATACATGTTTGTGTACAATTATCAACACAAACTCTCTCATAAATTAAAGTGGATCACTTCTCGGCTCATATTATGAGGCAATAACTCTGACCAGACCAAAAAACAAATCACAAGAAAGGAAAACTATAGAATAATAACTTTCATAAATCTCAACCAAAAAGACAAAATTAACAAATGAGATCCAGCCATATATAAATGGATAAGATATCATATCGAAGTTGAGTTTATTTAAGTAAAGCAAGTTTGGGTTAACTGAAAAAAAAATAATGTAATCGACCATATTAAAAAAAAAAGAAAGAGAAAAACTTGATGGCCTTTTCAATAAATGAAAAAATTTGATTAATTCAACTATCATTCATGATAAAATCTCAGCAAAGGGGGACTATAACGGAGCTTACTGTGTCTCATTAAAGATGATCCCATTTGAAACCTATCATCACGCTGAACCGTGAAATGCTCAATGGTTTCTCCTTAAGATTGAGAATAAGCTAGAAAAGCCCACTCACACTTTTTTCTATTCCAATCTGTTCTATACATTTATATGATTCTCCTCATGTGAAGGCAACCCTGCCTCGATCGCTGTATCTTTCTATTTAGCATACCTTCAAATTAAGTATGAATCCTCAAATTTGTTATTTTGTTAAAAGTATTTTGGGGGTCATACTAGGATACTTTGTCTTTCTATATAAATGTTAGAGTAAGATGGCCAATTGCTTAAAAAAGAAGAAACCTATGGGAATTTTTACTAGTATTGTGATAAATCTGTAGATGTATTTGGTGAGAATTAGCATCTTAACATTCTTGAGTCTTCTGATTCATGAACATATCATCTCTTTCCTTGTATTTACTTAGGCTTTGAAAACATAGAATTCAGAAGTGTATAGTGTTCAGTGTACAAATCTTGCACATATTTTGTTAAATTTAATGCTAAATATTTCACATTTGTGTATTGTCTGATAGTGTGTTTACATTTAATGCACCAAATTTTTCATTGCTAGTATTTAGAAATAATGACCTTTGTGTAATAACCTAGTATTTTGCATTCTTATTAAATTCACTCATTATTTCTAGGGGGTATTTTTTTAGATTAGTTAATATTTTTTATATGGGCAGTTTTTATTCTGTTACATTCTTATTTCTTTCATTTCTTTTGGTGCATTATTGCATTGTCTGGGATGATCATATGACACATAACAATATTACATTCTATCTATATTTCTGCCTTCTTCAGCGTTCTATGTAGCATATAAAATATTTTCTTATGTTTGTGGACTGCTGATCTCTACTCTGATCCCACATATTTCCTTATTGTTTACTATTTTTACTTCTTAATTGATTCTATTTTTTCATTTATTTTTATATTTGAGAGAGAGAAATGGTGTGGGTATGAGTGGGGGAATGGGACAGAGAGAGAGAGAGAGAGAGAGAGAGAGAATGAATGAATGAATCTTAAGCAGGCTCCACACTCAGTGCCGAGGCTGATGCATGGCTGGATCCCATGATCTTGGGATCATGACCGGAGACAAAATCAAGAGTTGGACACTCAATCCACTGAGCCACCCAGGCATCCCTTTACTTCTTAAAGACAATGTATACGATAAAGGGAGATTTGAACTGTGAAATTTTATTGTAGTACTTATTATACACCCTCAATACTCTAGCCTCATCTCCTACCACTTTCCTCCTTGTTCTACTTCCACAGTGAATTTGTTGTTTACCTAGACATGCCAGGTACTCTCTCAATTCTGAATCTTCGCCTTTGCTGTTCTTTCTGCATGGAGCACACTTGCCCTAAATAGCCATATAACACATCCCCTTGCTTCTTTCTGGTCCTTCCTCATGTTTCCTTATCAGTGAAATCTACCCTGACTGCTCTATATAAACATACCAATTCCTTTCCAGAGGCTCGCTTAGACCCCTGACATTCCTGATTTTTCTCAATGCCATTTATTAACATTTAGAGTATTATTATATTTATTTTCTCTCCTTATTGGAATTGAGCATCATAATAGGGACAATATATATTTTGTTCATTGTAGCATCCTCATCAATTAAAATAGTGTCTGACAAATTATAGATGCTCAGTAAATATTTTGTGGATGAATGAATGAATGAATAATGTATCTATCATTCCAATGAGAACGCAAAATGTGTTTTGTGTATTTATTCAGTATATTAACAAGTGCTAGTTATGGTCAATGCAAGGGCAAGATAATTTTAGAATTTATAAAATTATTTTTGAAAATACAGTATTTTGAACGTGAAACATGTACAGAAACTGTATAAAGAAAATGAAGCATAGAACATTTATTTTAAAAAGTGGAATTAATAGCATGTATTTCATGAATTGGTAGTGGAAAAGATAGCAAAAAAATATTATTTCTTATGTACTTTATGAAACTCAAAGCTGTTGCTTTCTTTTTTTTTTTTATATTTTTATTTATTTCTAGGAGAGAGAGACAGCGTGAACAGGGGAGGGTCAGAGAGAGAGGGAGTCACAGACTGAAACAGGCTCCAGGCTCTGAGCTGGCAGTCAGCACATAGCCTGACTCGGGGCTCGAACCCACGAACCGCGAGATCATGACCTAAGCGAAAGTCGGACGCTTAACCGACTAAGCCACCCAGGCGCCCCTGTGTCTTTTTCTATCAAGAATAAATAAACATTAATCATTTTTAAATAATTATGATTAATATGTTAAAGGAAATTTATCAGACCTTATCTAGACCAGAAGGAAAAAACTCACTTAATTCTTTCAGTGAATAAGTGAATATGATATACCCCACTTTCATTTTTCACAACTCAGTTTAATTTAGATACCATAAAATGATCAGATTTTTTAAGCTATTGAAGTGATTAGCCACATGGTCATCAGCAGTGGTGAAGTAATTATAGAAACATAACTAGGTTTAAAGGAGATAGCATTGTTGCATCGTGATGGATATACTCAGCGGGAGACACAGTATATTTCTTCTGGTCAGAGATGCACTTTTAATTTTTTTTTTAAAAATAATTTAATGCTTATTTTTGAGAGAGACAAGAGAGACAGAGAGATAAAGCATGAGCTGGGGAGGGCCTGAGAGAGAGGGAGACACAGGATCTGAAGCAGGATCCAGGCTCTGAGCTGTCAGCACAGAGCCTACACGGAGCTCAAAGCCACTAGCCATGAGATCATGACCTGAGCCAAAGTCAGACGCTTAACTGACTGAGCCACCCAGGTGCCCCTTTGGAGGCCCCCCCAAGGTTTTTATAAGATCATACAGTTGCCGCATGCTGTGTGGCAAATTCCCTCCAAGCTCCAAGATGAGTTGTCTGTATCATTGCTCTTTTATCATTGTTTAGAAGAACTGACATGTAGATTTTTAAACCTATATAATACTTTTAAAATAAAATGTTAACAATAGTAGGAACTTATCAGCAAGGACATATATTTTTCCCTGGACATGGAAAGGAAAGGTGATAAGAGCAGAGGAGGAATGGAGGTAACTCTCAAGAGATTCTTTGTCTTCTGTTTTATAGGATCCAAGAAAATCTACTTCCAAGTAAAACATGTAAACCTGCAAGGAAAAAGACACTGCAATTATGTACCTATAGTAAGGTCTATGCATATATGTTTGCCTAGGTAAATATGAAAATAAGACATGTTAAAAATTTAAAAATAGAAAACAAGATTTTATTTCATTTTGATTTGTATCTCAGAAGCATAGAACCATATTAAAAGAAAAAGAAGCAGAAGAAAAAAAAAAGGAGGCATGAAATATCTTACCATTGTTATTACACTATTTCTGAGTGGGGAAAAATATATGTATACATGTACACACACATACACACATTCATGAATATACAGTGGGTAAGAAGATATAACAGAAGGTAAATTATTTTTCCAAAAACTGAGGCATTATTTAGCAAGGCAAAAAGTTTACTTATCATTTTCAAATATAATTATAGCTTTTTCTTCAGCTAGCTCCACATACTCTTGTTCAGTTTTGCCTAAGCTAACATTATTCAGCATTTTACGGTTAATAATAGTTCTAGGATAATTATGTAGATAGAGTACTTTTATTATTATTAAAGTTTTCTAGGATTTAGAAATCTCTCATTTAATATCTTTGTCTCAATTTGTTACTGCTCATTGAGAAGTTCTAGTCAATTCTAGGTTAGAACTGAGTAAAAATGAATCAAAATTGAAAATAAAAGTTAAATTTCAGAGTTAAAACTATCTGGTTTTCAATATATGACTATTTTAAAGGATCTTCAGGAAACATATTTTTCTTAAAAGCACCTGTATAAAATCATCTAGTATAAAAATATTGATACAGGTTTATGTAAAGAAATGTATTTTGTCTTTATAAAGGAACTAAAGGTCTTTGACATAATTATTATAGTCTTATAATACCGATAGTATATTTTTATGATTAATAATATTTATTAACTATTTTGTGGAAACCAGGGAGATTGGAAAAATAGAAGTAAATCTCAATGAACAAGTTGGTTAACCTAGAAGCAGAAATATAAAGGTCAACATTAGCATTTTTGGGTAGATATATTAAGATCTTTTATCCTTTTACTCAATTTGTTTAAATATTTTCATGTTAAAAAGTCAGAGTGATTCATATTAAAATTTTATAATAGAGTTTGTCTTCCACAAGCACGGGATAACAAATTACCTCAACCATAGAGAGCAACCAGAGTTGACAATAAAATTAGATTTTGTAAATGAACTATGACATGTTCATCTTTGATAATCTAGATTTCAATTTCAAGGAGCAACCTCATATACCCAATATGGTAGCACATATTAATGGCCTCTCAGATATGTCTACATCCAAATCCCTGGAACCTGTACATATTACTTCCACAGCAAAGGACGAATAAGGTAGGAAATAGAATTAAGGGTGTTAATCAATTGTTTAGCTCAAGGAGATTGTCCTGGTGGGTCCAACGTAATTATAAGGGTCTTTAATGTAAAAAAGGGAGGCAGGAGTTTCAGTGCTTGGGTGTTGCTATATGAGAAAGATTCCACCAGGTATTATTGACTTTGATGCTGGAAAGGGATCAGGAACCAAAACCTTTGGTTTTGGCGAGCAGCCTCTAAAACCTGGAAAATACAAGGAATTGGATTCTCTCCTGGGCTTTCCATAAAGAAATATAGTCTTCCTGACACCTGGATTTTAGCCTCATGAGATAGACCCATACAAGATTTCTAACCTACAGGACTGTAAGATAGATAATAAGGATAATATAGGGGAGCCTAGGTGGCTCAGTTGGTTAAGTGTCCGACTTCGGCCCAGGTCATGATCTCACAGTTTGTGAGTTTGAGCCCCACATCAGGCTCTCTGCTGTCAACATGGAGCCCACTTTGATCCTCTACCCTCTCTCTACTGCCTCTCTTGTGTTCTCTCTCTCAAAAATAAACATATACAATTAATTTAAAAAAAAAGAAAAATATATATTTGTTACTAAGTTTATGATAACTTGCTACAGCAGAAAAAAGAAACTAATGCATTTACCAAAAACAGATATTAAAGAAAACATTTGTGGACACCTGGATGACTCAGTCAGTTAAGCATCTGTCTGACTCTGGATTTTGACCCAAGTCATGATCTCAGCACCATGAGATTGAACCATCATGTCAGGCTCTGAGGACACAGCTGGGGGCCTGCTTGGAATTTTCTCTCTCGCACTCTCTCTCTGCTCTTTCCTTGCTTGCATGCTCTTTCTCTCTCCCTCAAAATAATTTTACAAAAAAGTTTGCTATGAGCTAAACTTATATTCTAATTTTATTTTGTATAAATTAATATATAATAAAGTATAAAACTTAAATCTATTTTATATATTTTTAAAAATATTTTTTAATGTTTTTTTGGGAGAGAAAAAGAAAGAGAAAACATGAGCAGTGGAGGGCCGGAAAGAGAGAGAGACACAGAATCTGAAGCAGGCTCCAGGCTCTGAGCTGTCAGCACAGAGCCCGATGCAGAGCTCAAACTCATCAACCATGAGGTCATGACATGAGCCAAAGTCAGACGCTTCACCAACTGAGCCACTTAGGTGCACCTCAAATATATTTTTTATATCTACTCATGTTTTGAGACTCTCACCTCCTTTATCAGACCTTTCTGAAAAATTCAAGATAAGCCTAGCATTTCACATTTTCTAGGTTTACATGAAATTAGGAAAAAAGAAAATTTGGAAGTGTAATATGTAACATCTGCATAATCAAGTACATATGTCTTAAGTGAACACTCAGTGAATCCTTAAATTTTGAATCATTTACAGCATTAACTGTTTTTTAGAATCTCAGCTAGAATATTATCAGAAATCTCAGAAGCCATTTACATTCTTCTTACCAGAAGATACTCTAGCCAAAGGTAACTACTACTCTGAATTTTAGCACCTTAGATTTCTTTTGATTTCTTCTTAGATTTCTTAGATTTCTTTTGATAGTTTTTGAACCTTATTTACATAAATGGAATCATATAGTATGTACTTTTTTTAACCTGGGGTCTTTTACTCAATATTATATCTGTATTAATTATCTATGTTGCTTCATGTAGTTCATTTTTCTGATTGTTGTATGTTATTTTGATGTATGAATATGCCACGATGCAGAAGGAATTGAAGTTGCTAACCAATTACCTTTAACATAGAAATTTATCCTGAATTATCTAGTGAGCCCAGAGTAATCACAGGTATTTAAATGTGGAAACAAACACATCCACATACACATGAGATTATTAATGAGTCAAATCTTTAAATCATTTTGGGGAGAGTTGACATCTTCACAATATTCAGCTTTCTAGTATATGCTTTTCAATCTATGGAACTCTATAACCATAACCTCCAATTATTTAGGCTTTTAATTTATCTCACACATCTTTATGTTTTTTTCCTTGTGCTTTCTGTTCAAAAGAAAACACAAAGATAAAAAATTCATAGAGAAGACACTGATCCCTTAGATTTGTAGATATTTTTCTTTGGGTTTATGGTATTCTGTCAAAAACCATTTTCTGAGATAATAAGAAAACTATAAATAAACTGCAATTGAACACACACACACACACACACACACACACACACATACACATATCTCAAGTGGCAAATTTACTCTTTTGTTATATCCTTCTTTGAATGTAAAGGGAAAACATTTTTATAGTGTAAATTAAACTTTCCTAGACTATCTCAAACATTGCCAATGCAAACTTTAGCTTCTATGCGTGAAATAGTTACTTGACAAATAACATCAACTTGTAAAATGTATTTTTATTATATTAAATTATATGATAAAAAGGTAAACAGTGTAATTTTTTGCTTTTTGTTTCCTATTTTTGTTTTCTAACTCAGTATATATATATATACATATACATATATACATATATAGGTATACGTGTATGTGTATATACACATATATATGTGTGTATATATATACATATATGTATACATATATGTATATGTATATATATAGTGTATACTTTGTGTATATATATATTACTTTCATATGAAATATGTGCTGAGGATATTAATACTCAACTGATCTTTCATTCTCAACAAATATTGTTTCTTTGGAGCTAATAATTAATTCTTTTACTTTCCTTTACTTATTTTCTATCAATGACTATTTTTTCTTTAATTTGCTGCACGAGCTTTTCAAGGACATAGAAATATCTTACTTTTTTTTACAAATGCCTAATCTTATCAGATAATCTGTCCCTTGCAAGGCCCACAGGTTTTCTGTTCTAATTAGCAACAGGAAGTAGACTGACAAGTCTGGGGGTAGGTTGTGGTTCTGGGATTCCTCTCTATTATTCTCCTGTGTTTGATGCCCATTTCTATTTAAATGCAATGTCCTATTTTTTCTTAGTTTCATGCTTCATTTTCTGAATCAGAATCCTTCAGTTGATTCATAAGGAAGACTACATAAGATATAAAAACGACTGTCTTTTTACATCTTTAAAATATTTTTATTCATCTCTTGCTATTAATTATTTAGTCTAATATATCAGTTTATAAAATATATTTGTTACAGTCACTAGATATTAAATACTCTAAATGTATTTATTTTCCTTTTTTTCCTCGTTTTGGTCCCCTTAAGTCTTTTTGTGTTTTTTTTTTTCCTTGCTTATTTTCCAAGTGTTTGTTTGTTTTGCTCTGTTATCTTTGAACCCTTCTGCTAATTTTGTTTCTGTTTTAGTTACCATATTTTAAATCTTTCAAGGTGTTTCTTGTCCTCAAAACTTTCAAAATGGCCTTATTTTCTTGTTTTATGGAAACAGTATATCTTATCTGTCTGAATATGGTCAGTATATTAAGTTTTGCTCTGTTCCCTGCACCAGCTTTCTTTCTTCTAAATGTGTGGTTTGTCTCTTTATTTTAGTTTTTCTTCATTCCTAAGGATCTACTTAAATGTTTGGTCATATTTGGCTCTCCTTGTTTAAGATAAGGCACTGGAAAGGTGAGGGTGGTCTGAGTGTGAATGGGAAAATGTACATGAAGGACATGTCCATGACTTTACATAGGATCCAGTCTTCTCATTTGGAGATTCCCATATCTCAGATATGATAAAAGATTTTTATCTGCCCAGTCTTTTTCCTGGGCAGTCATTTTGCAAGATTTGGGGATGGGGAGCATAAACTACCTATGTATACCTACTTTTGTTAAGAACACAAAATATATTTGGAAAATGATGCCAAAATGTAATAGCTATATTTGTACTGTATCATTAATCATAGCTTCAAACCTCATGCCCCATGCCTTTGAGTTTGGTGTCCTATGATGTCTGGAGAGCTTTGATTCAATTTCCCCTGTGAGGAAAACTGTATATTTTTTTATGGAAGACATGGAAGTTTAGGTATCTTGTTACTTGGTATGCAACACTGTTTTCTTTAAATTTAAATACCTGAGGGATTCTATAAAGAAACTGATTTATATGTTAGTCTCTCCCCTTTCCTGCTTAGATTGCAAATTCTTTTGCTCTAGAAAGTCAATTCATGTTCTTTCTTCTAGTTTTTATTTTTCAATAACATTCTAAATATTTTATTCATTTTTTTTCCCTGTCTCCAGTTCACTTTTATTCCTCTAACGCCAATTTATTAAGGCTTGGGACAGAAGAACATATAAAATATGTAATATGTTTTCCTTGAGATCTCTCTTTTTAATCATCTTACAGAGAGATCCCAACCATTACTGTGCCTTTAAAATTGTCAAATATGCAATTAACTCCAAAAATAGTCACTTTATTTATGACATCACCACTATCTGCAGCCTTCAATGTCTGATATACTTGACATCACACTGAATAGTGTATTGCCATTAAAAATGTCACTACCAACTTTAACACAATTTACTAATTCTCTAGCTTCTCACTCTTATACTTGTTTTTCCAGTTTGGATTAATAATATCACCTTTGTCTTCATTAACTACATAAAACATTGTGTGGGGAATTTTGTTTTTATTCTTACATCATAGACAGTCACAGTGTTTTGTCAACCTTCACTTCTGTTCTTATTGTTACTTCTAAGTTCTCTCATTTCATACCTCCTTGACTACTTAGCCTTAGATTAAGTAGATTTAATGTCCTTGTTTGTAAAATATAGAGAAGTGAGAAACAAAAGTAGTAAATATTCATTTACTGGTTTACATTGGTAGATGATTTTTTGCCCACAAATTTAATGTTCACGATGTTCTTACAATGTCATTGTTCTTATTTTTAAACATTTTCAATGAAATATTACAAATGTATGATAAACTGATTTAAATGTATTAAATTTAAGTATATACGGCTAAGTGAATATTTACATGTACAC
Organism: Hyaena hyaena; assembly: GCF_003009895.1. Classification (NCBI taxonomy): domain Eukaryota; kingdom Metazoa; phylum Chordata; class Mammalia; order Carnivora; family Hyaenidae; genus Hyaena; species Hyaena hyaena. The sequence continues at coordinate 755,308 of NW_024080880.1, read as the reverse complement.
ATACCCAGAAACTTTCGCTGTGCTCCTTCCTAGTCAGTCCTGACCCCCAAGCACCAAACATAACCATTACTCTCACTTCAAATACTATTTAATAGTTTTACGTGTACTTGAACTTCATATAAACAAAATCATACTATATGTACTATTTTGCTTAGAGCCCCTTCCACAGGAACACAATGTGAATTTTTCCATGTTTGTGTATTTTTTAGTAGTTTTATTTTAAATTTCTTTGTTACAATTTAGCTGTTCCACTGTTGGGTTGGCATCTGAGTTGTTTTGAATTTTAATATGTAACAAGTAATATTACTATAAATACTTTTGTACATATGTTTTGTGAGATATATATGTAATATTTTAGGAATTTATTTGGGAAGAGATTACTAATTTAAATGTGTAGTTTTGATTATTGCTGCTATCTTTAGCTTGTGTCTAGAATCATTTAAAGCCTCAGCAGCACCAGGTATTAAAAAGTACTCAATCATAACAGACAGTTAATGCTGTTTGTCACTTGGGACTTATTTCAAACAAATCATCTACACATTACTTTTGCTTCTACATGTTGTTTGGGTTTCTCACAAAATGGACACTGGATCTATGAGGGAGCGTTCCCCAGGAGATCCAGCAGGATGTTGCAAAGGCTTCTGATGCCAAGACTTGAATGTCCCAAAACATCATCTCTGTCTACTCAGCTGTCCAAGCCAGTTGCAAAGGGCAGGCTGATTCAAGAGGAAGGAAGGTAAGGTTTGAATACTAAGGTTTGGGGCCATCTTGGAGACCAGCTACCAAATGTATTACCTTTTGTAAACATCCAGTTTCCAGAACGGTTACTCTAATGTATAGATGCTCTAGGCCCTCCACACCCTCATTAATACTTGAAACTTTCAATACTTGTAATTGTAGCCATCTTGGTGTATGTATATAGGCAAATAATTGAGATTTTAATTTTCATTTTCCTAATGAGTGTGTTGCTGAGCAACTCCAAACCTGACCACTTACATGTTCTCTGATGTAAAGTGTCTGTTTTGGTTGTGCCCATTATTTATTATTTGTAGAAATATTTATCTATTTGAAATGCATATTCTATGTCAATCAAATATATCTATCATTCATACGCTTTTATATGTGGTTTGTCTGTGCCATCTTGATAATGTCACCCATTTATGAAAAAGTTACTGATCACAATAAAATGCAAAATATTTTTTCTTTTATATTTAGTGTTTTTATATTCCATTAAGAAATTTCATCTATGCCAAGGTAATAACAATATTTTAGAAAGTTTAATTCTAGAAACATTATATTTCATGTTTTTATTAAGGTTTATAGTCCATTCAAATTATTTTTTCTATTTGAGTAGGAATAAATATTCATTTCCTTCCATACAATATTTAACTGTTCCATGACTACTGAAAGAGATATTCTTTTCTTTCCAAATTTCAGGGCCTTTTTGTCATAAATCTGGTAACTATATATGTTTGGTTCTATTTCTAAAGTTTCAATTATCTTTTTGTGGTCTATTTGTCCATATGCTTTGCTTATGTTTTGTTATATTTTTTCCAAGGTACCTATGTTGGTGGTCTTTTAGCCTCTAGGAAAGTATAGATGATGAAATCTAAGTGACCTGCCCCAAATTAATAGCTAGCAAATGAAGGAATAAAGTGTCATGCCCGTCCCTGTCTGCCTAAACAATCTGTGTTATTGATACCTCATAATGCAAATATCTGTGATAATAATACCATTTTCACACAGAATTAAATGGAATAACATTAAACGAATAACAACAGTGAACCCTCTTTACTAGCTCGAAAGCACTAAAACACCAAATAAATTATTAAGAGATAGATTATGTTTTTTTACCGACTCAGAAGACATCAGTTGTGAGTTCTGTCTATATTAGCTATTTGGCATTGAATAAGGGACTTACACTTTTTTGTGACCGAGAATATCTGCTCTCAAACTATATTTCTTAAATCCTTGCATAAAGTTAGACCATACATTTTCTACCATCCTTTGTAGGTACTTATGACTATGTGATTACATTTTGGTCAATGAAATAAGGCAGCAGTGATGTGCAGCCCTTCCAGTTCTGTCCAGTAAAAACTTGCCATGCATTTTTCTTCACTATCTACCTTGCCTAATATGCTGGTTGGATATTAATACACAGGACAGGGGTGCCCGGGTAGCTCAGTCAGTTAAGCATCCGACTTCGGCTAAGTCAGGATCACATGGTTTGTAGGTTCAAGCCCCACGATGGGCTCTGTGCTGACAGCTAGCTCAGAGCCTGGAGACTGCTTCAGATTCTGTATCTCCCTCTCTCTCTGGCCCTCCCCTGTCCATGCTCTCTCTTTCTCTCTCTCTCTCAGAAATAAATAAAATATTACATAATTTTTTTTAAAAGTGCATAGGACAAATTCAGAAACCACAAGCTGAAAGAGGCTGAGCTTTCATCAGCCTGAATTCCAGGATGCCTATGTGAACCAGAAAACTTTCCCACATACCTGATTCTGTAAGCTTCTATCAGAGACACCATGGCCAAGAAGTAAGTGTCTATCAAATTAGCTCTTTCACATTTCAGGGTTTACATATTTTATAGTATGTAGTGTATAATATTTTGTATTTAATTTATATAGTATTTTGCATTTAGTTTGTTACCCATATAAAATCTTTTTTTATATTTAAAAATGTATAATCTACATTTTTTAAGTTTGTTTTTTTATCTTATACTAGTTACAACATGTGTACATAATATATTACAGCAGTAGCCAAAAAAAGAATAAAAAAGAGGAAAACAAGCTGTTTTAATAAACAAGTAGTTGTTTATAGTAAATTTTAGACAAAATGCATGTTGAAAAATACTCCCTTGTCTTTAACTCTATTGCCTTTTATTATATGCTATAAATCCTAAAATTAATTAGGACTGAACAAATGATAAAAAATAAAATTCCCAAACCACAGCATTTGTTTCAATGCCAATCCAGATACACTTATATGAAATTTTATAATGCACTTTCAAATTGAAAATAGCTTCTCTGGTATTGGAGTTTTAGAGTTTTATATTGGGGCTCTTTTCTGGAATAAAAATATATATTGTTTATAGTAGCATTCATGTGTAAAATGTAGTTCAGAATATATTCTATAAACTTAATCAAGCATACACTTTTCCATTTTAAAACGTCTGGTTCCAATTTTTTTCTTACTTTGTGGAATGGTTAAATGGCCAAGTATTCAAAAAGACTCAGGAAAATAGCATATTCATTCTTGATTTAGTTGAATCATTTTTCCTCTTTCTCTCTATCAGTATCAGAGTCATAAAAAATAAAAAGAAACATATAAGAAGTAGTTCTGTAGCTGTTACATCTCTCTTGTTAGGAGTACAACTGACAGTGGGGCCAGCATGCCAGCAGTCGCCTGGGGCTCTAGCAAAGATTAATCTGTTGAAGGATAAACCATCTTTAATACATTGCTCTTTCATAATCTCTTAGATTCCTGTGATATTACATTATATTACAACTCCTACTTCAAAGATCTCAGAGTGCCTCACAGATGTCATATATTTCTATCAGACTCCCTCCAAGGTCAAATCTGCAAAAAATTATTTCCCCCTTTTTTTGTGTGATGGGTTTCTCTAACCATGCAGCAATTGTAATGAAATGTTCAGCATAAATAACTTTACCTGTAATCACAATTATGAGGTGGAATATGCAAAAGTAAAAAGAATCATAGCTGAATTTTTAGTTGTAATAAATTTTCCAATTTAAATTATTTCATCATGATTATTAACATAACTGATGAGAAAACTTTACAAAACCTTCATTATTCAGTTATATGCATCCTTTAAAATTTATTCTCAACAAAAATAGGTTTGCTAATTTTTTTTCAAAATGAGGCAATATGTTCTCATGGAAAATGAATTTGATTTGTTTTGAATTAAATCACCTTTCTATTTTGATTCTTTTCATTTTTAAATGTTTATTTATTATTTTGAGAGAGAGAAAGACAGAGCAAGAGTGGGGGATGGGAAGAGAGAGAGAGATACAGAATCCGAAGCAACCTCCAGGCTTTGAGCTGTTACCACAGACCCCAAAAGAGGGCTCAAACCCACAAAACTGTGAGATCATGACCTGAGCTGAAGTCAGATGCTAAACTGACTGAGCCATGTAGGCCCCCTTCCATTTTGTTTCTGACACTAACTAGCTATCTAATGTCACTATGAAAATCACCAATTGAATATTGAAAGTTTTGTGCACTCTAAACTATTACTGAAACTAACCAAACCCAACTGATAAAATAGGAAACTGGAAAAAATATTTATGTATACATGTGTATATCTTTTATCTTAAAATTGCAGAAAACTAAGATCAGTATATAACAGCTACAATTTGATGAGCATCAGCTATGCATCAGAAAAAAAATGAATAAACTATTTACCAGGAAAGATAAAAGTAATATTTTGTAGGTCAGGATATTGAGAATCAAGTGGGCTAAGTGACTTTTAAATTCATCTAGTAAGTGGACTAGTTTAAATGTGAATCAAAGATTACTAACCTTTAAATTTTCTGTGATACTGTAGTGTCATCTGCTATTTGAGGAATATCTCATATAGTTTTGGAGAGAATGCCAGAAATATTTATAAAATTGCCTTCAAACTAATGACATCTATGCTGAAATGCCCACTATTCTCTACCAACAGTAATAGTCTTGGGCTTGAACAAATGTGCACACTCCTGGGACACAGTAGCCCAGGTTTATTTAGTTTTAATGAAACATAGAGGACAGCCAACAGGGCACACACAACAGAATAGCAGATGTGTCCTGACTTTCAAGGCAGCTTCTGATTGTCTTCATTACTTGGCACTGAGACACACCTGATCGAGAGAGACACAGCCACGTGGATGAGAAACTCCTCAGTTTAGGGAATAGTTATTTCCGGCATCCTTTTCGGTCTTATATGGGCACATAGCCTTCTAATAATGACATGACTAGCTCCTACTATCTAGTTTAGCAACATTCTGTCAGTTACTGGTTACTTAACAATTCTACGTCATAAATTATCAATCTGAGCAGCCAGATGGCTTCATGGCAACTTCAACAGGATTGTCATTTATTTCATATCTGATACATTCTTATATATTGCATCGGGAAGGAGTACAGGAAGGATCATATGGAAGGTCAAATTATCAGGCATTCTTGAGGTTAGAAGGAAGACTATGGGACAGTTGTTTAACCATTCTTTTTCAGAGCCTATCAAGCTTATGCACCTGACTTAACTGGAAATGCATAAAGCCAATTTCTTTCTGCCAAGGGCACTCATATGTGCTGCTTCTAATTCTCCATTGAGGTGTTAGATAGTTTTCTCTTCATAAAAAGTCTATGCACATATAAGTCTAATCTGCTCTTTTCAAGTGAGAAAATGTTCTGAGGGCAAAGATCTTGTGCAAAGGAAAAAATTAAGTTAGAGACAAGGAACCTATGTCCTCATTATACTGTCCCCTGTTGAGGACATCAAGGAAATATATTGAATTCTCCGATTCTTAATCTGTATATTAGGTGGGATTGACTAGATGATATGAAAACCTATTTACAAATCATGGGGTACCTGGGTGGTTCAGATGGTTTGTGGAGAATAAGCTTAAGGATCCCCCAGGCTTACACCAATGTGTTAACAAGGCATAAAGAAGTACAAAGCCATAGGATGCTCACACCTGAGTTTGGGTAAACAAGATAAGGGAACCAAGAATAGGGAGGTGCAAAGGCACCAAGAATAGAGAGGGGCTGCAGAGCCCTCAGAATAGAGAGGGAGGGGCAAAGGCACCAGAGTAGAAAGGGGTGCTGAGGCACTCAACACAAAGGTATATGAGGTAGGCAAGATTAGGCATTCAAGGCAAATGTCCCCCAATTTAGTACTATAGGAGAAAGCTGCTTTCACAGGAAGGAAGGACCAAGGTAGGTAAATAGGTAAATTGGGAAATAGACCACTCCTCTGCAGGTAAAGCAGCCCAGAGTGGAGATGATTAACAAAAGAAAACGTGCCTTGTTAACTCAGAGGTCACCTGTCTCATCCCCTAAGTTAAGTAAAATAAACAGAGGCGGTGCCTCATGCCCTCTATAAACAACCTTCTGCCAGACTGCCCGGCATCAGGATTTTGTTTTGGATCCCAAACCCATAACCCCAAATATCTTCAACACCCCCTTTTCCTCACATCCCCAAGTTAATGTTCACAGTTCCATTGTCTTTTTGTAAACATCCATCTCCATGTTTGTAAGCCTTCTAGTCCTAATAAAAACAGGGCAAGGACCCTTATTCGGGGCTCTTGTCTTTTCCCAGACATTAGCCATCTCTCTCTTATTTTAATCTTGTATCTGCTCTTTCGCTGGCTGAGAGAGAACTTTAGACTTAAAGTCTACAACATTGGTTGAGCATTCAACTTCAGCTCAGGTCATGGTCTCACGGTTCATGAGTTCGAGCTCCACATCTGGCTCTCATTGCAGAGCCTGTTTCAGATCTTATGTCTTCTTCTCTCTCTGCTCCTTCCTACCTCTCTCTTTCTCTCAAAAATAAAGAAAGAAACATTAAAAATAACTATTTACACATCAAATATTCTTTATTTCTAGCAAAACACCTCACATAGAGTATAGCATTAGCTGGGTAGGAGATTTGGGATGCATTCTATATAGGAGTATGCATTTTTGTTGCTGATGGCAGAAAAGGGAAATTTGGTACCAAGAGAGGCAGATCTCTTATATTTTTATTTCCTATTATTTTCATTCTGAGGTGTTTGTGCACGCCATGTAACTTTCAGGGCTTTCCTGTGGGAGGGGTGGACTTCCTGTTCTTGTTGTCAGGCTTCGCCATGTGGATTTGTTTGGGGTAAGAATTTGAGTAGAAGTGACATATGACAGTTTTGAGGAGAACCTTTCGCACTCATTCCATGTTTCAGTAGCTTACCTGAACTTTTCCATCTGTTCCAAAGCCAGCATGTCTCAATAATGTTGATCCCATTGAAAACACAGCACAAAAGCACAGCAAATTTGTAGTCTACATGTAATCAGAGGAGATATATCTTTGTTATGAAAGTCACTGAGAATAGAGTTGTTATCAGTAATCAATTCCAGATGATTCAATAAACCGTCTCAAAAACCAGATTTCTGCATAGCAATATCTCAATACCTTACATCTCAAAGGAGACTCATGTATGTATCTCAGTTTGTAGAAATTTGTAAACGTGTGTAATTTAACCTCCCCAAAATATATGTGTGCATATATCTGAATGCAATAAAGTAATTCAGCCTGACACAAGAACATAAAGTAAAAGATTATTTGATATTTTAATGCATCAGATGAAAGTAAGATGCATCAACTGACTATAATTAAATTTATATTACTTATCTACTTGCATTTGGTGATTTTCAAAATACCACATACTAAATTGTTAAAATTGGATGGTTGGAATAAACTCATTTGGCAAGCTCTTTACTTCACGAACTCCCTAATATCATCCCCTAAAATTGTAATTAGCATTGTTTTTGCCAATGGTTCATCAAAATTTATTAGTAATAGATTTTAATAAAGGAATAAATGATATATTGAATGTTTAATCAATTTCAGAATTCTTTCTATGACTTTAAACCTTACTCAGATGCAACATAGAAAGTAGCATTAGTAAATATTAACTTAATTTACTTTCAAAATAAATACTTCACTTTCAAAATCATTAAACCATTACTTTAATGATTTTGAAATCATTTAAAATTCATTTTTGGATATTTTTTCCAGATTGGTTAGAAAAATATATGACCAAGATACTATTCCCAATAAGTGCTAAAAATGTAGATATAACCATTTTATTTATTTGCTTTATATAAAAAGAATTATAAAAGAAACGTTGACACATTGCTAATTAGGCTGGTTTTAGGCTTCCACTCCAAAGCGTAGAGCAAAGTGGCATGTACATTGGCCCAGCCCAGCACCCCCACACTTTCCCACCCTTCAGCCTTGCACTCACCTATAAGCTGGGCCTTAGGCCCGCTGCTTCTTGCTTCAGCTCCCAGCCTCTGAGCAGTGGCGGGAGATAAAGCTGTAGATAAAACTTGCCTACTGATCTGTTAGTTACATAACCAGTGTATTTCCTAGAGAATATATCTTCACTGTCTTTGACAACTACTCAGCCATTGTATGATAGACAGAACACTGGTGAATCTGCGTTTATGGCATACAACTGGACAAGATTATGATCGATTACGTCTCCAATCCTATCTAAAACAGATGTATTCTTAATTTGCTTTTCTCTTGTGAGTCCTACCTCATTTGAAAGTGTTCAAGCAAAATGGTACCTTCACTGCAACTACACTGACCCAACACCCCCATCACTTGGTGGGGACTAAACCTCATCTCAGGGACGACAAAGACATGATTGAGAAATTGGAGGAGAAGAAGCTGATTCCCGTCACCTACCCGCAGGAAGTGGCCATGGCTAAGGCCTCAAGAGAGGGCTTGGTGAAGCTATTCAAGTGGTTCTCTGCCCCTCTCTTGTCCAGAAAGAGGAAGAGAAAATGCCTGCTGTTAGGAATGTCTGGCCCTTCTCCTGCTCTGTCCTCCTCAGAACCTTTTTATACTTTTCTCAAAAGGGTGGAGCCTTTGCACTCAATGCCAAGTCGTTACAGTTTAGTTTTTCTATAAAATCATTTTGAACCAGTAAGTAATTTTTAGGTTTTCTTTGAAGTGTAAGGCTTCACACTTTCACAGTACATTAAAATTTAGCCCTAATTTTTGCCATTTTGGCATGTCCTTAAAAGCTTTATTTTCCAAAAACTCCTATTCTTGCTCAGATTAAGAGCTGTCAAAACACCTCGTGAACTAAATTGCATTGTTGTGCTGAGAACACTAAACACCTGTTAAAGACCTTTGTCTTTAAGAAGAGACTGCAGAGTCTCAAGTTTGGAAATACAGACACTTCCTGACTAGTTTCTGATAAGAATGTTTAGAGCCTCCTTCATGAAATGTCACCGTCTAACACACCCATAATTTATTAACCTGTGTCCATTCCCTAACACTGTACTGTAGGTCATAATGGAATGAGTGTAATGACTCAACTCCTTGGATCAATCTTTTTGATTTTGTGGTGAGATTTAAAACAAAAACATGAACCAACAAACACTTAAGTGTATTCGCTTTTGCTGATATTTTGAACAGACCACTTAATCCAGCGTTACTCTGATGAAGTATCTGCTCTAGGCACATGCACAGGGTGCAGTGACACATGATGTGATCAAAGAATAAAGACAGCATTTTGACAAACTCTGGAGATTATCTACCCTATATTATAACATCATAATTAAAATGAGTAAATGCATCACCGGTAAAATTTATTTGACAAAAAAATTGTCAAATGCAATAAATGAAGAAAGGTATGTATTACCATTAAGTGTTTTAAGCTTTTTGTCTTTTTCAGATTTGCCATCCTTCCTGAATTGGGCATTTAATTAATCTTTGAATGGGTCATTCCCGTATTTGCTAAATTAGTGCTTTTTCTTACAGAACCTCTTCTTAATGAGTAATATGCCTCTTTGTATTATACAGTCTTTCTCATAATGCATTAGAACTTTCTGTGTAGATTGCTAAAAGTGCATTCATGTTTCCTTGTTACTTTACTCAAGGCTAAAAAGTGTTTTTGCTTAATTTCTTAGTTAACTAGCTGTAAAAGTCATGTGTTGCAATTTTCCAGTTTTTGAAATATTTTAGATATTCCTAAACTATTAACTTTCGTTAACATCACTGTCTTGCCAGATCACCAGTGTTGTACCTTCACTAATGCTGACCCTCCTCTTTGCCTCATCCTTCGTGGCCACAGGCTTTCTGTTGCTCTGCCTAACCATGTTCCTTTGGGCCTGTGAGGTTCCATACGGCCCTGCTAATGAAGTTCTGTAAAACTTACCCACTGACAGGAATACAACGTTGGTCCTTTCAACCACTAGAACAAAATTTTTAAAATTGACATTTTCAGAATTGTGGAGTGTTTTTACAGTGATCTTTTGCAATGCAATTAGTGATATGTTTTGCATGTATGACTTAATAAACACTTGAATCATAAAAAAATTGTTAATTTTAAAAATCCTAGATAAACCTTTATACTCAATAGTCTTCTAAATAGAAAAATATATGTTTAGTGTCTTAAAATTTTGTCATTATTGTAGAATTGTATAGAGGTAATACAATCTTTCACCTAAATGCTGTTGCCATATCAAAGTATATTCTTCAAATATATTTCTAGGTTTTTTTTATTATTGCATGAAATAAGTGCATGGAAAAGATAAATGCCTATGTCATTTATTATAGTAGATAAAACAATACCTTTTCTTTAAGGATGTCTACATCCTAATCCCAGGAAACTGTGAATATGTTAGGTTATATGGCAAAGTTAAATTAAGGCTGTAGGTGAAAGTAAAGTTGCTAATCAGCTAATCTGAAAATGGAGATTATCTTGAATTATCCTTGTGAACCATTTTAATCACAAAGGACCCTTAAAAGTAGAAGAGGGAATTAGAAGGGAGAATCAATCAGAAAAATGGCAGCATGAAGACTGGCCCAACACTGCAAACTTTGATGATGGGAGGAGGGGCCATGTGTCAAGAAAAATGGAACCACTAGAACAAACAAACAAACAAACAAAAGACAAAGAAATGGATACTAGAGTCTCACTCCAGAAAGGCGTACACCATGACAATGCCTTGATCTTAGCCGGTGAGATCTGTATCAGACTTCTGATCTATAGATCTATAGGTTTGTGTTGTTTTAAGTCACTAAATTAGGTATAACTTATCACAGTGGCTTAGAACATTAATACATCTATCCAATATATCTCATTGCAATTCTTGAGAAGTATGCAATTTTATTATATTCAAATTATATTGGGAATAAAAGTAGAAAAGGAAGAAGAAAATGGAAAATGTTAAGAAACAAAATTGAGTTTATTTACATATCTCCAAAAAGATCTCCCCCTTAACATTGTATTAACTAGATTCTAGTCACCTACATTTTGCAAATTACAGTAATGTAACTGGTATAATTTAAACAACCTCCTAAATTCAAATTCATTCAGTAAACTGCTAGCAGATTACTTTTTTAAAGCACTTTTTATTTTATTATTTCTTTTTCAGAAGTATTTTCTAGCATTACATTAGCTAAGGAATAAAATACATAAGCTTTAATATGGTACATTATACATCTAACATCTGGAGTTATCTTTCTAATATCTCTTCTAGTATTCTGACAAGAGAATTTTCTGTTACAGTTGGTCTGGTCTACTTCACTTATCCAGGTGTTTTGTTGTTGTTGTTGTTGTTGTTGTTGTTGTTTAAAATCTTACATACTGGGTTACTTCTTCTAACTTTGTACCTCTACACGAAGTCTACTACTACTTATGGGAAATTTTTAAATTTCTGATGGCCATATATTCACTTATTCAACAAACATATCCATATAGTCATATAGATATATGATATGATATATGATATGATCATATGATAGCATATATCTATAAATAACATGTCTATCATATAGCTCTATACCTGCATATATAATATTAATACATAAATAGCAGTAATATAGAGAATCACTTGTGAGGAACAGCCAAGACAGAGATCAGGAGACTGGCTATGAGGCTAACCTTTTTCCAAAGAAAGGAAAATACATAAAGATTCATACTTATTTATTATTGCATTTTTAAGTAGTGATGAATGTACATAGTGTGTTATATATCTGTAACATACATATTGTTATATCAAAATACCTATGATTTCTCTTGGTGACAAAACAATTAGGTTGTAATCATATTGGTGTAAGTTGTAAAAATCATAATGGAAGAGAGTGCTAAATTTTTGTTAGAGATTGGTGAAAATAAAAACATAAATTTTCCCATCATATTCAGGAATCCTTCAAGTTCTATCTATAGATCTCAAGTTAAGGACCCTATGGCCTGGGCCTAAGTCCAGTGTTCCAGGATTAACTTTTATTAAATGCCTCGTCTCAGGTCACAATTTCATGGTGCAAGAATTTGAGCCCTACGTCAGGCTTCTTGCTGACAAAATGGAGCTTGTTTAGGATTCTCTTTCAACCTCTCCCTTTGTCCCCTATTGTGCTGTCTCTCTTTCTCAAAACAAATAAACTTAAAAAAAGAAAAGACTATGAAGAACAACAGTCAATAAGTATAGATTTATAAATGATCAGATAATGCAATCATCCTATGCAGACTTTAGAATAAGTATAGTTAATATGATCAAAGAAATCAAGGACAATATAAATAATTCCACCAAAGGACTGGAAACTATAAAAGAATAACCAAGTGTTTATTTTAGAACTTGAAGCTTCGATAACTGAAATTAAAATCACCAAAGACCACATCATCACTTTATTGAAAAGACACTTCTCTGTGCCTATTTCATTTGAGTTCAGAGTATTCAAAATCATTGAGCAACTGTCTCTTTTAGCTCCTAGCGCTTCTTGTCACTTTCCTACCAAGCATTCTTGATCCGCTCAGTCTCTAGTCTGCACCTCCTAAAACTCCTTCCATTATGTGACTTCAGCTCTTACACCACCCAAGATTTCCAAATTAATGTTCTATGCCTTCCTACACAATTTCCGATGACTTGCTTTTGAATGTGTATAGTATTCACAACAAATCTGACAAGTATTTACTTATCAGCATTTTTCTTGACCTTTTAAAAAATAGTTTATCCAAAAAGAAATCAAGCTCCTTGAGTATGTGTTCTTTCAAAACCCTCAAGTGTTCATGGTGATTTTCACATGGTAGATATTCAAAATATATTGACAAATACAACTTTTATGAGGATCCTTATTCTAGGTTAGTGACACATTATTACAGTTTCAGAACAAATGCAAACATTCTTAGTATTTATGACAGTATCAGGCTTTCAAAATTAATCTTTAATCATCTTTTTCATTATGATGACATCATTTAGCTTGTTAATGTTTTAGAAATGACTTACTTGGAAAACTAAAACGTCAATTTTAAAGATCCTCTATGCAAAGCAAAATTTTTTAAATTTATATTCCTTCATTTTGAAGCTAAATAGATTATTTACCATTTTACAATTTTAATTATTGAATGTGTTCAAAGATGAAAATGGCTATGAAATGAAATGCCTGCCTTTTTTTTTTTCTTCACAAGTATCACTTACTGATTAGTTTGCTCTAACAGGTACTTTGGGAATAAAACACAGTTATTCTGTGCTTACAGTCTATTTGTCTTCTGAATTATCAGACATAGTCACTAGGCATCCACTTATGCAACAGAGGAACTAATATTCCTGATGAGGGCAATACATAAGGCAATCTATGCTCCTAGTATGGAATGTGTATAAGGAAAATGCAAAAACTAATCAAGCTAGCTAGAGTGTGCGATGATGAAATGAGTTGAGGTATATGAGTTCACTTTTTAACTGGGAAAGCAAGGCACAAATGTCAGTTAATAGAAGCATAATTATTCTCATAACTTCCGTTTAACAGTTTGTTGAATTTAAAAACACATTCAAATTTCATTTTAAATGTTATACATTGATAACAATTTTAAACAGATTTCACATCAACAACGAAAGCTCAAAGGAAAATGGCAGGTCAGAATGTTTAGCACCTCAAAAACAAAGAAACAAAAAAGGGCTTGGAAAGAAAGCGAGAGGAAAAAGAAGGCGAGAAGGGATAAGACAATTTCCACACAGGACAGTATGGCTGAAGTTGAAAAGCAAGCTAGCACAAAAATTGTTTGTTTGTTTATTTATTTATTATTACTATATAATGCAGTCAGAGTTGAGCTCTGATGAGCTTAATACGAATACTTATATTCTATACAAGTCCCAGTGAACCTCAGCACTCTGTAATCAACCACATCACTTTTCTCCATTGAAAGATGAACAGCATTTTCAGAGATGTTTAAATGCTGGAAAAGAGGATACACAGTTATACACTGGGAATACCTAATTTAGGATCATGAATTTGAAAGAGATTTTTGTGTGAGATTATATTATGGAGTGGTTTAGGGTCAACTGGCCTGTTTTGAAGAAACTGATCCAAATATATGTGCTTTACTCTTCTTTTCTCCATGTACATTTCCCTGCTTTAACTTTCATTAGATTGTTGATTTTTGTGTAGCCAGCTGCTCATCAGCAGCTTTTTAAACACAGGATGATAGGAAGCATGTCAGTTAAAAAAAATCATGTCAACACAACTTAATTTTCTCCACGCTCTACCCCTCCATTCATATTGTTTCACAATATTAAAAATCCCCCAAACCTTGTTTTATAATAGGACCCAACTCAAAAGTACACAATGGAAAAATACATTCCCTGGTTTTAATATTAAGAGTTTTCATGTTGACCCCAATAGTTGTTCATTGCTTTATAATAGAAATTATGACAATAATAATTTTACTCTTATGTTCTTGGTCTTCAAAGGTTGAATATGAAACATTAATATTTTGACAAATCTATTTTCTTCCTTCACCAACATATTCTAAGATTTGTCAATCCAAATGATTTTTGACCATTAGTGTAGTGAATACATTTCAACTACTTTAAGAATATTTATTTGGGAGCGGTCTAAGGTAAATACATCCAGCTAAAACGGCTTAACTATTGTATGTTACCATCATCTTCAAAATTGTTCCTTTTTTTGCTTTAATTTTGAAGGATCGCTTTTCCCTGCATTTATTGGGACTGTAGCTTTTTTTATATTAGCAATCTATATAAGTACTAAGGGAAGGCACAGAGACATAATGCCCTATAGGAAAAGAGCCATTCATTTGGAAGGAAATGGGCTTGCCTTTTAACTTCGCAATGTTTAGCTTATGAAATATACTTAAATTCTAAAACATCAACCTCCTTAGATAAGATATAGCACAGTTTACAGATAAAAAATGTGATTATATGCTTTCTGTATAAATCACTAGCTTAATAAGCACATAAAGCTTATACATAAAAGCATTTTTAATTATAAAAGCCTTAAAGTACATAAAATAATATTTTAATAGACTAGACTATAGGAAATATGTTTATATGTCCACAGTTTGTGCATTCAAAATAAAAGTGGATAAAATTGTGCATTAAATGTGAAATGATAAAAAGTTAAGAGTTTTAAATTAGTTCATATTCAATTCACTAATTGACAAATAAGCATACTAACTAAATTCCATTGTTTTAAGAGTACTAACCACCTTGCCAAGAGCTTTATTTTTAATTTGTAGTTAAAATAATGCAAGTTTGGAGAATTTCATTTGAAATGTGAAGTAAGATATAATTAACAGGAGAAATGCATGTGCAAAGTAATGGCTGTTTTCATGAGGGGTTTAATCTTCATGTTCATTTAACAGTAGGTGTTACTGTGATGAAATCTTGATCCTAATTGTATAAAGTAAGAATACATACTGTTTAAACTAAACTGTTATGATTTACTTTTATACTGACTCTCTTCCAAGTTTATATTTTCTGGCTTTTGCGTGAGAAAGTAAAAACTCATTTCAAGCTTAAAAGAAATTCAGAAGGTATTAAATATAATTTCAATATGTTCTAATTTATCTTGTATGTAGATTTTATTTAAAAGGAAACAAATATTTAAAGAATTAAAGAAATATATTACTTTATACAGATAATTAAAGAAACATATTACTTTATACACAGACACTTCTTCAAAGTTAATTCCATATAGTCACTGAATATTGAAAATATATAAAAAGAAAAAATAAAATGAGGTATGTGTAAACATCACAGGTTAACCTTATAGTAGATGCTGTTTTTAATAATGTCTGTAAATAACTTCCTCTGCCTGTACCACTTGCTTTCAGTCTACAAAAATTAAAGACAATTTCATGATTAATTTAAAGGAAAATAGCGTGGTCTGTCAAAGTACATTAGAAGATAAAAGCATCTAAAATCGTGGGGCAAACTTACTTCTTTCTTAACAACAACAAAATACTAGTTAGCAGCATCAATATTTTAATGGTAGTTTTTAAATATTTGCTTTTGCTAAAACAGTATTAAGATATACATGTGTTGCTGTACAATAGGAATATTTCCCATAAATTAAATTAGTCTGATCTCCTTCTTATCAACATTTGTAAGGTAATTAATTGTTAATTACCTTGTTAATAAGGTAAAAGTATAGAAGATAATGCTTATTAATAAATTCATTACTTAAACAATAATGGATGACATTTAAAATTATATGGTACAATAAATCAGCTGGGTATTCTTTTCACTGTAACCTAACTTTAAGCACACATTTTGAAACATAAATATTTTATCACATTGTCATCGATGGAAAAGCCTCTTGATGTTGAGATCACTTTTTCATGTCTATGAAGGAGAGTTGTGTCTGAGGAAACTCATTTATGACTTTCAGGCAACTTTGTAGGTGAAAAACTGTTTTATACCATGAAGTTATTACTGATTTTAATATTATTTTTGTTCTGTTTGTGCATATATACAAACTAACGCCTTCAGGTTTTTAAAATTAAACCAGCTTTCAAGTATATTATTAAAATATTTAGATTTAGATCAGAATTTGATTTTAAGCTTTGAATATTCACTTTATAGAAAAATTTTTATATTATGTATGCCTATCCAAGACCACCTGTACTGAACTGAAAAGACCTGTATAAGATGCACAGATTGTATTATTGATCAGAGAGGAACAGACTGTGATGGACCTTCATGATGGGAATTATCAGAAGTCACTCTGTGACAGTGCAGGGGACCAGCCTCTGCAAGCCAGGGTTGGCCCAGAGAGTGATGGTTGGCATCGGCGAAAGAAGACACGGAGCCAGCCTCTTCAGGTGGACTGCTCAAGTTTATTTTTCAGCTTAGGGTTTTTATACAACAAATCCAAACAATCATGCTTAAACAATTTACATTTTTTGAATACAGTCATAGGACTTAACATTTCTAAGTTTTTTGGCAACAGTGATTTCATGGTACATGATTTCTACTTCAACCAATAAAATTTAACCAGGTAGTCATAACAAAGTTTTATATATTCTTTACTACGTATGACAGGGTATCTAAGGATAAGTGGAGCATATTGCCAGAATCCATGAGATCACGGTGCCCTTTAATTGTTTAAATTCAGTGGGCATGCAAAAACAGGATATACTTGTACCTGCGGTTGTAGGTAACAGACTCTCACAACCCCTTACTAAGAAAGAACAATGTCAACATTTATCATAGATGACGTATGGAAATGTTTTACGTGGATCAACTAGAATTTGGTCTCTGTATTTACCAATCTCATTCTTTGACCAGAACAATCCGTAAGTTGCCTTACAGGCTTGAGGTCAGCAGGCAAATATTTCTCTAACACTTTTTCAAGAAAGTCCGCCACAACTAGTAAGTCTTGTTTTTGTCTCTGCTTATAGCATAATAGGTATTCTTACTGGCAATTAAACTCACACAAGGAAAATGAATTCTAGGTCTCTCATAGACCCAATGCATACCAGACTATCTCCAATTTTGCTAATTGCTACAATATTTATTAGACAACATCTGATTGAGGGGGAAGACATGATATTTAGGTACTTTCCATTTTGGAGGAAGGGGAAACTTTGGGTGATTCTGGTTTCATATTAACCTAGAATAGACTAACAGCAGAAGTGAGAGTAAAAGGTACAGACAAAGCAGAGAAGAAGAATTCTTCCGGGGGTTCTTCTGACTGCATTGCAGTCTCTTCCCTGGGCCTTGCCATCAGGGATGGTCTGCACAGTCCTTTCACACAGGTGTTTCCCTGGGCCTTGCCATCAGGGATGACCTGTGCAATTTCGGTCTCCGGCATGACAAGGCAGGGTATTTTTATCAGTTGTCACTGTGGGCTATAAACCCGCAGGGGAGCATATGAAAAAGCGTATGTTTCCTCCTTGGAGGAAGCAAGACACATAGTTTGTAAAAACTTACAGTTGGTTTCAATATTGCTATACAATGAGCCATTGACCTAGAATACCAATTTTCAAAACATTAATTTTAACACTAGTTGGTGATAAAATCAGATCCATTTGGAGGACAAAGTAAAATACAGATTTGTGGCCCAACCTTAGGATTCTGTTCTAGTAAATCGGTGGTGGAGACTCAAAACTTACAGTTCTAGTAAGTTCCCAGGTTTTGTTGATGTGGCTGGTCTAGGGCCCATTCTTTGAGAGTCACTGCCTCAGAAGGTCCTGTCTTTCTAAGGCACAGCCATCCTTGTGAGATGGAGTCAGGTTTGGGAGATGTTTTTTTCTCTCTAGATGATTCTACTCTCTGAATCTTCAATTGATATTAGTCACCTAAGCCTGCCTTTTTCTATACTAGAAAGATAAAAGGCTGACAATTTTTACATTTTTCTACTATATCTATGATATAGTAGATATGAGGATACCAAAGTGAATTAGCTGGGGCCTTTCTTCTAGCCTAGTATAACCCAGTGGGGTTATAAAGAGATAAAACATGATAAAAATTATAAGTCCATGGTAAGAAATGTACAAGGAATGTAGAACGTAGAGGAAAGGCAACTAATGCAACAGGGGAATCCGAGTCAAAAAAGGCTTTGTGAAGGGGTGACTGAAGAGTTGTATCTTAAAAGCTGAATAGCAGTTACCCAGTGAAATATTTTTAACAATGGACTACTCTGGGATGTAACCTAGCCCATTTTTCTGATACATGTGAAACTAGTAAGACAAAAAGACATTTTTTATTATAGTCTCCCCACAAAATTATTAACTCCAGACTATGCCTTGTTCTTTTCTTCCTTCTTATAATCTTGCCCCAGTCAGAATATAAGGTTTTTGTTTGTTTTTGTTTGCTATGTTTGTTTTTTTTAAGTTGAGTTGCAGTTATATTTGTATTCCCAGACTATTTCTAACTTCATTTAAAAAAAGTTTAAGATATCTTGGCACAACTAGAAAAATTGCACCTTTAGAAGTTCCAAATAAATTTCTAGGTGCTGTTTTCCAATCCTAGGAAGAAATAAAAATATAAACACAGTCAGGCTCATTTATATCTCTTACCCAAAGAATAGTGGATCACAAGGAGGATACAGACATGAATCTGGTGTCTTGTTGTCCTGTGCTTGTGCACTATAGGAATTAAGAGGACAGTAAGACTGACCCCGACTTTTGTAGAAGAAAATCTTAACTATTCTACTAGAATAATTGCTGACACTTCTGTCTCCGCTACCACACACTCCTTAGGACTTGAAGGAAATTTTCGTGCATGAAAAAAGAAAACATAAAAGTTTACTAACTAGAAAGAACGGTTAGCAAGATATTTACTGGAGTGATACTAGTTTTACCCAAATCAATTTGAGTCTAACACAATTGTTCTTATATATTTCATCACACATAGAACCAAAGATTACAGAAGGGGAAGCAAAAACATTTCAAGCAGAGGGACTATCATGTGCAACAGCATTTAATCATAAATCTGAATATGAAGAAACCCAAGTTGTTATTTTTCCTAGAACATAATATTAGGATGGAAGTAAGGCTGGAGTGAAATAGAACAAATCATAGTGAGGCTTATGTATCATTAATTGAGACATTAATGAATTCTTCCTATTTGTGTTCAGGGTGTGTGTGTGTGTGTGTGTGTGTGTGTGTGTGTGTGATAATTCCATATAATGCAGTATGACATAGTTATTAGAGATACTAAACTTTGATTAAGAAAAGTAAATCCTGTGATAAAACAAATAAACACTTAAGTTGTAAAAGTGTATATACTATATTATCTTCACTTAATTTCCACTCATTTGTTCATAAAATATTTATTAAGAATGCTATCATATGTAGGGCACTGTTTCATAACACTGAGGATACAGTGTCAAACAACACAATTTCTTGTCCTCACCTAGATAATATTCTATATTAAAGAGATGGAAAAGAAATTGGAAAACAAGAAGCAGCATATTAGATAGTGAAAAGTGTCATGTAGAGAAATAATATAAAGTCAAATGATTGGAAGTGTAGCTGTTTGGATAGGAAGACAAAGAAAAGTGTATCTTAGGAAATGAATGCATTATCTATCTATTACTGAGAAACAAATAACCTAAACTTTAGTGCCTTAAGACAATAAGCATTTATTTTCTTAGTTTCTATCATTTAGAATTTGGGCATTATTTAGTTGGTTGCTTCTGGCTGAAAGTTTCTCAACAGATTATAGGTCAACTTTCGGCTAGAACCGTGGCCTCATCTGAAGGCTCCACAGCAGAGGATCAGCTCCAGGATTACTTAATTGCTTGTCAGCAAGCCACATTTTGTCATCATGTGGGACTCTACACATGGCTGTCTCACAATATGGCAGGTGTCTTCCTCGAGGGCAAGAGATCCAATAGAGGGTGTGCTTAAGTTGAAAACCATAGCCTTTATAACCCAACTTCTTTTTTTATAACCTAACTTCAATAGTGACATCCCATATAATTTCTGCCATATACTATTCATTCTAAGCAAATCAGTATGTCCAGGTGGACTCAAAGGAGTAGAATTATACAGTGGCGTGAATACCAGGAAGTAGTTATCACTGAAGGCCACCTCAGAGCCTGCCTAACATGTTAGCATATAAACTGAGGTCTTATTGCCAAAACAGAAATGAGCCATGACAAAATCAGGGATAAAAATTCCTCAAGCAAGGCAATGACATCATGCATTTTGTAATACATTTTAACACAATTATATTTATAGACCCAGGAAACATACATACACATATATTTTTACCTGTGGCCTGCCTCAAGGTCTAATATGTCTTACTTATTATTCCCCTTCAGCTTCTTCCCTCTTTCTGCTCAAGTCACCACAACTTCCCAGGCCACCTTTTAAGCCAATCTGATCTGTATCACTCTCCTTGAAGTCCATTTGGCATCTCTGCCTTTCTAAGCTCTGAAAATGCCGGCTGCACTCCAAAACCACATTTTGCACTCTTCTCTGTTAGCACTGTGTGGTGGTCCTACAAGTGTTTGCAGCTGAGTGATATCTGATGCATCAGCTTTCTCTGTGAATCATTCTCTTAAAATATCCCTTATTTGGAACACAGAGTGAGCAGAGGAGATACCACAACATTGCCTACGGAGAAGGACATCAACTTGTCTTAAAGACCAAATTGTTTTTAATTTTTTTGTATTTATAGTCATAGACAAATGGTGAATGATAGGTCAGGAGAGCAAAATCAGTTTTCCTAATGCAGAGCATATCCTATATATGTATAGGACACCTCTATAGAAGGTACTAAAACACTAAGACAAAAATATTCTCATGTGACCTCCTGTTACTGTACATAAATAAAATCCTGATGAGAAACAGTATAGGTAAATGATAGATGGATGGCCAGATATATGGATAGATAAATAGGTACACACATAAATAGAATAGAGGATCTAGAGATTTATTTTCCACACTTTAGGCTATTTAAAGAGACTTGCCTGTATATAGAATTACTGTGTAAATACATATGAAACATTTTAAATCTCTTCATAAAAATAATTTTTAGAAGAGACACTGGAAGATTATCTCATGAAGAACACAACTGAAATGTAAAACACTCAGAGAATAAGAGAGAAATAATAAAATCCAGGGTGATGTAGTGTCAATATTCCTAAGACAATAAAAAACTTCAATAGGGGATGAGATAGGAAAGTATAATTCAGCTTAAGATACCATTTTTAAAGATCATAGAATTGGAATATAATATGTAAGAGCAACCCTCATACATTTCAAGGATGAACTCCTTTCTGCATTGAGTGAGAGAGCCAATACTTGCATCATAAATTTCTCTTCAAATGTCCTCTTGGAAGATTCTCTTCAGCATTACATTTTGTCCTATTTCTTCTCATTATGATGCAGTCACTGTTCACGTTGTTTCTGGTCACTGCTTAGAATGATAGACTTTGCCCCTGAGAGGATTTAACTCCTCTCTACAAGTGTCTGAGAGAGCTGGGTGAAAAGCAGTTTTCTCTTTTTTGTCCTTTTTCAAACATTCTCAATCTTCTGCTTACTTTTCCAAAGAATTTTATTTTTCCTCGATTAAGATTCCATATGCACATCAGTCATTTTTTCTTGACATTCCATGTTTTTGTCCACATAAGTATTACTAATACATAAATAAAAAATGATAGATTTCTCCAAACCTTATTTCTTCTCACTAGTGCAGGAAATAGCATTGAATTTATCCTTGTGTACTAAGTGTTCTGCTAATTTCAAAACCATAACAAAGCAATTTCTCATAACTAGGAAAGTGAACATGATTTGTGATCATAAATTTAAATATGAGATCCTTATTTCTGAATGAAAACAACTTTGAAAAATTCAAAAAATTTCTAAGAATACTAACAAGTTTACATGAAGTTGTACATAAAGAGAAGAAGCATATTCTCTAGAAAGAAAAATAAATGTATAAATATGACCAGTAAGAACAACTAATGTTTCAGGAAAAAGAAAGCCTTTATTTTTTTTCCTCTACACATCTAATAAAAGAAAAAAGAAGCTGGGATCTGGATGCTGCACATTAATAAAATGAACATGTAGAATACTTCTGATATAAAGCTTTGGTTATTTAACGAAAATAAAATTGTAAAACTTGTAAACATTTCATAAAGCATTTAATTGTATAAAGTAAAGTATAAAGTATAAAAGACATATGTATCTGTATTGCCTATAAGAAACTTAATTGGTTGAAATTTCTAAAAAAGCAAATTAACATGGAATACCATCTGGCTGGGTGATGTACTTCCTGTTATATGAATTCTAGAACAGTTAGAAAAGCTGACACTAAAATATGCATAATGCAATATTGTTTTGAATACTATCATTATAAGTGATAGTTAACTTTTTTCCCCCTGTTTTTATACAGCAGGAACTAGGGTAAGTGTCTTATATGTAAGTCTTGGGAATCAGAACATAGATTCAAACATCAGGGGTGCCACTTATTATATGATCTGAGGCAATAAGTTAATCCTTGTGAAATTCAACTCTAAAGTGTGATAATAATAGCAAATAGCAAGAAGTGTGGTATCTAAATCAAATGACACAATACACATGGAAATAGCTGGTAAAAAAATTGTTCTCTTTAATTGGCATTCCTAATCTGCAGGCATAGGCTGAAAGCTGGTTCATTTTTAAAGCTCAATAGTTTCAATATTTATACTTATTTTACAATTTGCTGATACTCTAAATGTTAAAACTAAAACAAGTTTCAAAAAAAGCCAATTGCTAAGGGTTATTCAAAGGGAAATTATATAACCAAGGAGATTATAACTGTGCTACATATATTAAGTCAACACTGAATGCCTGCCTAAAGAGAAAAAAAATGTAGCCCAAACTCAAAAAATGTCTCCTATGATTAGAAATGTTCAAGATATTGACAAAACACTTAAAAAAAAAAAAGAAAAACAGCAAAGGAATGCTGTCTGCAATTATGAGTCTTTTGTTCTTTTCTCTTGACTCTCAGAAGACTAAGTACTGGAAAGATGAAACTCTATAATACAGGAAAATGTAATTCAGACAGCAGGTTTAGAAGAAATATAGAAATAAGAAAAGATGATTTAGGCCAAATATAACTCTCTCTCTTGAGTAAGTAAGGTGGTTCAAGAACAGAGAGTTCCTATGTGGAAACTTTTAACAGAGAATAAAAGAAGAAACCTTCTTTTATATGACCTTACTACTGCACACAAACAAGAAAAATACAAGGAAGCAATTTTGATGGCAGTAGGCATTTAAAATTTATTTCAATTATTTGTATGAAAATCATCCCAAACTGAGTGGCATAAAACCACCACCATTTTATTGTTAGGGTAGGAATTCTTCTAGGGCATGCCTAGGAAGACTTCTTCCTGTCTCATACCTGGCACCTCAGTTAGAGACACTCAAATAGCTGTGGGAGATTTGTACAACAGAGCGTAAGATTTATCTTTATACTCCATTCACATTTTTGTCATTTTGATGGGATGATATATAGATCACAGTTAACTAGAAATGATTACCTGCCTGAGGTCCCTCTATGTGACTTAAGCTTCCTCACAGCCTGGTGACCACTGAATGGTTGAACTTTTTACACAGTATTTGAGGGCTACTGTGAGCGAGTATTCATGCAAGCACAGCAAAGACCATTCAGGTAAAGGAGACTGAGAAGTCACCCCCTTCTTGGAAGGAGACTAAAATATGTCATCATATTTTTAAAGCATCATATTGCTTTGTGCCACATTCCATCAATCTACCACTGATTTCAAATTTATGTGCAAAAAGCATAGTACCTGTGTTGTGGGTTCCTAAGGGTATCCTCAGGTTTGATGATTTGCTAAAAATACTCACAGAGCTTAGAAACACTAATCTATTCATGGTCATGGCTGATTACAGTGAAAGATTACATGTTCAAATAAGCAAATGCAAAATATGCACATGAGTTCAGGAGGATACAGACATGAGCATACAGTTGTCCACTCTCAGTGGAGTTGAACAAACAACACTTAATTTCCCCAGAAATAATGTGTTATAACATATATGGAGTCCTGCCAATTAGGGAAGCTCATCTGAGCCTTGGTGTCCAAGGTTTTATTGGAGGCCAATTACATTGGCATAGAAAACCTGAGTGACTGACCTTAACAACTCAGTCTCCAGCCTCAGCCTGCCCAAATGTCAAACTGATACTTTGTGTCCCAGGTCCCCAGAACAACAACAACAACAAAATAAATGAAAACAAAAACAGAAATTCACAATAAATTGAATTGTTAGTATAACTATCTGCATGGTTTAAGGCAGTATACTATTAATCAGACCGTATATTTCAGTTTTATTGGTTTTCTCTCAGCTGCTGGTGAAGATTCAATCATTCTTTAAAATGAGCTATGTTCAAACAACCCAAGACTGTTGCACAGCCTATTACTGCACAGTACCTATATCCTTTTGTGTTTGTGTGTTATTGCTTTTGAGTTTATACTATGGATTTTTAATTATCACAGTCTACTTTAGGGTAATATTATATTTCCTTCCATGTAGTATCAGTAAAATAGAAAAACAAAACATTCTATTCAAAACAAAGCAATTGACAAAATCTGCCTGACAATATTAAATATGGGTAAAGATGAAATAGACGAGTGAGAATATAATATAAGAGTGTAGGGGCCCCTGGATGACTCAGTCAGTTAGGAGTCTGACTCTTGATTTAGGCTTGGGTCATGGGATTGAGCCCCACACTGGGCTCTGAATTGAGCATGGAGTCTGCTTAAGATTCTCTCTCTCTCTCTCTCTAAAATAAAATTAAAAAAAAAAATAGCGTAAACGGGTACAACTGCCATGGACAATAACTTGTCATCATTTTGTAAGGAAACGAGCATAATTTACGATTGTCTATTCCCCTTTTACAGATATATCACAGATGCACATATACAGATACATGTGCTATATGCTCATGGCATTATTGTTCATGACAGCAAAGTTTTCTTTCAAAAAATAAAGGATACAGCTACTGGGGGTTACATACTCAGCTGAATTCCCCTTTGGCTATTAAGTTTACAAAAATACCCATTAAAATGTGCAGGAACACAGGGAATAATGTGCCTTTGAGCATTTATTTAGGAATCAAACCTAGTGCCTCCAGTCTGGAATCTAGTGCCCACTCCCTAGTAAAAGAGACTCCAGACACTAATAACTGATTATGGGATCTGGTGCACTCAAGTTAAAGGGGAGTCTGAGATATTTCTTACTTGAGAGCAAGTAACAGAGCAGAGTAGTGAAGACATATACAAAGGATATAGGATCCAGTTTGAAGGAGTTTATTCATGCAAAATTTGGGACAACTTGAACATTGAGAAGAGTAATGTCTTCAACTGACTGTCACATTGGAATGAATATAAAAAACACAGTGAGTCCGTATTGATATAAAGAAAGGGAAAAAGGACAGAAAAACTTTCCTGATGGCATTTGTGGTGGTTATTATATCATCTCTTTACTCTGAAAATTGTCATTTAAAAGAAACAAATAAAATTCTAATTCTCATCCTCAGTTGATGAGAACAGTTCTAATGGAAGAATGCCAGCTAAATAATATAGAAAGGATATCAGATTTTTTTTTTAAAAGCAAACATTTGTAGCCCCTGGTAAGTAATTGATTCAGGCGATGATCATCAATAAATGTTGAAAACACTAGATATTCACATAGTGCTAAAATAAAACCTTATATGTTTTTTGCTGTTCACAAGTTGAAATACACAACAGTGTAGCCTTGCTAATAGAGAGCCTCCCAGCCTAATGTGTTTCGTGATGGCATGACACCTGTGGAGACTCCACACTAGATGAAGTTTCACCTGAACCTAATCAGTCCTTCAAACCTACTTACCAGGTTTTTAGAAAGTCAAGAGATGGAGAAATCAGTTTAATACCCACGTCCACAATCAGACAAATCCAGACTACATGACATTCTACAAGACCACGACCCTTGTTTCTTCAAAATGAAATGCCATGAGGAAAATGTAAGATGGTAGTCTCTTTCTAGATTAAAGAAAGCTTAAAAGGTATACAGTATACAATGTGTGTATGTTGAAAAAAGCTTTTAGAAAGAGATTTTGGGGTGTCTGGGTGGCTCAGTCAGTTAACCATCCACCTCTTGATTCTAGCTCCGGTCATGATCTCATGGTTCATGGAATTGAGCCCTGCATTGGGCTCTGTGCTGACAATGCAGAGCCTGTTTGGGATTCTCTCTCTCCCATTTTCTCTACCTTTCCCTCACTGCCATGCTCTCTCTCTCAGAAATAAATAACTGAAATAAGTATATTAATTAAAAAACCAAAAGTTTAAAATAAAGTTTGTAATGATTAAGAAATTTAAATACATTTATTTACAACATTGAAAATAAAATATGCCCGCCTCTAGCTTCTCTTAGTCTCTATACATTCTTCACATTGCTGTCAGAATAAACTTACTAAAACACAGGTCTGATTAAGCTATTTATTCCTCAAGGCTTAATTTAAATAGTACCTCTTCTGAGAAGTTTTATTTAACTCCTCAGGAATAATCCTTTGTTTTGTATTTGTTTGTTTGTTTTGCTTTGTTTTGTTTTAATATCCCAACTACACAGTAGATACTCTTAGTCTAGTTTTATCTTCAATGTATAAATTTTTCTTTTCCAACTCTAATTAATGCCTTTCAGCGTACATGTGAAAACCTGGGATTTTGTCTACTTAAACTCGACATTTAATTTTGTAATATTTAAGGTTATGTAGTTAGAAATTTTAACAATTATGACAGTAATCAATATTAATATGTAGGTGTTCAATTTTTTGAACAAACGTTTCATACTTTATATATTAAAAATACTAAGCACATTGTAATAAGCACATCTAAAACATTTATTCTTAGACATTTTAGCATTTTATTTTTAAGCATAGAATCAAATTAAAAATATAACTTAATTAAAAATCATTGGGACACCTGGGTGGTTCAGTTGGCTAAGCATCTGACTCTTGATTACTGCTCAGGTTTGTGAGATCCAGCCCAAATTGAGGCTCTGTGCTGACAGCATGGAACCTGCTTGGAATTCTCTCTCTCTTTACTCCTCTCCCGCTCACACTCTCTCTGTCTCTCTTAAAATAAATAAATAAATTTTTTAAAAAAATCATCATAAGGGGCACCTGGGCTCAGTCAGTTAAGCATCCAACTTTGACTCAGGTCATGATTTCACAGTTATGTGAGTTTGAGCCCAGGGCAGCACTCTGTGCTGACAGCTGGGAGACTGGAGCCCGCTTTGGGTTCTGTGTCTCCATTTCTCTCTGCCCCTCCCCCACTCATGCTCTGTCTCTGTCTCTGTCTCTCTCTTTCTCTCAAAAATAAATAAACATTAAAAAAATCATCATAATTACCCATTGTGTCAAATATGAAACATAAATTCCATATATATATTTAAAAATAAACATTGCCTAGAAGTCACATATATTACTTTAATATTAGAAATATCTACAACAAAATTATTACCAAACAGCATGATAAAATCTAATACATACATTTTGACAAAAACTATGAAAATTGATACTCAGGGGCACCTGGATGTCTCAGTCGGTTAAGTGTTCAACTCTTGATTTTGGCTCTGGTCATGATCTCAAAGTTTGTGAGGTTGCTATCTGTACAGAGCCTGCTTGGGATTCTCTCTCCTTCTCTCTCTCTCTGCCCCTCTCCTACGTGCATGCACTCTCTCTGTCTCTCAAAATAAATAAATAAACTTAAAAAAGAGGAAATTTATATTTAGAGAAGTTTAAGCTTTAAAAAAGAATTTTTTTTAATGTTGATTTATTTTTGAGACAGAGACAGAGTGTGAGCAGGGTAAGGGGAAGAGAGGGAAGGAGACACAAATCTGCAAAAGGCTCCAGACTCTTGGCTGTCAGCACAGAGCTCAATATGGGGCTTAAATTCATGAACTGCGAGATCATGATCGCAGCCGAAGTCAGATGCTTAACTGACTGAGCCACCCAGGTGACTCAAAGTTTTTTACTTTAAAACACCTTTGTAATAATATAGAAATTTAATGTAAAATTATAAAGATTTTGAAAGACCTTTTTGACATTGTTTTCTTCATAAGTTGTTTTTATAATAATGTATAATAAATGTGAGATACAATTCCTCATTACTAGAAGAAATTCTGGACATCTCAGCTACTGTAATATTATTTCTGCATCTGGATTATTGATTCCATTTCTGTTGGTTTCTTAGGCTGTTACTATTACTGACATTTTAATACTATCCTTTGTTGAGAGAAAATTCAGGTAATGAGAGTTTTGCATTTAATTAGCTCTCATGGATTTTATAGTCTAGATGACAAATCAATTCCCTTAATACACAAAACTAAATGAAAAACAAACACTACCTCATTTAGTCTATTGATTTCCCCCATGTTTTTGCTGTTTCACTTTTATTTATTTATATTTTATATTTTTCTTGTCACGCTTGAATTGAAGCCTAAGCTTCTAGTCACAGTTGCTACTATTTGAGTCGTCCTAAAAGTGATATAAAGTACGCTCCTCTTGCTGACCTTCCTGGCCTTAGCTTAGAATTAGGTAACTTATTCCTTCTCTTTTACCAATGACAACGCTACTCTCTTCATGAAAAGCTGCTACATCCATATGTATTAGATAAGGCATAAAGCATTGGCTGCTATGTAACGCTTTTCTAGCACGTAGAGCTTGCTCTCTGCTTATATCTCAGCTCAGGAGACAAACAAAAGGCTTGAGAAGTCTTCCATTTGTTCTGAGGTCTTAGCTTATTCTGCCAAGTAAAATTACGAACGGCTTTATATTTCTATATTGTTTTTGATGGTGAGTCTACAAAGGAAATAATTTATATGGCTTCCTTCTTGATATATTTCATCTTACTCAAAAGAAATACACTTAAAAATAATTGATGTAATTAAACTAAACACTCAAATACACTCACAGACTAGAGCCTCTGCTTTATAGACAGACTCTGTCAGGATTCCAGGGTGGCACCACAAAAATAAATATTGTTTTGTAAATTGATACTGAAACAAACGAGAAGGCAGTTGTCATTTTTCTTTTGTCAAATGGCATTATTCCACTATTGAGAAATAACAGCACAGTCATTCTAAAACATTCTCCGTGCTATCAATCCCAATGATGACAGTAAAATGACAACCTTTTCTATAATCCCATACACTTACCAACATATCCTGTGATATGCATACATATTTAATTGTATATTTATATTTGAGAGACCTCTTCAGTCAAGTGTGACATAACTGACAGACCGCTCTTATATTTCTGATGCCATTTACTAGAAAAAATATATGTCATAGTGGTTAAGAATTTGGGTGTTGTTGTAGCCATTTCTTTTGGAAAATACAATTTGTGATAATAGAGAATATTCCCATGATCTCGATACATGTTAAGAGTCTTAAATTATGTTGTTTCCTAAAAGGAGGTTTTAAATTCTTTCCTAATTATTAAGGCATTTAAAACGCACAAGACTTAAATGATTCCTAACATATATATAAATATTTTTATTTGATTATAAAAAGCAACTATGTTGACAAATAAAGGGGTTTGAAAATGAGAGAAACTTATGAAAGTTCAATGTTGCTAATGAGCATGATGACTCTTAAAAATGTGATAAGATAATAAATAAAATATGGAAGTCACTTTGGCTAACTTCTTCAGCATAATTTTTTAAGCTTTATGATTTATCTTATAACCAAATAATAAAGGAGGTTTTTCTGGAAATCTTTCATCACCTGCTGAAGTTCATTTGTTCAAACTAAAGATTAGCCATGAACTGGGTAAATGGTTTCAGAAGATAATAATATTATGAAACCACATAGTCCTGACAAGAGATACTTAAGATCGCAAAGAAATTAATAGGGTCTGTTCTCAGTGAACTAATAGAGATTCAGATGATTTGAGTAATAAACACTTACATTCCTGGAAACTTGACAAGATGGTAAAGGCAGCTGTGGTGTACAAAATTAGATTCCTGGGCTGACATGTTACTGTGTAGTATTTTGAAATTGATAATTAAACAACCAAATTTTCCTAGATGGCAGGACACATTTTTCTACATGAAGAAAGTTTATCTACCTATGTATTTTCAGTGGAAATCATAAAAAATAATATGCTCCAATTGTCTAGAATGATGTTTTATTTCAAATGGCTTAATGATTTCCCACTCAAAGCTAAAAACACAAAGTTCCGACTGAACAGGCTGGCACTTTGTGGAAAAGTTATAACTTTATCTTATATAATATGTAAAAAACACAACAGCAACAAAAAAGGAGATGCTTGCCTTTTATGATAGTTGAAACCCACAAGTGAGAAGAAGCTGATTATAGATACCGAAATTTAGAGCTGGGTAGTGTGAGAAGTTGAGCAGATGCCAGAGGTTTAAAAAATAAATTAAAAGGCTGGAGAGATGAGAATATTTAATAGCCGTTTTGAGAGCCTTTAAAGCTTGGAATAGACAGCAGAGGTGTACTAATAAGTTATTTAATACCTTTATTCCAACTGTTAGCTGAGCATATGCAAAAGAGATGGCTAGAAAAGGAGAATGGACTGAAATTTATCATAGGTAATAGGAAAGATTTAAAAAACACAAAAATAAGCAATAAAAGAGAATAAATGGAAGTGAGAGCTGTGGTTAATAATACAGTCCTTCCATTTCAAATTAGATTTGTGTTTCTTTCACTACTTAATTCTAACATCTTCCATCAGTTGCTTAAAAAGAGAATTAAACAAGTGGGGAGACATTAGCTACAGAAAGACTGGTATTTTTATGTCTTAAAAAGCAAAATTAAATAAGCTAACCTGTGCTTAATTATGTTAGATATCTCAAGTTTCCACTTCTACCCATGTTGGGTACACATCATTCTACTCATCCCGAGTACTGGCATCTGGTATGACTGTTCAATTGATGGCAAATCACAGAACTAAGCACAGAAATGAAAAGAATTTGTTGCTTGTGCCAATAGCAAATGTAAGGTGTTTGAGAAACCTTCATTATCCTATTTCTACAGGCATAACTGGTTCTGTTATTTATCATAGAATTTATCACACTAAATAAATAAATGAATAAATAAATAAATAAATAAATGTTACTTTCATGTCACAGATTGTTTTTAAATACAGCATAGCTGTACCAGGAAAGAAAAAATGGATAAAGCTTCATAAACTAGGTTCAAAAAATCCATAATCTCCTATATCACCATGGCCATTTGACAAAGTACAGATCAGGTGCTTAAGCAGTGCTGAACTCAATTACAAGTTTATCTGGGTATATATTAAATGTGCCCTATATCCCATCAATCTATGGTTCCAGTAAGAGTTGCTTTAATAGTCCACCCCTAAAGCGCTTGGCTATTTAAACCACAGTGCAAGGAAGCACTGTTAGAAATGAGAAGGAGGGTGAGGTAGAAAATGGATCAAAGTAACTGCAGATACTTCTAGCGTTTCTGCAGACTTCTCACACCCTGGTGGTGCCCCTTGGTTGAATTCCCCCACAGAGACCCTGGCCTAGTACAGAAACAGAATGGCCCACTCCTGACCTGTGATTCGACAATATTGTCACCCTTCGAGGCTCAAGCTGTAGACAATAGAAAAAGAAAAACAAAAAAAACCAGGGGCATCTGGATGGCTCAGTCAGTTAGGTGTCCAACTCTTCATTTCTGCTCAGGTCATGACATCACATTGGTTCAAGCCCCCTATCTGGCTCCACACTAACAGTATGGAGCCTGCTTGGGATTCTCTGTCTCTCTTCTCCCTGACCCCCCCCCTCCCCCGATGATTGTTCTTCTGTGTCTCAATCGCTCTCTCTCAAAAAATAAATAAATAAACTTAAGAAAAAGAAAACAAACAAAAAATACCTTATCCTTGTGACATCCAGTAATTTTAGATGATTACCTCTGCAGGTAGCTCAAAAAATTAGCATTCCTTTCTTTCTTTCCTTAATTTATTACCACACTCTTCTTTCTTAGGACATATAAATTAGTAGAACTCCATCCTTGTCTACAACTATACATCTGAGGAATACGTTATATCCCTATCTTTATCAATGAATCACTATTTAATAATTTAATGACAAATGTATGAGCTTCTGTGTGTGTTGAGTAGGCCGGTAAGAGTATGAGAAATAGATGTGTAGAAGGTAAACAACTTTTATAAGGTCATATCCATATCTCTAGAGGATGTGCAATGGTTGAAAAATTCGCCGCACCATAACCACCACCACCACCACCACCACTATGATCTTGACAAAAGTCCTTGGTTTAGGACTTGGTTTAGGACTAGCATAAGCAATGTCAGAAGCATGAGGAAAGCGTTTTGAACTTCAAGGACAGTTCAAGTGCAACCTTACACTGTATTACTATCGCAGAGGACCCACTTCCTTCATGACACACAAATCACCCTCCATTGTATTTCCCCACTGTCCTTCACTGAAATTTGACTCCTACTCCCTTTCCAGTCTGTCTGTCTGTAAAACCAACTGTTAAATGAGAACATTTGACTAGATGCCTATTTAAATGTTTCAAGAATGCTGACAGTTGAGAAGGCTTTGTCTGCTCGGGACAGATGAAAGCTTGGTGCAGGGTTAAATGGGATGTTACCTGAGCCACATACTGTCACTTCAAGGTCTAAACTTCTGCCAAACAAGCTAATAGACATTGCCATAAATACACAAGACTTTTCAAATCTTTTTCCCTCCTCTTTATCCAGAGAGAAAGAAAGAGAGAGAGAGACAGAGAGAGAGACAGAGAGAGAGGGAGAGGGAAGGAGAAAAGAAAAGAAAGAAAACAAAAACAGGTCCTGATTAAAATCTGAAAAAAGTTCTTATCTGGATGAAATCTATTTGTAATTGCTGCACATAGACTAGTAAGTTGAAAAGTTCACACTAGATAGCCAGATCCTTAGGGACCAGGAACAAGGTTCTATCCATTTATATGCATTCAAAATTTATCTATTTGAGAGTTTATATCAAATATATAAAGAGTATTGTATTAGGCACTTTCCTAGGAGGTAAGCCCTTCCATTCAGATGGTATAGTCTACTTCTCAAAGAAAGACAATAAAGCTAATCGGTTTAACATCTTTCCAAAACTACTGTGTTGGAGGTATAGACAGTGTTCTCTGGGGCACAAGGAAAAGCTTCAATGTTGGGGTGGCCAGGTCAAGGTTTCCTGGAGGAAGCCACACTTGAGATGAGATATGAAGAATAAGAGAACACCAGTAAATAATGCATGCAAGAGTAAGACATGAAGTGCAATTCAGGAAAATGTAACAACACCATAACAAACTGGTATGTTTGGGGAAGTAAAGGTAGAGAACAGGTTGAGCTCGAGAAGGAACACAGAAGGAAGGATTTTGTTCTTTATTCTGAAACATATGGGACCACAGAAGGATTTTATTACAGGGAGTGGTATGATCATCTTTGGATTTTATAAATATCCCTTTTGCAGTAGCAAAATTTATAGGAGTGGAACAAGGCTGAAAGTAGAGGTACACTTTATATTTTACTAAATATAAGATACTTATATGGCTCATATATTTCATCCTAAATAATTTTAAATTCACTAAGATTATTTATCTTCTTACCAAGGCATTATGATTAATAGTTTTATATGGGTTTGGTACTTGGTACTTCCATCTCTAACATGGCCTTGTCTTGTAATAGGTGCAGTGAAGAGCCCTTGCAGTTACACATAATAAAATTGGAAAGACATCCTTTCTCTCTTACCCCTAACTTGTTATTCAATGTATACACACCTCTCTTAAGAGCAGCAAGCAGGGCTTTCACTAACAAAAACAAAAGTGACTCAGACTTAGCAGGCAGCCTGGACTCACCTTCCTCTGATGGTGGTGAAAGAAGCATCATTGCTGGCTGGCAGTGATGTTGGGAACAAAGGCAAAAGGAAAAAAATAAATTTCCTTCCAACTTACAGCCCAACAGTAAGTCCTTGAGACAGGCAGAGTAACATTCCTGTAGGAACCCAGCTGTCTCTGTGTTGACACTTTTCTAAGGACAAAAGGCAATCTTAGCCCCACCCCCAGGATCCTGTGAGTCTACTTTAAACATACAAAAATTCCTTTGAATGCTTTCTTTATCTCTAATCCCCTAAATGTACATTAGCAATTATTTTCCAAGTATATGGCCCACTGATGGACATCTGAAGGCTTTCATGACTGAGGGTTTACTAAACAGCAATAAATGGCTTTTTTCTAACAATAGCTAGCCCCCTCAAGGTCCTGGAAACCTTGTTTCCAGAATTCCTTGTAGGCTTATGTTGTTCCTAACTCTCTCCCAACTTGAAAGCATATAATGAGTCACCTGTCACAACCCCGTGCAACTCTTTCTGCCTATGGGTCCTGTCCCTGTGCTTTAATAAAACCACCTTTTAGCACCAAAGACATCTCAAGAATTCTTTCTTGGCCATCAGCTCTGAACCCCAACATTTCCACATCAGCAGGGCAGTAAGTTGTACAAGAGTGGTCAGTGACTTAAATTGCATGAAGTTCATGATTCATTAGGCCTGGCTTTGATGGAGTCACTAGAGAATGTCGAAAGTTTTCTAGGAACGCACAAAATATGTGTAGGAAATACAGACTGGGGTACCCTATCTTCACTATCAAATATCTCCACACATGGCAAGAACCACTATATAGCATTCCTATATTTAATTGTGTAAGTAGGGTACATTTGATTTTTCAACACTTGATTTGGCAAACTCTTTAAGAGAAACATATAGGTACCATTTTAATGGTTTTGTTTCATAAAAAAATATTTGTTGAAAAAAGCACTCTGGCTGTATCCTTTTGTGCTTTTTACTAGAAAAATATACTGGTTGTGCAAATATATGATCTGAAACATTTATACATCCTGAAGAAAAATCCCAAATTGAGACGAACTTTTGTTCTGCAGCATTTGCTCTGAGATTATCAGGTGAACTTCCATTAAAAAACAAAAGGAAGTATGCCGGATGCTTTAAATTGGCCTTCCTAAAAACAGAGGCAGCACTCTCGGGAAAGGAATTGATTGAAAGCATACTCTCAGGAGAGGAGCGTAGAAAGCAGAGATCACAGGAAGAAAGGTAAACAAGGACTTTGTTTTGGCAGGAGACTAACTTCAGCCTGGCCCCAGGGCAAGTTCTGGAGCACAAATCACACCAGAGAATTTGTCCCATCTAATGCAGGGAGCTAGATGTTTTTAACTCCTTTGGTGGAGAGGGTAATGTTCTCCAGCAAGACAGGCAGAGCTATTCTCTAGAAGGACGAAGCAGCTGAGAGTGTGAGCAGCAATACCCACCAGAACCAGGATGACATCATAGTCCTGCTGAAAGCAATGGGAGGAGGGACAAAACAGGATCTATTACAACTGTAAGCCAGATTGGTGCATTTATGAATTAATTTTCCATGAGTGCCGGGGTGACTTAGTCGATTGAGCATATGACTTTGGCTCAGGTTCATGATCTTGTGGTTTGTGGGTTCAAGCCCTGCATCTCTGTCATCTGCACAGAATCTGCTTCAGAGTTTCTGTTCCTCTCTCTCTCTACCCCTTCCCTGCTCGTGGTCTCTCTCTCAAAAATAAATAAAACATTTAAAAAGACTTAAAAAAGTTAATTTTCTAATCATTACATATGAATCTTCCACAGAATTTTTCTGTACGTGTGCTGCTACATTTAAAAATAGATCAAATTTAAGTGGTAGCTTAAAAATTATGAAAATACCTTCTTATTCTTAACTGATCCATCAGTCTAAATTACCCAGTTATTTTTCATTTTTAATTGGAAAAAACATACAGTTACCCTTTCAACATTAAATGCCAATTTTCAAATTTTCATGGTATGATTTAAAATCCTTGAAAAATAGGGGTTACAGTGGAAGCGCCAAGACAGCCTTAATTATACAGGACTGGATAAAGTTATGCTCTAATAGCTAAATAGTAGATTGTATTTCAAGTAAAGAAACAATAAAATTGTAAACCATGAAGTGCAAATGGGAGGATGAGAGGTATGTCTCGTGCATTCAGCCTTGACTAAAGGGACAATTTTGAGACTCAGTTGCAGTATTAATCAGAGGACTTCATCAGGTAAAAAAGAACTGTCATTCTCACTGGCCACTAAAACATAGCTTTTAAAATGGTGTGAAAAGAGGAGTCCTGAGGTGCCTGGGTGGCTCAGTCAGTTAAGTGCCAGTCTCTTGGTTTTGGCTCAGGTCATGAACTCAACAGTTTGTGAGATCGAGCCCCACATCAGGCTCTGTGACAACAGCATGGAGCTTGCTGATGGGATTCTCTCTCTCTCTCTCTCTCTCCCGCTCTATCTTTCCCTCCCTCCCTCTGCCCCTCTCCCCTACTCTACTCTCTCTCAAAATAAATAAATAAACATGAGAAGAAAAAAAAAAGGGTGAGTCCTATTTCTTTTCTTCAGTTACTGGCTCCAGAGTTTGCCAGCAGTATCTCTGTGTTCTAAGAGCCCAGCTCAATTTCATTTAGGTCTTTTTAATTTTTTCTCCAAAGTAATAACATTAAAAACACAAAAGAGTTTAACTAAAAAGCCTCCATAGGAAAAGAAACAACTAAAGCATTTTTACATTTGGAAAGATTTCTCTTTAAGGACTAACTTACAAGCTTTTTCAAGAAGGGATAACCTCTAAATTTAATTAAGTGTTGAAAGGCTTCTGAACTAAAGGCAAGGAAACCTATTTGTCCAGTGTAGTTCACCGTAGCTAAAACAACTATATAAAACTATTTTAATCTATTATAGTCAGTGCCAAGTTTCCTCTAAAATATGAAATAAAGTGCAAACCAAAGAGCAAGAAGCATTTTTGGTCATATAATAGGTTATTCTCTCTTTTGAAAATAGCACTTTAGGAAAACTGTCATATTTAGTTATTATTATATTACACCCTGTTGTATATGTATTATTATATTACACCCTGGTGAGAAAGACTGAAAGATTAGGAAGGAAAGATGTACCTGAGATTTGGTCTCTTACTCTTCTATCTTGTTCAGTTTGAGGTTTTAATTCCCATTACATGGCTTCCTGCCTCTAAGACAAGAGTGAAACAAAGAAGCCTAAAATAGAATGAATGATGGGAGGAAAGAATATATATTTATATATGTTACATTCACATCATTTATTCACACACACATCATTTTACACAAAACTTATTCCCAACTACAGAAGTATCTTAACTACGTGTCTTCATTCATTACAAAAAATGAAATCCAAATTTATTTTTGTAATTAGGTCTATTTCCCCCATATTTACTAAATGTTCTCTAACAGAGTATGATAGGAAATAGTACATTCATTAAAGTTTTACAAACTTCTACATTTCTGAGGCTTCCAGGGGTTAGACGACTTTTTCGTATTCACATAGCCAGAGTAAAAGACCTGGGTTTTCAATGCAAGGACTTGACCTTTCTATCATGCAGTACTGATGACATCACACTCTCAAAGGCAGGACAAGTGCTTGAGAAATTTGGTAGAAGTTGAGAGATGGTACCTGGTGAAAGATGTTACCTGGGAGTCCCCAAACTGATAAACAATGGGGAAATGGGAATGTAGGAGATAGATGTGGGAAAAAAATAAGGCCCTGGAAAAAAGTTATAAAAGCAAATATAAATTGTGCAAATCTAAATATAAAAGCAAATATAAATACAATAAATTTATATATGATTTTATATTTAGATATAAATATATATTGATATAAATTGTTATATAGTATGGATTAGTATGGATGTTTGGATTATTGGTCCCCAGTCACATCAGTATGATGGTTAGGCTGACTACACACATTCCTAGAAGCATGTTAATAAGAATTACTATGGTCATTAAGAAGCTTGTACTTCCTAGGATATCTCAAAGGCCCAGCTGATTAAACATCTGGCTCTTACTTTGTTTGGCTCAGGTCATGATCTTACAGTTCACGAGTTCATGTTCCACATTGGGCTCTGTGTTGACAGTGTGGAGCCTGTTTGGGATTCTCTCTCTCTCTCTCTCTCTCTCTCTCTTTCTCTCTCTCTCTCTCTCTGTCCCTCCCTGCTTGTGTGCTCCGTTTCTCTCTCTCTCTCAAAATAAATACATAAACTTTTTTTTAATTTTTTTTTTTTTTCTGAGAGAGACAGCATGAGCAAGGGAGGGTCAGAGAGAGAGGGAGACACAGAATCTGAAACAGGCTCCAGGCTCTGAGCTAGCTGTCAGCACATAGCCCAACGCGACTCTAGAACCCACGAACCACGAGATCATGACCTGAGCTAAAGCCAGATGCTTAACCAACTGGGCCACCCAGGGACCCCTCAAAATAAATATGTAAACTTAAAAAAATGAAGAAGAAGCTTGTACTTCCTTAGAAGTATGAATTCATATTGAAAAAAATTCCTTCCTGGAGAAAGCAAATGATTACTGAGAGAGGCAGCCATACCTAGCAGCCAACTCCAAAGGACTAGTTCCTGTGTTTCTTGAAGCATGGAGTTCTGTTTATTCACCTGTTTCTGGCTGCATATCTGATTTTATTAAAAATCTTTACAAATAAATATGTTTATCCTTAAAAAAAGAGTATAAGTAATTTTATAATTTATGAAGTCAAAAGAATAAAATACTTAAGACTATAGATTATAAGAACAATCTCCATGCAAGATGTCTTCAATTTAAGGATTTTTTTAAAAAATCAAAAAAGATTAAAGATATAAAAGGGGAGAGGAATGAGGTAACAATACACAGAATATCACCAGAATTTGCATTATTCTTAAAAACATTTAGAATTTAGTGAGCTAGAAAATGAGAAAAATAGTAAAGCAACCCACACAAAACCCAAATGGCATAGGAAATTAAACTATTTGTAAATGTGGCAAAGCTTGATATAAGCAAAATGGGAATTGATTTTTAAAGCTCAAGCTTCTGAAAAATTAAATATGGTTTTAAAAATGCTTATCAGTATGCATTGTACACCAATAGCTCTTCTTATTTTCATTGTTGCAACTGTCAACAATCCCTTCATACTCAATAAATGTTAACATATATGAAATAATTCTAAACATTTAAATTTCCTAAGTAATTACATAGTTAAACTAAATGTGAATGCACACATGTATAATTCTTTCAATAAATGGAAAAACTTTAAAAATATTTTTTAAAGTTCATGCATAGAATCTGAGTGAAAAACTTAAGGAAAATGAAGGGATAAGGTTATGGTTAAATTTTGTGAGTTGCTGATTATAAAAACTACCTGTTAGGAAATATCCCACAGTATTATGCACAGACACCTATTTGGAACTAATTACATTATGTTATGATTAATTCTTTACAAGTTTGTCTTATATAGGCATATGTATTAATATGAGGAGAAATATTTGGTACAAGGAGATAGCCAAATTCTTTGACCAGATGAGGGAAGTGCCTTGGGAAGACCCAAAAACTATATAAAGTGTACAGAATTCTGGGAAGAAAAGACTAGCAATTTAATATATAACAATGATTCTATTTCCACTCTCTGTTTACAGAAACATAATAGCCTATTTAAGTGGTTATATAGTCCTAATGAAGTTATATAGTAGCTATATAGTTAATTTGCATTATTTTAAAAGTTAATCATTGTGACATTTAATGAAATTTGGAAGAAAGTGCTATAAATGGACAGCTTGAAACTGTAACATGATTGAAAATAATATAGATATAATCATAAATAGAACATTTGAAATTTAGGTATACATTAAATATCAAAAGACAGTACGATAAAATTAGTATTATATTTTGCTCAGTTGAGGTCAAATTAAAAACATGAATACTAGCAAATAAGTTTTTCTACTAAGAAATATAAATAAGTCTCTTTATGGTGAATTCTCTGTTTCTGTAATTTGTATTTTAATAATTTTTTTCTTTCTGAATGTAAGTTTTGCCACTTGATTTTATACTTACTTATTGCAAGATCATTGTAACTAAGAAAAAAATCATATAAATATCTCCAAAAAATTCATTCATTTTCCCAAACTGAAACTGATTATATGATCAATTAATGAATTAATAATAAATCTATTCCAAAGAATATATCATTTGCCATTAATTCTGAAGCTATGTTTCTTATATGCAGTAGTACTATGTTAGAAATAATGGAATACTAGAGCTAAAAGAA
Organism: Hyaena hyaena; assembly: GCF_003009895.1. Taxonomy (NCBI): domain Eukaryota; kingdom Metazoa; phylum Chordata; class Mammalia; order Carnivora; family Hyaenidae; genus Hyaena; species Hyaena hyaena. The sequence goes on along the minus strand of NW_024080880.1, from coordinate 714,687 downwards.
TACTCACCAATTCAAGTAAAGAACTCAGAATACTAATTCAGTATAATAATATGATCAGTATTACAGTTTTGAACTTAGAACATTATCTTTTAACTCATTATATTTTTAAAACTTCCTTCAGGTTATTAAACAGTGGCTCAATTCCAGAAAGTCACTAATAGTCTCATAGAAAATTATTGAAAAAAAATAAGCTTCTTCTAAGTTCCAATTAGAATAAGCTTTTCCAATAAGCTTCTTGGAAAAAGAAATCTTTCCAAGGATACACAATTACATCAATCTAAAATATTAGAAGATTAAAATTCACAATTGAAGATAAAAATAATATAGTCAATTAAAATATTTTAATGGATTACAAAATCACCCCTAGCAATTTATCTTTAAATCACTTTTGTGATATCCATTGCCAGCAGGAAATGATACTTCAATAACCATATTCTATAAATGGTGCCATGAATTCTATGACCTTCTTAGTCTACATGCCAGACACCAAATACTGTTTCAGATTTGCTGTAAATGTAGGACTGCTCCATTCAGTCTTATTAAGAATATTTCTAATTAATTAGAATACATTTCTCCACTTTCTAACTACCTTAATATAACCATATCAATTTCAGGTGAATTCTTCTTAAAATCTGCTGTTGTGTTCAAGTTTGTTCAAGAGCCACATGGTTAAAAGGAAAAAGGATAATGCTGGTTATCTTAAGTTGACTTTTTCATATATCTTATTACAAATATTCTGTCCTGTCAAAAGGAAAAGCAGAAGGAATCATTTTCCATTATACATGCACACAAAATATAGTGGAGTAGGTAGATAAAACACTCTTTTCAGAATATGGATATGTTAAGGAGACATTTCATATCTTTGTTCTAATAATCACCTAGCAATACCTACAGATAACTCAAGATTTTAGAAGCCAAAGGTTTTAAAAATTAGGCAGAAGCCTCAAGCAGAGCTGTGAATAGATTTTACAAAGTCTCAGGGTTTGAAAAATCTTTTAAAGGTGTTCAATAAAAGTACTTATATGGTGTTTGAATTTCTTCTAATAGATCCCCACCAACTGGTATCACAGTCAGTCTGAAAATCTGTGACAGAGAACCCATCATCCCTGAGGCAGCCCATTCCATAAGACTGTTACAAAGTTCTTCTTTATAAGCCAATCTTTATAAACCAACATTTGTCTTCTAGTAGTTTTCAGTAGCTGCACCTCATTGTGCCACATAAACCAGTATTTCATGTGGGTACCTATTACACAATTGTAAGCACAGTATGGCCACATGTCCCTTTACTTCTCTGCCTCACCACTATTTTTTGAACTTTATGAACTACTTGATGTCTTAGTCATAGTTTGATCATCTTTGTATCCTCAGCCCTTAATATAGAGTTATACATGAGGTGAATATGCAGAAAAAATGATTGTTAAATGAATAAAATGCATCTAAAATGTAAGCTCATTTCAAAAGCAAGGCATATTTATTGTGTCACAAAATTGATATGGGTATTGTGGAAAATGTGAAAAGAGTACTGGAGAAGTGAATTAAGGGACAGCTATTGAGCGGCATGGTGAATAGTGCCAAATACTTTCCAGATACTTGAATCCAAGATATGGTCTGGGATCCAGATTATTTGACTCGGACACATGGGATACGGACGATATCCAAGCAGGAAATGTTTTGGGTTAGAATGTGTTTCAAGAAAAGTAATAATCAGAAATGACATTTTACTATTGATTTACATCATTAGTAAACTATGATCACTTCAAAACCTAGTAAGAGTCAACCTGTCCTCTCTGGGAATGCAGAGTAACAGAGAAAAAACTTTTTGACATTGATCTTGGCAATGACCTTTGGATATAATACCAAACATAATAGGCAACAAAAGCAAAAATAAACTTACATCAAAGTAAAAAGTTTCTGCACAGCAAAAGAATCAGACAACAAAATGGAAAAGCAAACTACAAATAGGGAGAAAATATTTCCAAACCCATATATATGATAAGAAGTTAATAGCTAAAATATATAAAGAACACACACAAGAAAAATTAAATTAAAAATGGGCAGAGGACTTGAATGACCAACCAGGTGTATAAAAAGATGTTTTACATCACTAATTATTAGGGAAATGCAAATCAAAACCACAAATGAAATACCACTTTACATGTGTTAGGATGGTTATTATTAAAAAGACAAGAGTGTTGATGAGGTTGTGGAGAAAAAGGAACCATTGAATGTCTCAGCGGAAATGTAAATTGGTATAGTCATTATGGAAAACAACATGGAGTTTGCTCAGGAAATTATCTGATCCAGTAATCTCACTTTTGGGTATATAACTAAAGAAAATAAAAACTCTAAATTGAAAAGATACATGCACTCTGATGTTCTTTGCAGCATTATTTACATAATCAAGATACAGAAACAATCTAAGTATCCATCAATGGATGAATGGATTTAAAAAAATGTAGCTTCACTCAGCCATAAAAAGAAGAAGAAGAAGAAGAAGAAGAAGAAGAAGAAGAAGAAGAAGAAGAAGAAGAAGAAGAAGAAGAAGGGAATTCTACCACAACATGGATAAAGGACAGAGGAGGAGATTATCCTAAATGAAATAAATCAGACCAAAAAAAAAAAAGACAAATACTTTATAATCTCACTCATTCATGGATTCTTAAAAGAAAAACAAAAGTTGAACTTTAGAAACAGAGAGTAGAGTAGAATGGAAGTTGCCATAGGCTGAGGGGTGGGGGTGGGGGGGAGAAGGGAAGATTTTGGTTAAAGAGCTCAAACTTTCAGTTATAGCATGAATACTTTCTGCGGATCTAATATACAGCATGCAACTGTATTTAACAATACTGTATTGTATACTTGACATCGGCTAAGACATCTTGACAGTGGCTAAGATCTTAAGTGTTCCCACCACACACACACACACACACACACACACACACACACACACATATGGCAACTGTCTGAGGTAATGAATGGATAAAATTAACTTAATTGTAATAATAATTTCATATTGTATAGAAAAACAAATATGTTGTATACTTCAAATATATACAATTTTGTCAGTCAGTTATAACTCAGTAAAATGGAAAATAAAAATAAAAATATTTAAAATATAAAAGGCCTATAAAATAGTTACTACATGACATACAACTAGAGTTTTTAAAAGCTCATTAGAAATGATCCTTGAAAAATGGATCAGAATTCTTTATTACACATGCTTGCACATATCATATATTTTAAATTTTTATTTAAATATTTGTAAAATTTCTTAATTGAAATCTAGTGAATACTCAATGTTATATTAGTTTCATAGGTACAACCTAGTGATTTGATAAATCTATACACCATCCTCACACATATTTTGCTTTTGATGCTGCCACAATCCTTTAAATACTTCCTGTTACACCCACTGGCAGAAAGAGGTATGTCTCCTTGATACCTAGTGCTCCAAACCAGTGGTTGTCAACTGCTCTGTCACCATACACTAGAGGGCAGTGGAGGTTAAAAAGGAAGGCCAGAATTAGAGCTTGCCCAGCACTGCATGCGTCCTCACAGCCTCCTGCAACATCTGCTATGCCAGCAGTCCACCAGCGAGCCTCTAAGAGTAAGCAGCATTCAATACCATCCCTCGTGGGTCAGCATTCACACAGCTGAACCAGACAGACCTTTCCCTTCATCACCATGAAAATGGATTTAACAAGTGAGCAAAGCTGCTAATATCTTTATTACTTCTCAATTCTCATGCCTTCAGATACATGTCATTATATAAAATTGTGTTATTTTCTTAGACACTGCTTGCTTCAAAAAGATGGAAGAATTTTAATAAAGTAAACTGAGGTGCAAGGAAATCTGCCTTTCTCCAGATAAATAAATTAATAAATACATAAATACATAAATAAATAACTTCTTGTAACAACAGAAAATGTTATTAACAGGGATAAATTGTACAACACAACACATGTTGGAGAAAAATGCCATCAGTATATTTCTCCAGAAAGATGACATATCAGATAATCATATTGCTGGATAAACTAATATTTGAAGCTAGAAGGTAAAAAAGGGGAGAACAGTTTTTCCATAAGGAAAATGCAGTAAGTGTTAGGTTTACAATATGCAATCATTCTAAAATTGGCATTTGGAGTAAGTTCTCCAGCCTGCTTGCCTATTCCCCACCAAAGCATTTCAAAATGAAAATTATGAGGCACTATTCTTTTTTGTGTACAGTGTGCCTCCTATGTGTGGTGAGATAGATTGAAGACTCACAATGTTACAGAGAAAACACATACAAGCTCTATATTAATGGCATACTCTTTTACTTGAATTTGGAGGAGCAGAGTGAATGAAAAAATATGCACATCTAGGCATGTTTTGGTGAAATTTTATTGTGTTTAATTTTTATTTTTATTTAACAAAATTAATGTTTATTTATTTTTGAAAGAGAGACAGAGTGCAAGCAGGGGAGGAGCAGAGAGAGAGGGAGAGAGAATCTAAAGCTAGGCTCCAGGCTCTGAGCTGTCAGCACAGAGCCCAAAGTGGGGCTCAAACCCATAGGCTATGAGATTATGACCAGAGCCAAAGTGGGACACTTAACCAAATAAGCCACCCAGGTGCCTCTAGTGAAATTTTATTTTATTTATTTATTTATTTTGAAATTTTAGATAATCATAATAAAGACGAGAGTCTATTAGATTCTGGAGAGGAAAATACAGAACCAGGTTCCTCATCATCAACATTGTGCGCAAAAGAGAGAGAGCATGCCCAAGCAAATGTTATTCAAACTTATGAGAAAAAATATTTTCAAGTTAGAACTCTATACTATGCAAAATTAAATGAAAGGGCATTTTTAGACATAATATGTCTCTGAGATTTTCAGACATATGTTTGAAAATGTACTCCAGGGCTTTGAACAAAATATATCATAGATTTTCTGAACACTTATTAAAGAAAATACTACAGCAACATAATTTGGAATACATCAAAGAAGTGTTTTGAAAATTCTAAAAACTATGGCCTTAATATATATATATAAATATATACACACAATATATAATTATTTATATATATTGCATATAGTAATATGTAGTATACATAGTATAGTTTTAGTAAAAACTGTGGCATTAATATACATACATATGAGTGAATATGCATATAAACAAATCTGTGATAGGACATAATTAACAGACCTACAAAGCATTTATCTCACATTAAATCAAAAACTCAGAGGAATACAGGAAGAATGCCTTCAAAAATAAAGTAAATTAAACTAAGAGTTTCTAGTAAAACCAGTAGATATTTATATATTGTGTAATAATAATAAAATAAATAGAATTGGAAGAAAGTAAAGATTATGATCCAATCAATATAAAATAAAACTTAAAATAGTCTTTGACTTTGAAATACAGTCCTTAAGAAAAAAAATCCTTTTTTAAAAAATGTTGGGATGTTCATGGTTTATCCAGAGTTGATGGCTTATAATATAGATGATTAAACATATTCATATTACCTTTTTTTACTGTAATGTATATTTATTGTTGGGTTATCACAATAACGCTATGTGTATATGATAAAATCAAAGGTTACATAATATAGATATCCCCTGCTTTCTGAAGGTTCATATTATACCACTTTGCTTTTAGGAAAGACTTACATTAACATCTGTTTTTGCGAAACAAAATAAATTCCTTAATTCATAATGAGAAACATTTTTACCAATTCTACTTCTGGAACTAAAGATTACATTTTCATAAATATATTTGGTCATTTTAATACAAAAATATACTAAAATATAATAGACTGCTTTCAATATATTAAGCTAATATAATTCATCTACCTTCAGGATAAAGATTTTAGAATGGAGCTTCAAAATCTCTGTGTAATCATTTGAGTAGTGAAGTATTGCCTTTATCTATATCACAGTATAGGTGGATTTTAGTTTGCTATAAATAGTTAATATCCTGGTTACTTTATAATTGCTCTACCTCAAGATCAGTATGCTTTTTTTTAATTAAATTTCTTTTAATGTTTATTTATACTTGAGAAAGAGACAGTGCATGAGCAGGGGAGAGGCAGACACAGAGACAAAATCTGAAGCAGGCTTCAGGCTCTGAGCTCTCAGCATAGAGCTTGATGTGGGGCTTGAACTCTTGAGTGTGAGATGATGATTTGAGCCAGTCTCAGTCCAAAATTGGATGCTTAACCGACTGAGCAACCCAGGTGCCCAGATCAATATGGTTTTTAAAGTTTTACAGTATTAAAAAAAAAATCACAGTATTATTAAAAATTAATTTGAAAATCTAAGACCATTAAACGTAATACTGACCTCTGAAATAATCTCAAGAATGCTCTGACTTCTTAACTTCTGATGATTGAAAACTGTGGTGATATTTCTTAAAACTACATATTTACTATTTAATTTAATTTTGACTTGAATTTTTTTTTTTTACAAAATATAGTTTGTCAATTTGAACCCCAAACAGCCAATCATTTTTTGTAATGAAGATTGGCTATTTCACCAAGAAAAGATTTTCTTCACAGTTAGAGTCTTTATTCCAAACCAAAAATAATGGAGACATGGGTTTGCACAAAAATTACAACAAATCAAGCAAAATAAAACAAATACAACATATGCATACAACTGCATACACGTGCACTAAAAACTATCATTCTAAGATATAAATTGTTCTTTTATGTTATTTGTAGGTATTTAATTGTTAGAGTCCAATAAATTTTTTGAAAATTGCAAAATTTAAGTTAAATAGACATCTAGGGAAGACTCAGATCCATAGTAAAAGATACAAAATTTCTAAACAGCTTTTCCTTTGAAAATAGGATACTTGGTAAATGTAGGCAAAGATCATTTTTATCTAATGTTAGCTTTTAGACTATATATCCTGCTATGCTTTGAGAAGTAATGAAAGGTTTTATGTTTATTAGGCTGGCATTTATCATGCCAAAAAAGTGATAATTTACAAAGAAAAAGTCATCATATATAACCAGCAAAGATGTTAAATAAATAACTTATCTGTTTTAATGAAATTACATATCAAACTAAGCACCTATGTTTTAATCTACATAGTTTAGGAATGTCTTATTTTTTAAGTTCTTATTCATTGATCTACATATGAATCAAATAATCCTTATGAATACACACCTAACTAAAAGATATTGAAACATAAATTTGATATTGAAGTGATTTATTTGCATAGAAAAGACATTTGAAAGTAAGACTAATTAACTGCTAAATTAATCTATAATAGATAGAAGAAAATTCAACTAGAGGGATTTTTAGCTCTGTGCATTTGGCACAGACTTAATTTAAAATAAAAAAAAAGAGGAACCTATAATAAAGTTCAAGTTATTGAAAGATAAAACTAAAATATTTAGTCATTTAATAAAAATTTGGAAATAGAATTCTCAGAGTTAGGTGTTAATTTCACAGAACTCAATCTTCTAACTTTCTCGATTTACTTCAAAGGTTTAAAGTTATGTATTTTAGAAAGAGATGTTGTATTGAATTATATGCTCTTGTGCCTGTATGAAACAAGAATTATAAGGATATATAATAGGATTTTCATTTTCCAAATAATTAGGTCTGCCATGGGCCACAAGACAAAGCATTTTAGATTGCTGAATTCGTTCGTATAGAGGAAAAACAATTTCAAAAGATGAAAATGGAAGTACTTAATTGGTAAGGAGAAAGATTAGTTTATTTTGAGGATTATAATATTATAAGAAACACAGCTATTATAATGCCATAACATTGTTTTCCAAAGTTTAGGAACCCCAGAAAACATACATTAGATTATCAACAAATAGCACTGTCATTTTAACCAATATGTGATAATCATCCTCAGATTAAATAGCCAATTAATGTTTTTGTTCTATGCTCACTTTAAATTAGGAGCATTTGAGGGAATTTTAGATATTCTGTATGTTTCTTGTTGCTTTATGTTGTAAGTCATTCTGACAGTTAGCAATGAAGAAGGGCTAAAGGAGGGTCCTATTACATCTGAGAGCTGATTGTTAATGCTCAGGAATTTTGTGAGCACATTGGAGTTTGAAATCAGCCATCGTATGAGTATTTACACCACGTATTTCACAAATGCCATAAATCAGGCTTCCTTTCTTCATTTATTTTTTTTTCTGTTTTTCCCCAGGTGAAACCATGTCAAGTTTTTGCCAGCATGTGGTACTGGTTTTATCCCTTCCAATGCTCACACATGTGAGAAACCTTTGAAATAACCCTGCCTGTTAATGCAGTGATTTTCTTTCTGAATGAACCATTGGTTGCTCATGAAATTCTACTCTCACTTCTCTACTCCCATCATTCTACAGAAGGCCACCTTCCGCATCCCAAAATATTATTCACAGAGCCATTAGATATATCTTCTCAGATTTTCAGCATATAATTGTTATGCTCCTTTATCTGATATTTATGTGTATCTGAACTCTTCTCTACTGGGAGCCACACTGGCCTTGCTGGATGACAGTCACAGCGAGGAAATGGCAGCGTTTGCACAGCTCTTGCCATGAGAAACCAAAACTGGTATCTCCTTCTGCTACTACTGGCTCATATTGGAAATGAGCCTGCAGGTCTTGACCAGTCCTCACAATATTCCAGATCAGACAGATATTCCCCACACAGATTGCTCATAAAGAAAAGCATACTCCTTCCTTTTCAAAACAGACTTCAGATGAAAGCATTGTGGATGATTGCCAAAAGGCTCTTCCTATGGGCCTTGCAGATCCAAGACTTACATAATAAAGAGGGCTAAGAACACAAGAATTACAGTTGAGTCTGGCCCTGAGACAAAGAGCCTAATTTAGAGTTAAGGACAAATATCCACCCCCACCCAATTGTTTCTGCTTGGAGCACCAGCCCCTCCGCCCAAGGCAATTGTGATCAGTATTTGGAGTGACTTATTCTGGCCTTGAAAATGCTGATTGCACCCTGTGAGGGAACCTATTGAGGAACTTTTTCTTTTGTGATTATGGGAGCAAACATTGTGTTTCCTGAAAGAACTGTTTTTCTTTTTCTTTTTTTTTTTTTTTAGAACTGTTTTTCTTAATACTTCTCCTTAAACAAAGAAGCTATTGACCCCTGCTCACAAAGAAGTAACTTCACCCTTTTTATGGTAAAAACATTGTCTTGTATGCTAAAGATACCTTCCTTCCCCATAGGATAAACATCTAATCCTCTACCTCAATCACTATTGATAGAGGTTATGCAGGAGTCTTCTACGAATCTATGTTTTGGAAAATTCTTACATATCAAAGAAGTTTGTCATCAGAAACTATTGTCTAAGGCAAATGCCACTTCTGTGCCATCCCACAAAAACTTAATTATAAAATAAAGTTGAGCCCCAGTCAGAGCAGAGATGCCTGCCTGGTGACCAGAAAGACTCTCGGGCCTCTCTCCTCTCTCCCTAGCCAACACCGTCCATCCGTCAGGGACCCCTAGACCCCGGCTGGAGCCGGCCTCTGGCACTTCTCTGAAACTTTCTATTTAATGTTCAGTTTCTTTGCATCCCACCCTCTAGTCAAATGGGTCAGCTTGCCAGTGTTATCTTTTTTGTTTATTTTTTTTCCTTTCTTAGAAAGTGCTTCATGTTCTCAGAATTTATTGAAATCTTACTCATTCTTCAAAGCCCAAGTTTGTTCCGATTTGTAGGAAGAAATAATAATATGGTAGAAATAACACTACAAATAAATCTTCTTGCATAGGGGTTAACCAAAGTATTATGGAATGAAGGATATATAACTTAGGATGCATTTGTTAAGAAAATAGTGTAAAATTTAAATGTGAATATTAGGTTATGGTGAACAAGAAAATGCACCGCTCAGACATCCTGTTGCAGGAACCACAGGTGATCTCACAGGACAGGTAAAAAATTGTGTACCAAGGAAGCTGCAAGCATTGACTACATTTAATTACAGAAACCAAGGAAGGATCTTAGAATTACATTATGTGGATGCAAGCTTGAGAAGAGAGTTTTGAATGTAGGAGTGGATGAAGAAGACATTGATTTAGGGGTACTTTTTCAGGACATGAGATTAAATATTCTGGCAAAAATCCCAAGAGATGAGATGGTGGTAGGGTTAGCCACCAGGAAGCTCTTAGAAGCCTTGAGAAAGCGGTGGCCAATAGTGAGCAAAGTAGAATGCCCAAGGTGCCCTGGCAGATGACGCAGGAAGGAATAAAGGGGTATGCATATGCTGCAATAGTATATTATGTCATGCCAGAAGACCCATCAGGGGGTCATGTCACTCACAAAGGCCATTAGGAATGAGTTGGTGAGTGTGTCATTGAACCATAAAAACATTCCTGGATGCCTCTGTTTTGGTTGAATGTTTGACTATTGATTTCAGCTCAAGTTATGATCTTGCAGTTAGTGAGATTGAGTTTGCATCTGTTGGGCTCTGCACTGACAACACAGAGCCTGCTAGGGATTCTCTCTCTCCCTCTCTCTCTGCCCTCCCTCCTCTCCTGCTTGCACATGCCGTACTCTCTCTCCTTCTCTTTCCCTCTCTCAAAATAAATGAACATTTAAAAATAAATAAATAAACCATAAAACTTCCATACTATCTTTTCTCTGCCATATGATGATAACTACAGGACAAGCAGTCATAGAGTTTTAATCTTCAGGGGAATGATAGAATCCTGAATTAATAGACACTATAAGCATCACTGAACCACCAAAATCCAGAAGGCCACAATTACCATAGTGAATGGCAAATTCAGACAGGAAGCTAAGGGAGCTGGATCTGAAGGAGTTTTCAGATACAGTTAACAGAGTTTGGTATCCTTAAAAGCAAATTAGATGAACAAAAAACAAGAATGCTACTTAACATTCATAACCAGGAAGTAAAAACAAAAGGCAGCACGCAAAAGGCTGAGAGCAATCATCCCAGTAAAATCTCATGAATCCCTTGCTTACTTTCCAGATTTGAAACATGTTTTGGCTTTGACGTATGTTGATTAAAGACATATGCAGTGAAAAAGGACCCTAAAACAGCAGAGTAACAGTATAAAGCACTGATTTCCATAGTCCTTCCCAAAAGGGGTCTATGACTATTGAGTGACGCTATACTTTAAGGCAAATACCCAGATATAATGGACTTTAGGACACAATGACAAAGCTGACACTGATGTCAGGAAACTCAACTACCCTCATGGCCTACTTGACAGAGTGGGGACTTACAGGAACCAAAATCCATCTCAGTAGACCCACTTGTTCCACGGACTCACTCTATGATCATTTTCTCAGTCTCTGGGTGCATAACTGGAACTGATATCCCTGGCAATTTGATATAACTTGATCTTTGGGAATAAGCTTGATATTGGGAAAGGTCAAGTGAAAACTTTGAGACAAAATTAAAACCACAGTTACATTCCAGGGGGATCGATCAAATTAGTGCCACCATTAAAGATTAAAGGTATACAGGATCAGTGGTTCCTATTAAGTGGCCGTTTAGCTTGTCATTCTGGCCCCAAAGAATGAATCCTGGAGAATCACTGTAATCTACAACAAGCTCAACCAAGTAGATGCATTGATTGCATCCACTGTGCCAGTTGTAGTATCATGGCTAGAAAGACTACTAAGGTACATGGTATGCATAGGTCTGTGGCATATAGCCATTGATTTGGTGACTGCATTATTTTCCATTCTACTTACAAAAGAGAATCAAAAACACTTTTCATTCATATGGAGTGGAAAATAATAGCCATTTACTGTTTTGCTTGAGGATTATGTCACCTATTTTGCATTCTATGATAATGTAGTCTAGAGGAATCTGTACAAATTGGGTATCACACTAGATGTAAAGCATCACACTGATCCACTATATTGATTGACATCCTGTTGATCTGAAATGTCACTCAAGAGATGATTAGTACAGTAGAGAATTTGATGAGACAGATAACATCCAGAAGATACATGATAAATTTACAAAGTTTAGGAATCATTCCAATTCAGCCAGTTTTTAGGGGTACAATACTCAAGGGCATGCCAGATATCCTCTTCAATGTAAAAACCAAATTAATAAGTGCTGCATCCTCAACTACAAAGAAGAAAACACTCACAGAGAGCATGGCAAGTATATGAAAGAGTGGCCACACTGGCAGAAATAAAGATTATATATAGACCCACTTGTGTAGACTCCGATTTACAAATACCAATATAAGTACTGTGGTCTATGAACATCCTAACTGTGAACAACAGAGATGAATACAGAGCCCTCAATACAAAACCATTCCTTGAAGAGATCAATTTGTAACTTGGTTTCAAGTTGTCTGAAATGAATCCCTTCTATCTTGCAAGGGCCAAAAGTTTGTCTTCATAGGGATGAATGTATATTCTAAATATAGGTTTTATTCCTGTCTTCAGAGCCTTAGCAGACACCTTTCAGGGTTCCTAGGGAACACCTGATGCACAGGTGCAGGCATAACATGTGAGTAGGATGTTTGGGAGTTAGCCACAACCCATTAGCTTTTCCATCCAGAAGCAGCCAGCCACATAATACCTTGGAGTGACCTACTCAAGGTATAGTTGAAGCAACAGCTTGAAGGCAATACTCTGAAAGGAAAAAGGGCCATTTTTCAAGGTGTTGTGCATTCATTATATCAGTGGTCTTTATATGGTCTCCTCTCCTAAGAAGGAATAAGACACTTGTCCAAGAACAGAGGGCTGATAGCATAAGTAGCTTCTCTTACTATTCCTCCTTTTGAACTCAGAGGGGAAATTGTTGGGAAAATTCTAATCCCTACAACTCTGAGCTCTGCAAGGTTACAGTTTTATCTCCAAAGGAGTCAAACTTTCTTCAGGGCACACAGCAAGGAGTAGTTCACTTTTAATCACATCAATGATAGCCACCAGGATACCTTGGATTTCTAAAATCCAAAGACTAGCAGATAAGTAACAAAGTTGCCATCTTTGTCAGAGTAATTTACCTTAACCAGCAGGAGGCAGTAAGGCTGCTTTTACTCAATGGGTACATAGAAGAGTAAATGTGGAGCTCAGGCAATTCATTTAGGAACCTCCAGGTACTTATTTGTCCCATTATATCTATAACTAGATAAGTGAAGGACCCCCAGCCTAAGAGGGTATTATTTGCCTCAGGTTTCCCAAGAATGTTGGTTTGGATCACTTCACCAAATGACAGTTGAGGGTCAGAGAACTTTTGGATGCATGGTGATGGTGGAAGAAGATAAGTACCAGTAGCACCCCAAAGTCAACTACAGCACTGAGATCTATAGTTCTTCCTATTAAACTCCCTCTTTTATTTTTTTTTTATTTTATTTATTTCTAGGAGAAAGAGAGAGAGAGACAGCGTGAGCAGGGGAGGGTCAGAGAGAGAGGGAGATACAGACTCTGAAATAGGCTCCAGGCTCTGAGCTGGCAGTCAGCACAGAGCCCGACGCGGGGCTTGAACCCACGAACCGCGATATCATGACCTAAGCGAAAGTCGGACGCTTAACCGACTAAGCCACCCAGGCGCCCCTAAACTCCCTCTTTTAAATTTCTACTCTGTAAGAGAGGCTCATGGGAAAATGGAGGCGCTATTCTTCAGACTCAAATGGAAAAGGAGATGTGGAGCATATGCTGTTGATCACAGTGTCCATAGAGATGTGCCAATCAGATCTACTTTGGAGAGTACAGTTGACTGATAGCCAGCTACCCTCTTTCTAACTTACTATTGTATTTATGCTAAGGACATACTTTCCCTAGGATGGTCCTAATTAGTGATAGAGGTTGGCAGAGGTACTAGTTCTGGCCTCTTCTAATAGTGCTCCTCTCACGGACAATTTTGGTGTATACAACTCTTATTAAAAATTTTATCCAATTTTGCAAGGCACCTGGGTTGCTCAGTCAGGTAAGCGTCTGACTCTTGATTTTCGCTTAGGTCATAATCTCACAGGTGGTGACCAAACCCTGGGTCAGTCTCTGCACTGATAATACATGGAAGCTGCTTGGGATTCTCTCTCTCCCCCTCAACCATTTCTGCCCCTTCCTCACTCATGCTTGCTCTCTCTCTCTCAAAATAAATAAATAAACACTTAAAAACCTTTTTATCCAATTTTTGAAAATCTTTATTGAGCTTCTTTCATTCACAAAGTGTTATATCTGATGAAATTTCTACCAGGGGACTGCTACAGTTTGGAGATCTACAAACAGAGGAATCCTTATAAATTTTATATTTACTCATCAAGAAAGAAAAAAGCATATAGAAATACAGCATATTTCTTATTTCTATGCTACATTATTGAGTGTATTCCTGACATGAAAAGTGATACATTTTAATTAGGCACAAATAAGAACTGAATTGTCAAATCATTATATTGTACACACTGAAATTAATATATGTCAACTACTTTATTGAAAAATTAAAACTTAAAAAACCTGAATGTCCCATTTACAATTCTATATATCTGACAACTGGACAAATTTTCCATAGATTAGATGCTGAGTCAGTATATGTCAAATCCTGTTTCTCCTCCATGACTATATATTGCTGGTGCCAAACTACATAGAATATGTTAATATAAGTCGCAACTCTATGATTTTGTGTCACATTGTGGATGGATACAATGTGGACAGTAGAAGTATTTCTGGAAGTCATTCCTACAAAGAGATGGTTAACAATATGTTTGTGAATGATGGAAGTTTATCTGAATATGGGAGTGTCACAAATCCTGCCTAAAACAAACTGTATCCCCAACTCAAAGTCCCATTAGATAAATCTTTTTTTTTTTTTTTTTTGCCAATTTTAAATACAGTTTATTTAAGACATTGCATTTTCCACTTCACAATACAGTGCTTATAAAGTGCAATGTTGTATTTCTTTCCCTGTGCACATATTCCATATTCAAGTATCAAGAATGCCCAGTTTATTAACTATAGCAGCTCCTTTAAAACTGCCATGGAATTTGCTACAAATTTGGGTCCTTCAAATGTTTTGTGTGGAACAATGCTAGACCTATTCTCAGGTTGGCTTAATCAACCTCCTCAATGGTGGGCCCGGAGGAGGCACCACCAGTGGGAGGAGCACCGCCACCAGGGAAGCCTCCGGGCATTCCTCCAGGCATGCCTCCTGCACTCTGGTACAGCTTTGTGATGATGGGGTTGCACACCTTCTCCAACTCCTTCTGCTGATGTTCAAATTCTTCTTTTTCTGCAGTCTGGTTCTTATCCAGCCAGTTGATGATTTCATTACACTTGTCCAGAATCTTCTGTTTGTCCTCATCATTTATCTTGCCCTGAAGTTTCTCATCTTCAACAGTTGCTTTCATATTGAATGCATAGGATTCCAGGGAATTCTTGGAGGACACCTTGTCCCGCTGCTTCTCATCTTCAGCTTTGTACTTCTCAGCTTCCTGGACCATGCGCTCAATGTCTTCCTTGCTCAAACGACCTTTGTCGTTTGTGATGGTGATCTTGTTTTCTTTCCCTGTACTCTTATCCACAGCAGAGACGTTAAGAATGCCATTAGCATCAATATCAAAAGTGACTTCAATCTGAGGAATGCCACGGGGGGCAGGAGGTATGCCTGTGAGTTCAAACTTGCCCAGTAGATTGTTATCCTTGGTCATGGCACGCTCACCTTCATAAACCTGAATGAGTACACCAGGCTGGTTGTCAGAGTAAGTAGTGAAGGTCTGGGTCTGTTTGGTAGGAATGGTAGTATTGCGCTTGATGAGAACGGTCATGACCCCACCAGCAGTCTCAATGCCAAGAGAAAGAGGAGTGACATCCAACAGCAGCAAATCTTGAACATTTTCAGATTTGTCTCCAGAAAGGATGGCTGCCTGGACAGCTGCACCATAAGCAACAGCCTCATCAGGGTTGATGCTCTTATTCAGTTCCTTCCCGTTGAAAAAGTCTTGTAGAAGTTTCTGGATCTTGGGGATACGTGTAGAACCACCCACCAGGACAATATCGTGGATCTGAGACTTGTCAAGCTTGGCATCCCGAAGGGCTTTCTCTACAGGGTCCAGGGTGCCACGAAACAGGTCAGCATTCAACTCTTCAAACCGGGCACGAGTAATAGAGGTATAAAAGTCAATTCCTTCATATAGTGAATCAATCTCAATACTGGCCTGGGTGCTGGAAGAAAGTGTGCGCTTGGCGCGCTCACAAGCAGTACGGAGGCGACGGACTGCCCTCTTGTTCTCGCTGATGTCCTTCTTATGTTTGCGCTTGAACTCTGCAATAAAATGGTTTACCATTCGGTTGTCAAAGTCTTCTCCCCCTAAGTGGGTGTCTCCAGCTGTAGATTTGACCTCAAAGATCCCATCTTCAATAGTGAGGATTGACACATCAAAAGTGCCACCTCCCAAGTCAAAAATCAGCACATTCCTTTCAGCTCCAACCTTTTTGTCTAAGCCATAAGCGATAGCAGCAGCAGTTGGCTCGTTGATAATCCTAAGCACATTAAGACCAGCAATAGTTCCAGCATCTTTGGTAGCCTGACGCTGAGAGTCATTAAAATAGGCAGGTACTGTGACTACAGCATTGGTAACAGTCTTGCCAAGGTAAGCTTCTGCAATTTCCTTCATCTTTGTCAAGACCATAGAAGACACCTCCTCTGGATAGAAACTTTTGGTCTCTCCTTTGTATTCTACTTGGACCTTGGGCCTGCCAGCATCATTCACCACCATGAAAGGCCAATGCTTCATATCAGATTGGACAACAGCATCGTCGAATCTGCGTCCAATCAGGCGTTTGGCATCGAAAACTGTGTTGGTGGGATTCATTGCAACTTGATTCTTTGCAGCATCACCGATCAATTGTTCGGTGTCAGTAAAGGCGACATAACTTGGGGTGTTCCGGTTTCCCTGATCGTTGGCAATTATTTCCACCTTCCCGTGCTGGAAAACTCCCACACAGGAGTAGGTGGTGCCAAGATCGATGCCAACTGCAGGTCCCTTAGACATAGTTGCTTTTGGGTGGGCCCGGCCCAGCTGGGGAAGAAATCAGCTACTGGGAAAGCTAGCGCCGCGTTCAATGAGACCCCCCCTTAGATAAATCTTAATAATCTTCCAGCCTGGTCAATATGTGCCAGCACAAAAAGAAGTCAAAGGAAATGTGGCAGAGGGGAAGTTTGAGTGGAAAGAGATATTAATCTAAACTAATTTGGGTCTAAGTAACTTAAGCAAATCTTGCAAATTTAAGAAATTAAAAAAAATATATATTCTTGTGAATACATTGTTGCTAAGACTATCACCCAGTGTCTTGGAAAAGATATGGGAAAACATGTGGCCCTGAAGTTTAAGCCTTATTAATTTCGTATTACCATCTACAACCATACCACCCTGAAAGTGCCCGAACTCATCTGATTGTGTTACCTTATTCTTTTCCTTCCAACAAATCATTAAATTTACTTCTATTTTTGTATTGTCTGTCTTAGTTAATAAAATCATCTCAAGTTCAAAGTAGACCCTTAAACTCATCGATTTCTACCTGTATTTTTTTCCTTCCATCCAGGCGGTCACAGAATGATCTCAAATCTATCACAAACATCTTGTAAACTTTCTTCTTATCCATCCTCTTTGTACAGCTGTATTCTAGGTCTTTCTATTGCCTGGATTGTTATTACAAAATTGCCAAAACCTCACAGTTTCTCATGTTAATGCCAGAGTCACCTAGCATAAAGGTAGAGGTGTGTACATCACTTCCTTATAAAAACTGGAAAGAATGAAACTCAAACTACTCTTCAAGGAGTACAAAAGGCATTTCAAGTGTCTCCCTCCACTTACTTCTCCAACTGCTGGCCAAATGTGGCAGAGAGTAGAGCCTTTCAAATACCTGGGCCTTCTATTCATTTATCCATCTACATAGAAAACGTTGATACTCTCTTCATTTAACAAATGTCCAGACATCTATCAAGAACTAGTTACCAGGTCATCATCTGTTTTGTGAAGACCAATCATTCCACCTCAGTTATTCATACTGATGTGAAAGGGTATTCATATGGCTTATCTTCATATAGAACCTACTTAATTATTTTCCTAGAATGTGAACCTCTAAATTTAGATACCACCTTGTTCACTTTTATGTTTGAAGTGCTAGTAAGGACTTCATTAAATATTTATTAATTTGTCTTTTGACTGCCATTTATTTTGTCTATTACTTAAATAATCTTGCCAATCAGATTCCAATTTTGTGTGTATATGTGTAAAAGTGTTATGACCCAATAAGTCTTTGTATCCATAGGGTTTTGGATTTGTTGCCATTTCTGTCTTTCTCTTTTATCACAAAAAGAAACAAACACACAAGCAACTATAACAAAACAAGAATTAACAGAAGTTGAACACTCAAAAAGATTACTAATGTACACTAAATAACCATTGATAGTAATTAGCCTATAGATTTATATGTCAGGAAGTATTATTACTCAGTTTATTATTGTATAGCAGAAGTTTAAAATAACTCTATCACATTGGATATCAAAACATATATCCAGTCCCATTAAACAAAAGGGGCTACATTTTATTTAACAGTGTACTTCTAGTAGCTATTATATAACTATTTTCAATGGTGATATTTTTAATGATATCAGTATGACAAGAAATGTTTTAAGATACAACAGGTATTATTATAGATCAGGCAGTGGACTCTAATGAGAGATGGCAAATAGTAGTAAATGCATACAGTGGGGAAAAAAGATAATGACGAATATTTGAGAGGTAAGTTAGAGGTAAAATAATCCAGTACTCCACAATGAATTGGATGTAGTGTCAATATAGACAAAAATATATAAAGGTAAGTGTCACTGACAATGTACTCATTTTGAGGGGGTCAAACATTATTTTATATAACAGAGTAGAATTTAAACAAAACACTAATAGCATCTCCAAAGAGATCAAAAATAAAATGAAAAATAATGCTTTCTCAATGGAGAAATGATGAAAGAAACCACTTGTCTCTCCTCCTTTTATACTTATACTTTCTCCTGTTTGTTCTATGGACTCTGTGGACTCCTTTTCCAAGCCTCAAGCCCCACAATGGCTCTGGAGCCCCACAATGGCTCTGGAAACATAATATGAATTCTTTGATTGAGGTATTTTCCTTCATCATATATTGTAGTAACTATTATATTTGCTTTGTAAACAAGAATTGACAAACTGCTTAATTCTACATACAGGTAGCATAACCAGGCTGACATATGGCATGAGTTGAGTTAGAATGGATAAGCTATTCCAACCACATTATACTAGAAAGAATCTTATAGAGAAACTGAATCTACAATGGTAAATGGCCAAATGGACTGAGGCCAGGGAAATAGAAGTATGACAAGAATTGATTTTTTTAATAGGAATCAGAAAGAGAACAAGGGGTTAAGGAAAAATCATAAGTGATAAGTTAAGACATTATTTAAAAAGAGAGAATACGGTAATTGATATGGCACTGAATTCTTGAATACCAGATGAGAATTTCAGAATCTGGCAATACTGATTACACCCTGTAAGTCATCAATACCCATAGCATACAGAAGTAACATTAATGGGCACCTCTCCACCTCTCCTGTTCCATGTTTACTTACCACCAAAATTAACTATCCTGATAGAGTGGCTTAGTGACACCAAAATACCTAGAATTCATTTAGGCACTGGGACAAAATACATACACATTTTGGGACATGTTCTGTAACCTCAAAAAACTGTAAATCCAAGGAGATGGACCAAAATATACAACAATGCACACATGCAGTATTTGTGGAGACTGAACAGAGAGTAATACATAAAGCAGAGTCACATTATGTGTCTCTTTAAGCCAGAAGGCCCAGGAGACAACAGATATAAACAACTTCTATCATATTGCATGTGTCCTAAATGAGGAAAATATTATCTAATGTATACTTATTTTATTTTTTGTATACTGAACTTGAGATAAGCGAGGGTTAGATACAGAGATTTTCCATCTATTGAAGCAAGAATGTGATTGTGATGATTATTTTATGTGTCAACTTGACTGGGTCAAAGGGTTCCAAACACTTGGTTACACATTATTGTGGGTGTTTGTGAGGGTATTTCCAGATGTGCTTAACATCTCAATCAGTCTGAGTAAAGCAGCTTCTATCTATTGTGGATGGGCCTCATCCAGTTTCCTGAAGACCTAAGTAAAACAAATAGGCTGAAAAGTAAACTTTTGCCTGAATAACTTAAGCTAGGACATCTGTCTTTTACTGTGTTTGGTCTCAAGCTTGGTGATTTTCAGACTAGAATTTACATCACTGGTTCTCCAGGTTCTCAGGCCTTCATGTTCACAAGAACTCACTATCAGGTCTCTGGGTCTCCAGCTTGCCAACTGCAGATCTTGGGAATTCTCAGTCTCCATATTGTATAAGTCAATTCTTTATAATAAATCTCTTTCTCTGTATCTGTGTGTGTGTATACGTGTGTTTGTGTGTGTGTGCATGTGCGTGTGTGTGTGTGTGTGTGTGTTCCATTGGTTGTGTTTCCCTGGAGAATACTGACTAATGATATTGCATGGCTCCAAATGCTAAATGTTCTGTAATTGTCCCTAAACCTCTCTTTTCTGGCATATAGCTAGATAGATACCAAAAAATACCAAAAAGAATGCGAATCACTTTAGTACACATAATAACAAATTGGGAAAAATGCACCCCTTTCCTTATACTTATTATTTTATAAAGAAAACTCTGCTTTATTCTTTTTTTAATCTATAATTTTTATTTAATTCCACATGTACTTTACAATTATTCATTTGATGTCTGTCACAATAAATGATTGTAAATCTTATTGCTTGTGAAACATACAGTGTCACATTTATTCTTCAGAATGTGTGAAGCCTATGTTCTGTATCTATTCCTCTACTTAGTGTAAGATTTTCTTCATTAAGAATCATTAAAAATAGGAAAACGATATTTATGGTTCTCTTGTTTGACTATTTTGCTCATTTTTCTTTTAATCAGAAAGCAAATAGAGTATTATTCTTTTTAATTCCTCACTCAGTGCTACATATTACATATAATAACTATATATGCATATTTGTACACATATACCCTCATAATAACACATATTGCTGCATATCATATTATAATGATTACTTCAGTTAAGTGTTGTGTTATAAATATGTTAAGTGTTATAAACATGGAAAACAATGTTGACTGGCTAATGCAACTGCTATAAACACCAATTTTTGCCTTGCCATTTTTCCACTATAAAGGCTATAAAAAGCCAGATAATTGCTTTCTTGGCTTCTCCTATGGCTGGTGGTGCCAGTATGACAGTTGTCTCTACAATATATAAATAAAGTTTATAATTCAATCATAATAAGGCAAACAATCCAATAAAGTGCTCAAAATATTTTTAACAAACCACTTCATAAAAGAAGACATATAATAAACACATGTAAAGATGCTAAACAACATTAGTCATCTGAGAAGGGCATATTAACATGGCAACCTAACTATCACTACACATGAGAATTGACACTGTATTGGTGAAGTTGTGAGGCAACTGGAATTTCATACATTATTGATGGGACTGTAAAACTATACAGCTACTTTGGTTGTCAAGTTCTTATAATATTAAACATACACTCAATCATTATTAACCAGTAGTTTCACTCATAAGTATTTTCCCAAAAGAAAAGAAAACAGAGGCTCAGCAAAAGACTTCTATGTGAATGTTTAAAGCACTCTTAATTTCAATAGCTCCAAAGTGGAAACAATTCAAATCATCAACAAGTAAATGAATTAACAGATATTGGTAGAATCATACAATTGAAATGAAAATGAGAAAGAATGACCTACTGACAAATACAACATGAGTAAATTTAAAAAACATTATGTTGAACAAAAGAAGCCAGGCCCAAAAGAGTACCTACCGTATGATTTCATTTCTATAAAATTCCAAAATCCACATAACTAATTTATAAAGATATAAAATAGAATAGTGGTGATTAAGGGTCATAAGTAGAAGTGGGATTGAGTGCAAGGAATCAAAAGGAATTTTCCTGGATGATGGAAATATTCTACATTTTGATTGCATTGCTGGTTACAAAACTGTATTCATTTGCCAAAAAGAATCAAACTATACATCTAAAATAGGTGCATTTTATTGCAGGTAAATTATAGCTCAATGAAGTTGATTTAAAAGTTGAAAAATAATAAAGCACTATTAGTCAGGTTCTCTGTATCTTTCACTGATTTTGTCATAAAACATTAGGTATCAAAATATCCCTTTTAATAGTAATTCTAAGGATACACAGATTTTTATCTCTTTAGTTCAACATCTGTACTCTCTATGGCTAAATGGTACTATGAAATGTGTGTGTGGGGAGGGGTGTGCGCACGTGCTGATTTTACTATTTCCACTATCAGAACTCAGCCAAAGATTTTGAAGATGAATATAAATTAATTTGACTGTATATTTCTCATATTTTAAATTATGTCAAATAAGACCATTAAAATCCAATATGAAATTCAAGGATATTCATTCCCCTGGAAGCTTTTTAGTCTACTTTAGGAGGTGAATATCAATGCAGTAGTAATGTGCTAGGAATTGTGATGGAGGAGGTGTACACACTTCCAGAGCTGGGAGAAGAGTAAAATGTTTTACACTGATGCGACTACAGTAATTGGTTTGTTCTGCTCTGAGTTCAATTTAAAATGGCAATTATTTTTTGAATATGTGATTTAAATCTTTCAAGATATATTACAGTAAAAAGGGGGGGAAAAGCTTTAGAATTGAAATGTAGACTCACACAACTAGTTATGGGAAAGAAAATTAGTGTCCATGAGATAATATTTAAATTTTATATTGTGACTTCAATCAAAAATGAATTTCAATTTTTAGAATGTATTATAAGAGCGTATGAATATATAAGACTAGCCATTTAAAAATGGGTTTTAAACTTACAGTTAAACCCTAATTAAAGATACTAAATGAGGTCTCATTCAAGATGGCCAGCTGTGCCATACTCTGAATACAAAAGTATCCAACTAAGGCTGTTCCACATTATCACATTCATGTTCCACAATGATATGATCTTATTTGCAGGTAAGCCTATCTACCTTAAATGATCTTAGCTCACTAACAAAAATTTAGAACTGCTCCAGCCAAGGAATCATTATTCCTTGGTTTCTTCCTTTTCATCACAAATGTCCATTTGCAAATAAGTGCAATAGAGATGAATATTTAGGAGTACAATGTTTGTGATTTTACAAAATGATGACACCTGCTTACAATAACTCACAATGCAGTGTAAAGCAGAAACATTAATATGATGCTCAAAATTCAGTAGAATAGGAATCTTGGGAACTAATAAATTACAGTGAGACTCATGATAGCAAAATCACACTAGAGTCATATCATTTCCATGCAGACCAGGAAAACGTCATTTAATAATTCAAAAACATGTTGAGGAATGTTCTTTTCTATCCATAAAAATAAGAGATTGGTCTAAGGAATTTCCTTAAATTTATTTTGTTGAAGAAGTATCTATATTATTATTGTTATGATTATTACTATTATTATTATTTCATCTCATTAGTTTTTCTTTTCGTGATGCACTAGAATTTGAAATGTTCCTCACTTTTATTTTAAAGTAATATTCCTACCTACTTTACTATAGTTGGACAAATGACTGCCCTATTACTATCAATATTATTTTATATTTATTGTATGGAAGGGGGCTGATAAGACTATACTTGCTACTCTTTAAATTTACATTTTAATTTTCATATCCCCACCCCTTAAGATGATTTGAACTAGCATAATTACTAACTTTGTGTTGCCAAAAGGATGAAAAAATGGAAATGCAGCATGTTTATAGAAGACAATGGCAAAGACACTGGGTTAATGTCATTATAGGCCTCTAGCAAGAGAACATCTTAAAAATAAATAGGTCTTTTTAGCAGTTAGAATTTAATTAGGAACAAAAGCAAGGATGTCTGGGTGGGGAAGAGTGGTGATAACTCCACTTAATTACATGGTTTTTCTACTCACTATGGTATTTATGGTAAATATTTTATATTTATTCTCTATCTCCCCCCAAATTTATTAGCTGATCATTATTACCATCAGTTAACAGGTGAAGAATTTGAACAGGAAATGTTCAAACCACGTGTTAACCTGAGGACAAAAGTGTGAAGTGTGATATTTCACACATAAGCACATTTTCCAAAAAATCAATTTTTGAAACACATCTGATCTTTAATTTTATATCTGGAAATTCCTTGTGCCACATACTGTACAATGAGATATACATTATATCTGCTAAGTATAATCTTGCAGACCCTTTGAGAGAATTAATTAAATCTTAATAAAAATATTAACACCAATTCTGTATGAACTCCACTTGTATCAGTTTCTTAGGTCTGCCATAACAAAATATCACAGAATCAGTAGTTTGAACAACAGAAATTTATTTTCTTACAGTTCTGTAGGCTAGTAGTCTAAGATCAAAGGCTTTCCTTGACTTGGAGATGATCACCTCACATGGCCTTCTCTTTGTGCACATGCAAGCCGGTGTCCATATTTTCTCTTCTTCTAAGGATTGGCGGTCATATTGGATTAGGACCCACACTAATGACCTCATTAACTCCACCTTTAAAGTTACTTCAACTACTTCTTTAAAGGCCTTATGCCCATATACTGTCTAATTCCAAAGTATCAACATATGAATGGGACTTCAACATTTGAATATATTTTGGTGGAGCACAGTTTAGCATATATACCAACTCACCATATTCTCTCAAATTATTCTTATATGATTCTCTCCTTTTAATATACCTTAAAATTATTATTTTACACAAGCATAAAGACAATGCAAGTAATATGAAAACAGGAAAAAAGTTTCCAATTAGAAGATCTCTTTTTAAATGTTATTGTTAAAAATACAAATATTCAGAGGGGAGGGAAGCAATTAGTATATATTTTCACCAAATTATGAAATATTTCAGATTTTTTTTCTGTAGAACAACTATATCAGATCAGAGTTTTATGGGAACAGACTTTAATTAGTTTGAAAATCTTTTCAAAATACATTAGGAGAGGATGCTCCCTTAACTTCTTGCTACTAAATGTGTTTTCACACAGGAGAATAAACATCTGGTAAGTGGTTACTAGAAATGCAAAATCTTGTGCTCTACCCCAGTCTTATGAAATCAGAATCTGTAGGGTCGCCCGGGTGGCTTAGTCGGTTAAGTGTCCGACTTTCGCTCAGGTTATGATCTCGCGGTTCGTGGGTTCGAGCCCCGCGTCGGGCTCTGTGCTGACTGCCAGCTCAGAGCCTGGAGCCTGTTTCGGAGTCTGTCACTCCCTCTTTCTCTGACCCTACCCTGCTCATGCTGTCTCTCTCTCTCCTAGAAATAAATAAAACATTAAAAAAAAAAAAAAGAAATCAGAATCTGTATTTTTAACTACTTTTTTGAGGTAACTTTTATTATAATATAATTTGAAAAGCTCTGTTCTAAAATATACCATATTTTCCCAAAAAGCAGTCTATATATAGGGAATCAATGGAGATATAAGTGAGAACAAGGTAAGGAGCAAGAGAAAATAATGCAGATGACTGATTTTCTTTTTCTTGTATTTTTGTTCCTACAGCTACCCAACTACTATATGCACAGACAGTATATCAAATAGTATTATTTTTTTAAATGTGGTAATTATTTTATTTGCTGCTCTGGAACAAATGCACTTCAATAATCATGGTTTTATATGTGTTGTTAGAGTAGCAGTTTGCAGATGAATTCTTTGAAATACTGGTACTGAAAATATTATTGACTCTGATCAATAACTTTGAGCAGGTCTGAATATTATATCCTTGTATAATGTACATTAATTCACAGTGTGTATTAGCTTATCAGAGGCTTTGAACATTTCAGCAATAAAGCAACATGTCTAAATATCCCTATGTTAAACTAATTTTACCTTAGACACTTTCATCTATACCTGTACCAACATGTGAGAGGATCAGAGTGATTGATAAATGTGCATAGACTCTAGCATGCACTTCCAAATTTAAACTCCAGCTCCATTACCTTGGTGATATAATTCTAGGCAATATTAAACACATCCAAGTCCCAATTACTCTGTAAGTAAACTGAGGCATGAAGACACTTACTTGTACCACAGTGTGACAGGATAACAAGAAGTTATCAGATTCTGAATGCATATAAGCTACTATTTCATGGAAGGTATTTGGTGGAAAGCTGAACCATATATATATGGAATTGTGTGTGTGTGTTTGTGTGTGACATCTGCAACATATATACAAGTTTGTCTATAAGTAATTGTAGTGTATATGTACATATTTGTAACATATGCTATATATATAATAATTATAAATAAAATAATTATAAATTATGTTATATAATTCTATAGTCATTCCATGATTTCAGAGCCCATATAACTTCAACACTCTTCATGTTTCACTAAAATCCCAACTTCATATATAAAACTGTACTAACTTCACCAATTACTTTTATTTCAAAAATTCATGGTTTTATCAAATTTCATCAATATTATTTTGTAATTATCTTTGCTCTCATTCTGTAACTCTCTTGTCAGAATGGTCTTAAATGATTGGTTTTCTATAATTCTTATTTGGTCTTATAAAAAGAAGAGAGAAATGGCTGGAAGTCTAAGACACACTTTCAGAAATGGATTTCTAATCTTGCATTAATAGACAAAGTTATAGTTTTTCATGTAGATAGAAAAGAGTCTTTGTTTAAGTTTTAAAAGGATATGGTTCAGTGATTTCTTCAGGATGATTCTAAAGAAGTCTGGCAAGGTAGTATTCACATACTCAAAAAACTAAATAATGAAACTGAACAAGAATTATAGTGTCTGCATAAAAACAGATTAAGAGATCTCCAAGCCCTTTCTTTTAACTTATCACTAACAGTGATCTGAAAACAAAAATAATTTTCCTGGGGTGCCTGACTGGCTCAGTTGGTAGACCATGAAACTTTTGATATTGAGGTGGTGAGTCTGAGCCCCACATTCAGCTTAAAGATTAATTTATGTTTTTAAGTTTATGTATCTTGAGAGAATGAGAGTGAGTAAGGAAGGGCAGAGAGAGAGAGAGAGAAAGAGCGAGAGAGAGAGAGAGAGAGAGAGAGAAAGCAAGAGAGGGAGAATCCCAAGTAAGCTCCACACTGGCAGCAAAGAGCCCGACTCGGGGCTCAAACTCACAAACTGTGAGATCATGACCTGGGCTGAAATCAAGAGTCGGACATTTAGCTGACTGAGCCACCTGGTGCTCCTTAAATATTACTTTAAAAAAAGTCAAACCCAAAAAAGTAGTCACACAGAAAAAAAAATAGTCACACAAAAAAGAAACAGTCATAAATAATTAAAAAATGACACACACACACAAAGCTTTCTTTTAAGGAATACCAAAGAATATATAAAGATTATTTGTAATTAATAAGAGTCAAAAATGGGGACTTTTTTCCCCTGAATTCTATATATTCCAGGTAAATATTCAGTCTGACAGTATACAGAGCAACTTCATACACATTTTATGTGGTACGTTATTGGTTTTTATTTTTTAACTGGGGTTAATTCTCTAAACATTTTAAATACTTTTGTGTATTTTGTATTAAAATTGTGTAAGTAAATTTAGACTTGCTGCTAAATTATGTCTTTTAGAATATGTTAATTATAAAATAAATATGGACTTCCTTTTGTTGAAAGCTTTTACCTTAAAAGATTGTTGACTTTTTTCAAATGCTTTTTCTCATCTACTGAGAAGATTATTCAACTTTTATTCTTCATTCTATTAACATGCTGTCCTTGGCACCTTTTAACAATTCTAATTAGTTTCAATAATAGATTCCAGGATATCTCAAGAATAAATTTAGTAAGTTCCATAGGATGAATATTTTGACCAGATAAACAGAATGAACAGATTAATTAATTGTATAAATTGATTAATTGTATATTGCAATATTAAAATGTCTTAAAAATTGTTAATTTGTTAGGCAAATAAAGGGATTTTTGTTTGTTATATGTTTATCATTTATTTCTTAATGCTGTAGCTGACCATTGAGAAAATCTTTGGAAACCCTTGTTTTCTTTTCTAAACTAAATCTTCTTTTGCTTTTTGTCATTTTTTTTTAGTTGAGACTACATTAGTATTTGTATTGACTGATATTATATTTACTTAAGAGTATTGAGGGGCGCCTGGGTGGCTTAGTCGGTTAAGCGTCCGACTTTCGCTTAGGCCATGATCTCGCGGTTCGTGGGTTCGAGCCCCGCGTCGGGCTCTGTGCTGACTGCCAGCTCAGAGCCTGGAGCCTGTTTCAGTCTGTGACTCCCTCTCTCTGACCCTCCCCTGTTCACGCCGTCTCTCTCTCTCTCTCCTAGAAATAAATAAAACATAAAAAAAAATTTTTAAAAAAAGAGTATTGATATATTTTTATAGTTGTAGCAAATGTTTTTATCTAAACTGGTTAAGCTTTTTTATTTTAATTATAAGCTTGTTGGGGTTCTGTGGTTTTTGTTTTGACAGCAAGTTTTATGGTTTTATAGACACAAATCTGTCAATATCTTATTTTGGTATTGATTTTGCTCTGGAACAAAAACATTTCTAAATTCACATAGGTATATATTCTAAGTTTAATGTCTTTTGTTCTCATCTGTACTTGTATACGTGTATGTGTTTGACCTGATGACCTGGGGATCCATTTCTTTCTAAAATTATTGACTCACATGTTCAATAATTATTCTCTTATTACTATGTTAAAATTTTACATGAATTAAGATTTATTTCTGGGATATTAAGTCAATCTATGCTATCTATTCTATGTGATGACAACATCATATTACTAGTAGTTTTCTGAGGAAAAGCTGCCTTCTTTTCCCATTATGTAACATTTCTCAGCATAGAAAGGAAAGTGGATATTTCTTTCCTACTCAAGTGTATTTATCAATAACTTTTCTAATACACAGGAGTCATTTCTGTTCAGTTCCACTCATGTGAAAACTAAATCAGAACAAAATGACCCCCGAGATCATCATTCTGTAATGATCAATTGGTCTTCCTTTACCTCAATTCCAACAGTCCATAGACAGAAATGTGCTCTGGTTATTTCATTTTTGTTGTTCTACCACCCCAAACTGAGGCAGGTGAATATAAGAGGAAGTCAAGAGACATAACTGAAGGAGCACCTGGGTGGCCCAGTTGCCAAGTGTCTGACTTTGGTTCAGGTCATAATCTCACAGTTCATGAGTTCAAGCCCCACCTTGGGCTTGGGCTCTCTGCTGTCAGCCAGGAGCTCACTTTGGATCCTGATTCTCTCTCTCTATGCCCCTCCCCATTGTGTTTGCTCTCCCTCACTGTCAAAAATTAATAAACATTTAAAAAAAGACATAATTGAAAAGGGAGTGAATATATATATATTTTTTCTGTATTATATATGTATGTGTATAATAGATTTATGGCTACATAAATATTTAGAAATTTGTACACTTATCTGTTTATATGTTGTATATAAATAACTACATGTATTAAGATATATAATTATAAAAGTCATATTTCATTATATATATATTACTCTATTTATATGTACTTATATATGTATATATGTAACGTATACTTGTTATTGCATCTGTACCATCGTCTTTCTGTCCTTTCATTTTTACTCAATTACTAAATTCTATAACTCTACTTAGGTAAAAAATTCATAAAAAGCAATCAAATTTCACAGTAAAAGTAGATGATTGCCTCAAAGAGAAAACATAGGAAAAATGTATAGAAAGCATTTCCCCTTCTTCTGTTTCCATCAGATATAATGAATGTTGTAATCTACAAATCCAGAAAGAGAATCCTGGGGTGAATGACAAATGTTTTCTTCTCCTAGTAACAGAAAATTTGTGTCAAAATGGATCATTTTACAGCTACTCCATAAAATTGTGTATTTTCCCCAGAGTTGCGAGATTTTGATATGCTCATTTATATTGTAAATCAGTCTTTTGTCATCCTACCTTTCTGTGGTCATCTGATCACCTCTTGGGTAAAGCTATTTTCCCAGTTGTAAGAGTTTGGCGTGTTTCAGATTCTGTAGCCCCATAGATAGTGTTTTAACTGTGGCCTCAGTTGTGCCATAGATAGAAGGGTCAACACCCACTAGCTTCATAATTTAATGTCTCTGTGTACTCTAGGGTGTATTTCTTCCCTCAAATATTGTTTCTTTGATTGTTTTAACAGAATCGATGTCTTTTCCTAGGGTTCATCTATCACAAAACAATTTACAGTGCCTCACAAAACCCCACTACCTTGAAAAGAATGTATTTATGTTTTCCTGGCTCAGAGTGAATGACTCAAGTAGTACCATATCCCTGAGGCCTTGTTCTTTAGGTTCTTTCTGTTTAAAGAAAACACATTTAGGTCACATACTGAAAAAGGAACTAAGTTTAGATAGCTGTGAGAACTGGTAAAAAGAAATTGCTTGACAAGCAAACTTTCTTCGCAAAAGTTTGCTGAACTTAAAGTTAAAAGAGCCTACAGCCTTACATTATTTAAAATTGCAGGAAATTTTAAATTAGTGTTAAGAAAATAACTACAACATTTAGTTAACAAAATAATCAGATATTGTTACGGTTTTCTGCCCGTGTCAATGATATTTCTCCACCTTGATTCTAAAACGAAATGAAATACATTGTTTTCATCCCTTGGACAATTTTAATTGAGCTTAGTATGTTAATTATATACCTGACATGAACTATTCCATCCACAGCATAAGAACGCATTAATATCCAGAACTTCAGGGAATATTTCTTTTAGATTTAGCTAATATAATTTTGCAAGGCCATCGTTATACAGTACAGTGCGATTTTTCAAGGCACTTTGTAAATTGTTTTATGATAAGTCGAAGCTAAGTTGGAAATATATTGTCCTTTCCCTATATGTTTCTAGGTTAGGCTTTGCCATAGAAAAATTTGTTCTGGATTGGAAAGGGAGAAGTGAAGCAGTACCAGTTTCCCTGATGATCAGCACCAAGCTATAGGCATCTTGTTGCTGATCCTTGCTCACAGTGCAGACACCTGGATCACAAGCCTTTCTACTGTGCAAGACCACCTCCTTCAGTCTGAGTCCTAGTCTACTGGGTGTAGGTCTGTGAAAAGGGGCATATTTCCCTGCACATCATATCACTGGGAGTGAGGTGTGGCAGGAAGGGAGAGGTGAAGCCTGGCATATTCTCACAGGTTCTACTTTGGCTCTATTTTGGATGGAGCTTTTATGTACAGATGTACCTGTTCTGTTGATGCACAACAGCTTCAGGCCAACAATCTTCTACAGACTTCTCCTCCAGGTGCTCTTTGTAGCCCTTAATTAGTGTCTTCTCTCACATCTGCTAAATGTTTCTTTCCAGGATATTACTTTCTACTATTCCAAGAATTGCATAAGATTTAAGTCCAATAATATACTTTTAATTCCGCTTCAATCTCAGTGGTTGTGTTTTTCTGATCTAACCATACTAACACATTTGGTGTCAAGAAAGGGTAATTGAGACAGAGGCAACCCTAGCTGTTCATTAAGCCTCTTTTCTCATCTTTCCTTTGCCCAAAGTTAAATTATATTCTCTAGACTTCTCTCCAGTTTGGTGGAGACATGTTTGTCTAATCCTTTAAAAACTTCTGTATTATTCAGGGTGTCTGGATGGCTCAGTCAGTTGTGTCCTACTCTCAATTTTGGCTAAGGTCATGATCCCGAGGTTGTAGAATCAAGCCTCGCAGGCTGAGAGTGAATCCTGCTTAAGATTCTCTTCTCTCTGTCTGCATCTCTCCCCTGCTTGTGCTTTCTCTTACTATCCCCCGGAAAAAATCAGTATTATTTATACTCTAATGCTCTCTCTTTACTCTTCTAATTGCTGAATGCAAAATGTCCTGGGAAGAGTTCTGATGACCATAAGGAAGCCTGGATCAGTAGAAGAAAGGAGACCAGGTCCCTGAATGAAGACACAGGGTAGAGTATTCCCCCTATTCGGTGCATGATGTCCTATGGCATAAGTGAGAAATAAAGCTTATTTGGACAAAGCCCTTCCCCATGATGTAAGTGTAAAATTAGCCATGTTTGAATAGAGTTTTGCAGTTTAAGAGTTATTTGTAAAATCAGTTAATCTATTCTCACTAAAAGGTTCAGAATAAAAGAGGAAGAACACAGATTACAGATACGCATTTTAAAGTTACTTTTAGGGGCGCCTGGGTGGCTTAGTCGGTTAAGCGTCCGACTTTCGCTTGGGTCATGATCTCACGGTTCGTGGGTTCGAGCCCCGCGTCGGGCTCTGTGCTACCAGTTCAGAGCCTGGAGCCTATTTCAGTCTGTGACTCCCTCTCTCTCTGACCCTCCCCTGCTCACACTGTCTCTCTCTCTCTCTCCTAAAAATAAATAAAAAATATTAAAAAAAAAAATAAAGTTACTTTTAAAGTTAAGCATGTAGATACACTTCCATAAGGGAGGGGAAAGAAACAAGGAATTATACAATTAAAAGGGTTTCCCAATTAGTTTGCCAAAACTGGGTGATAAGTGTTTGAATATATACTCCTAGCCCTCATGGTGTCATCTGAATTGGCTGGAGCTCCTGGAGTCTCAGGCAGATCTATTAGTTAGTGTATTCCATAGGTCACAATAAATATCACCACCAATTTTATGCATACCATGGTATGAAAAAGATTAAGAAGCATCAGCTAAGGGAAGTATCTACATTCAGTAAACAGAAGAAGAAAGATAAACCAAAAATGAAAGCAGAAATGTAATACTTTTGAAAGTTGAGAGAAAAAAGTTCCCAAATCAAAGTTTCTAGGTGAGCCAAGAAATAAAATAAGTCTTCTAAATTTTTAAATTTAATAACTTGATTTGAAATTAAATAGGAAAAAAGTTGTTTATTTGAAGAAACTCTATGACATATTTTCAAAGTTGTTGGTGAAAATCTATTGGGTTTTAAAAATCAAAATATTAATGTCTGAACATAAGTGATTAGGTGGAATTTAGAAGGTGAGAGTGAAATAGGCAGACACATTGGATTCTTTAAAAATATATATTTGACTATATAATTGTATATTCATATCTACATTCATAAACATATGCATATGGAATTAAGAAATTTCAAAAACAGACCTAAAATTATAATTAATTGCTAAAGAGATTGACAGGAATGAAGAAAATCATAAAATCTTTCAAAAATTAAAAATAGAAACAATGTATTTAAGCATAATGTAAATAAGGTTAGCAGCACTAGATGTTAGATGAATTTAGAGGAATCTCTTCAAAAATATATAAGGGTACATAAAGATATTTTAGGTTTCCCTGTTATTGTCTCTTTTTTAAGAGGATTAATAGCTGATAGAACACCACAGCAAAAATTTTCAAAAGTGAATGAAGAGATAGGCTCTAAAATATAGGCAAAGAGTAAATGCTATAGTTAACCTTAAAAAAAGATGTTAATTCAATATGTAAAAATCATTAAGAAATAAAATTCCAGAATAAGGAGAGTTATAGTAAAGGAAAAGGATCGGAATTAGGAAACAAAAGCAAGTGGAAGATTTCTTTCTCTATGGAAGTGGGAGGTTTAGGTACTGAGTTATAAATACTAAGTGAGTCTGCATATAATTGAAAGAACAGTATTTGCAGAAAACATGTATTAACCAAGAACACAATCAACCAAGAACCAAGAAACTATAACAAATAATACAAAAGTATTGATAAGGTTGTTACACATAACAAAAACATAAAAATCAATAGAATTTACCTACCCCAGAAATACCCAACTAAGAAAAAGAATTGAAAATGCAATACAATTCATTATAGGAACAAAAAATATAAAGCAATAAGAATTGCTTTCTAAGCAAGACAAAACTATCATGTACCTGGATTGAATTACATAACACTATACATATGATAACTTTGATTCTAAAAATGTATATATTCCAAACAATTCCACTTAATTCCAGCAATATTATAATAAGCTTTAAATGAAAACTGTATGTAGAAGAATTAAACATCACAATTAAGGCCCACAATTTTTAAAACAAAATACAGGGTAGAATTCAGTCTAACAGATTTAAAGTCTTATTTAAAACTCATTATAATAAAAAATATTGTACTGGAACTAAAAGATAAAACAAAATTGCACAGAAACTGACCCACATATTAAAAATATTAAAACTGATCAATGTTGCATAAAAAATCAGTGGGGGCAATAATTATGGGGCTGCAAAATGAGATCACTGCATAGAGATAAAACAAAATATCATTGCTAAATTCCCAATAAGTTAAAACCTAAACAATAATGCAATTGTGAATGATACACTAAAACATTAATAGAAAATTTTCCAGCCCTAGGTTTGGAAAAATATTTCTTGTAATAATACCCCTGAAGCACAATGATAAGGAAAAAATAAAGATCTTGTGTTTTGTGAAGAACAACACGAAATTAATTGATGAATTATCAATCCTAATGATTCGTCTGCAATGCTTAAAGACTACAAAGCAATAATCCTTTAAATCCATAATAAATACTGAAAGAAGAGGAGAAGAAAGATGTCTCTATGTGTTTGTGGAAAATGGAACCAGTATGGAAGATAAAAGAAACTCTTTCAAGGAAACAAGAAAAATGTAGAAAACAAATGAAGAATGGATAAAATATATATAGTGACAATTTATAAATGAAAATTTGATACTCTGGTTTCTCTTCAGATCATATAAATCTTTCACCATTTTAAATGAAAATTTGAAATAAATAATGAGTATAATATGAAAATGCTCAACTGTATCAAAATCAGAGAAATGTATCCCTGGCAGGTTGTATCACATTAACGTTCTTAGGACCCAGGCAAGATAGTCAAGAGGTGACCCTCTCTAGACCCTGTGTACTGGACGACCTTACTTATTATTATAAATACAATATGTATAATCTTGCAATTCTTTTTTGTGTTTATTGTATTTCCTAATTATTCACCCTTTGTATTGGACTCATAAATGCTGCTGAGATTTGTGTCTGGTCACAGGTCAAGAAACTAAGTTGTGGGGGTAGGTTCTAAGGATAATCAGCAAGGCACCTAACTCAGAGAAAGTGATTCATTTCTTCCAGCAATGGAAAAGGTGGTAGTTCTATGGAAAAAGGAGGTTCAGCAAAACTCAGGGTTTCAGGCCCAACCCTGAAACTTCAATAGATTCTACACATATTGCTATGCTGAGTTTTAAGGACTACTTCTTTCCAATCAATGCTAGAATCTAAATGTAGGAGATTTTGTGAGATTTTTTTTTAATTTATGTATTTTGAGAGAAAGTGAGAGAGAGAGAGAGAGAATAAGCAGAAGGGAGGGGGAAGAGAGAGAGAGACTGGATGAAAGAAAGAATCCCAAGCTGGCACCAAGCTGCTAGTGGAGAGCCAAATATGAGGCTCAAAACCATGGCTGGAAACCACGAAGCCAGGAGATTATGACCTGAGCTGAAACCAACAAACAGATGCTTAACCTACTGAGCCACCCAGGTGTCCCAGGAGAATTTTAATTCAACCTCTATTTGAATGTAGCCTCATGTAAGAATGATTTGGGGTATTGTTTTTAGAAAATTCTACCCCCATTCAAATTCCGTGGGCCTGTAAGGAATAAATTGTAGGAAAAAAATGAGCTTAAGAGAGAATATATAAAGTTAACTTATTAAGAAGATACTCACAGAAGTCAAAGACATATGACTATGTTATAAAATCTGGGGATTCAGACTGAGAGGTGAAAACTATAAAGTGATGATAGAACGTTATTAATATGAAATTTAGAATAGTGATTAATTTGGGAAGATAGGAGAGAGTTGGGTTTGTGAAAGGTCACACAGCAGGCTGTGGGAAGGTGGCATTTTTTTTTTTTTTTGACCTGGGTGGTTGTGACAAATATGTTCTCCTTAAATTCTGTATTGTTTTGCATGGTATTTTAAATCTTATTTATAATAAACAAATGTAAATAAGAAGAGTAAAAATAGCCTCTGAGTGCATACACTACTCAGAATCCATCAGCCAGCACTTGGTTCAGGCCAGACCAATGCTCTAAACACTCCTTCTCATCTGTGATACCTTTTAGGTCCCAGGAAACTCTTTTCCACAACTCCTGCCCTTTGTCTTTAAAACAAATTTAATCATTTCAAAATGCCAGTAAACTCTGTTCTTGGGTATCTAACCTAGAGAAAAACTTGAAAAAATGCACAAAAGAAAGCATGAAAATTACAGTCTCTTCAGCACACTTTTACATATTCGAGGCACATATTCTATATGTGCGTCAGTAAAGCATGTGGAATAATAAGTAGATGTTTAAAAAGGGTTGAAATATCTGAAGGATATATTGTTGAGCAACGAAGATGAATTATAGCTGGATACCACTTATGTAAAAGGAAGATAATACCAGCAACATAATGCAACATGTTTGGCCACATATGTACATCTTTACCTGTATAGAAAAATAAATCTACAATGGTACATTCCAAATGGTCTCTAATCAAAAGAATATAACTTTACTTTTAATGCTTACATTGTGAGAAGGAAGAAGAATTTAAGGGTTACTTGTAAAGTGAGATAAATGTTAAAGTTTAATACAATCATCATAAAAATTCCAACAGGTTTAATTTAAAAAGAAACTTCATGAAAATATTTAAAAATGTAAAGTATATTGATAACATAAGTGTTAACACATTTATGTATGTTGTCAAGCGTTCCAAATACTATACATATATTAATTCAGTATTTACATAAACATTACGTGATAATACCATTTTGTTCTCATTTGAGAGAATCTGAAAATAGTTGCATAGTTAACAAATGGTAGAATAGGAATTTAAACAAATCTGGAACCAATAATCTATGATCTTAATCAGCCTTCTATACTTGATTCCTGTGAAGACTCATATTACTTCAGGTATTTCATAGCTATGTGATACTTATGCAAAGTAGACAAGTGGACTAGTATATATCCATGTATATGCATATATATGTGATTTTAGTTTATGATAAATGTGCCATTTCCCATTTAGTGTGCTAAAAAATACTTTTAATTTTTTTAATTTTTTAATTTAATTTTTTTAGAAGATACCCTTTGGTGTTATCATGATAAATTACTACTTATTTAGAGAAAAATGTATATATTACCCCATTTCCCCAATAAATCCCCAATGGATATAAGAATTAAATTCTGGGTAGAAAAAAGTCAGACATTGGATAAAAACATGAAGAAATGAAATAATATTTTTTAATTTATAAACTCCTCAGAAAGAAAACACATCCTCAAAAAGATAAAGGAAGAGTGGTGATTGTAAAGGAAAATATTATCAAGTTTTCAGTAATTTTGTATTTAAAATATTTTTCTTGTTTTTTTTATTTTTTTTTAATGTTTTATTTATTTCTAGGAGAGAGAGAGACAGCATGAGCAGGGGAGGGTCAGAGAGAGAGGGAGTCACAGACTGAAACAGGCTCCAGGCTCTGAGCTGGCAGTCAGCACAGAGCCCGATGGGGGGCTCGAACCCACGAATCACGAGATCATGACCTAAGCGAAAGTCAGACGCTCAACCGACTAAGCCACCCAGGCGCCCCTAAAATATTTTTCTGAAACTATTTGAAAAGGTGTAAGTAGAGAAACTGATCAAAGTTCCTTCTTGTTTTTACCTCTATTACTAAATGTCTGAATAACAATTAGCAATCATTATTATTATTATACTTATTAGTTTTTTCAGTATGGATATAGATTTAAATTCTTATTAATTGTAGCATTTGCAATTAAAACTGTTAAATCAAAAAAATTAACCACACACTTTCTGATAACTATATTTATTATATGCCAACTTTATCTATTCTGTTATGGGATCTCCATTATTCACTGAAAGTTACAAAATAAACCTATGTCCATGTAAATTTAAAATCTAACCTTCCAAAATGTTTTATGCTAATAGTAAATTATTTAGAACTTTTCAATCTTTTAAAATATTAATGTCTTTCTGCTTTCTAAAGGTAACTCTTGGCATTTTATAAAATTTAATTCTGCATTAAAAATTAAAAAAAGGTTTACTCATAGCCATTGATTGCGTTTCTGGCAGTTTAGTACCCTAGGCTATCCTTAAAATGTTTAGTATGGGATCACCTGTGTGGCTCAGTCACATAAGCATCTGATTCTTGATTTCAGCTCAGGTCATGATCTCACAGTCAAGAGATCTAGCCCCAAGTCAGGCTTTGTGCTGATAACATGGAGACTGCTTGGGATTTTCTCTCTCCCCCTATCTCTCTCTGCCCCTCCTGCTACTTGTGCATGGTCTCTCTCTATAAACACTGGCTGTGTCTAATAAGTAGTATTCTATTTATCAGTTGTTTACATTAAAACTGCCTATAGTGAAATTCATAGTGATGAAAGTTTTCAAATCAAATGGGCAATGGGTGCACAGCCAGACATCAAGAATACCTAGTGGCTGCCTAATTTTCTCAAAGGAGTAGAATATTGAATAAAAACCACATGTTTTGGGTTTGGCATCTCTAGATGACAAGATATCATCTTGTCAGATAATCTCTAATTTTAAGCAAAAAAGTAAATGGAATATAGGCCTAAAACCCCCCTAAAAGCCCTAGAAGAAGAGATTTCGGTAAAATTAAGAACAGAAACCTTATGAAGAAGGTAATTTAATGTTAAACCTATCTGTATATTTATCTTTTGTATCTTATTGTAATTTATCTGTATCTTATCATTTGAAGTAAAACAGTAAGTTTTAGTAAATGCAAAGTTTTTAATATTTTATATTTTTAAAATTTCACAAATAATCCACTTTAGAGGATGTAAGAGTTTCTTAATCTTTCTGAAAAAATAAATTAATACCATGAAAACATAATTTGAATATTATATATTCTTCAAAGGCAATTTAGACATAATGACCACTGAAGAAGTATATAATTTGAATTTAAATACTTAGGCTTCTTAATAAAAATATTTCCTCAAATTTTCAATATAAATTATATTTCAGAAAGCCTCTTAACTTATTTTGCCTCATTTGAACCCAAAAGCAACCCAGGGAAGTATGAGAAATGAAAGGTTTATTATTTGTATGTTCTCAAATTCAACAATCCAAGTTTCAAGTTGGTTTTATTGAATTTAATTCAAGTTATTTTATTTAAAATAGTAGAGATGTATATACCAGGATAAAACTAAATGAAGAAAGAGCCTCACATATGTTCTGAGGGAGAAATAATAAAGAGTGAATAATGAAACACTGACCAAAATTTGAATCAAAAATTGATTTCTGAGGCGCCTGGTTAGCTTAGTCGGTTAAGCGTCCAACTTTCGCTTAGGTCATGATCTCGCGGTTTGTGGGTTCGAGCCCCGCGTCGGGCTCTGTGCTGACTGCCAGCTCAGAGCCTGGAGCTTGTTTCAGTCTGTGACTCCCTCTCTCTCTGACCCTCCCCTGCTCACGCTGTCTCTCTCTCTCTCTCTCTTTCTCTCTCTCTCTCCTAGCAATAAATAAAACATTTTTTAAAAATTGATTTCTGTGTATATAAAAAGTGAGACAAAATTTAGCCGAACTCCCACCTTTGCATTAATTTAAAGTGGTTTTTTTTATTTTTTTAATGTTTTATTTATTTCTAGGAGAGAGAGAGAGAGAGAGCGAGAGAGAGCGTGAGAGGTCAGAGAGAGAGGGAGTCACAGACTCTGAAACAGGCTCCAGGCTCTGGGCTGGCAGGCAGCACAGAGCC
This sequence comes from Hyaena hyaena, assembly GCF_003009895.1. Classification (NCBI taxonomy): domain Eukaryota; kingdom Metazoa; phylum Chordata; class Mammalia; order Carnivora; family Hyaenidae; genus Hyaena; species Hyaena hyaena. Next base: position 674,994 of record NW_024080880.1, on the reverse strand, counting down.
CGACGCGGCGCTCGAACCCACGAACCGCGAGATCATGACCTAAGCGAAAGTCGGACTCTTAACCGACTAAGCCACCCAGGTGCCCCTGCATTAATTTAAAGTTTTATGACATTTTAAAAATGTACCAGGTTTTCATGTCTATGCTATCTTTCTGCAATTTTCCAAGCAATTTCCTTTTCATTTTCTTGACATGTAAGTTATTTTCACAAAAAAACTTTTTGCCAAATAAAAGCTGTTTTTCCTGCCAAAGAGAAAAAAATTCTTAAGACAATTTGAAAATCTGAATTGAAATAGAGTACCTTTTCTACTCTTTACAATATGAATCCAATATGACTCTCTCTTTTATACTTTTACTTCTCTTCACGTACTGACCTTAGGGGGATCCCCACTTCTTATGTTCTCAATTAAGGGGTGGGGCATATTTACATGTTCGGTGTCTACACGACAGACATTGACTACAATGTTCATAGGTGTCTTCAGAATTTTTTTCCTATTACCTCATTTTATTTCTTGTCATTTAACTTATTTAAATGTATATATTCTACAAAGTATCATTGCTTATTGTGTTCCTTGAAGTGCTTAAACTAAATGCAATTTTAAACTCTGAAATACATAATTATAGATTTGAGGGATCATGGCTTTTTAAAGTAAATCTATATTGTATAAATAAGAAAAGTCATTGAATCTGTAATTATTTAAATATTCCTTATTGCAATGTTAATAAATAACTACCTAAAAATAAATATTCAATCTTCAGAATTCTAAGAGATATATTCAATCTAATTCAACAAATAATGACCTCAACTGTGTACCTGTCACTGTGCTAGTTACTAAATATACAGAGAAGCTTCCTTCATGATAATATCAATAGTCCTTTTTACCAAAACAAAGTTTCAGCCTCAGCTATGATGTCTGGGAGTTAATATACAAGATGGTTAATCTTATCTTGTTAGATACTGGTGGCTAACTAAATAACACTCTATATTACCAAAAGAGCCTTAGTATTGTTCATTCCGTTGGCAACATGTATTCTAGAATACTATTGATGTGGCAATGGTAAGACTATGGTACTTGGCAAGTCACTTAACACTTTTGTTCCTAGTTCCATCATCTAGTAATGAGGGGATCATTCCTGGTGAACATTCAATAAAAAATATTTTACAGTGTGTCTCTCCACTACTAGAAATATGAGTAGTTTCCTTAGCATCAAACAATCTGATTCTGGCACGGATTCTTAAAAAACAAAAACCTTAAGTTCAAAATATTAAGTGCCCCCGTCAGTTGAGTACTCAGTAAATTTTAGTTTTAAGAAATGGTTCTGAATGAAAACTGAAATTGTTTTTCTTGGGTAAACATATAGATGACCCATAAAAATAATGATACATCATGACTTATTTTATACTTTTCCTCAAATGTTCATTTCCTTTATTAATGTTGATATGTTACCACTTAGGTTTTGTTGTAGGCAACTGATGATTGGTCAACATTTATATAGGGTAATGCTTTCAACTAGAACAGTCATTTGTAAATTTATTTTACAAAGAGAAAGTAAAATATATTGAAGGATAGAGTTTATTTTTTAAAGTCCTAAATTTAACTCCAAAGTTTCTTCTGGAATATCTTAAATTCTTTTCCTCATTTTTGCTTAATGTTTTCATTGAAATACCGAATGATCAAAATATCTGTAAATATCAGGTAAGTAATCTTTAAAGAATGTTGTCATATTTTTTAAACAAAATTCAAGGCTTCTTTTTCTGAATAAAATTGCAAACTTTGGAACAAATTTTTGTCTCATTTTGCATGTTAAATTTGTACCTTCAAGAATTCTGCCTATGAAGAATTGTATTGTGCACTTTTACACCCTTCACGGATAAATAAGGATTTAAACAAATTATTAACCTATAGCTCTCAGGTTCTACCCTTTACTCTCGTAATAAAATCTTAGCCTATGCCTGTGCTCCTGGAAAACCAGTTCTTCAAAACTATCTGTTATATTCAATAGAGAACACACTTTTGAAGTTATATGTCAAAAATTTCCCAAATGTAAGAAGTGGTGGTCACTGCTTACACAGGAAGAAAAAGTTAATTAAAACATTATAAATACTGCCATGGATATGTAATCTAATGGATTAAAGCATACCAGATTTTATTGCTTTGAATTTGCAAGTTACTTTTAAGATTTTTAAAACAAGGTAGAAGAAATGTATTTGATCTTCTTAACATTTGAATCCATATTCTGAGTAAAATTATTATATCACTTCATGGACATTAGTGGGCATATTTTCTCTTTTTTACCTATTTCAAACACATATATGTTACTATTAAAATATACACATGATTACATTTTATCAGCAAAATGAATACATGTTACATTATATTTATCAAAATTTTGTTTTAGGAATTACTTTATAAGAAATAAAGTTGTGGCAATAGAAATATTTTAGTGATGACATTTTATAGCAAAATAATAATGTACCAATACTTTCAAAGTTTCTCCTCTGAGGTACAAAGCATGAAAGAGTATTCTGCTAGGCAGAAGAATAGGATTCTACTTAGAAAAGAACTAGTTGGTTGCCTTGCAAAAATTTCTCTTTTTTCGGGGTGCCTGGGTGGCTTAGTTGGTTAGGCGTCCGATTTTCACTTAGGTCATGATCTCACGGTTCGTGGGTTCGAGCCCCGCGTCGGGCTCTGTGCTGACTGCCAGATCAGAGCCTGGAGCCTGTTTCAGTCTGTGACTCCCTCTCTCTCTGACCCTCCCCTGCTCACGCTGTCTCTCTCTCTCTGTCTCCTAGAAATAAATAAACATTTAAAAAAAAATTTCTCTTTTTTCAAATTGAGATATAATTGACATATAGCATTGTTTTAGTTTTAGGTATACAACATAATTATATAATTATATATAATTATAAAGTTTTTGATATACAACGTAATTATACACACACACACATACATATATCCCAATTCATTATCAGAATTCACACAAATAGGCAATTATCATCAGGCTTTAATTTCTTTTATTTTATTTATTTTAATTGTTTTTTTGAGAGAGAGAGAGAGAGAGAGACAGAGCATGAATGGGGAGCAGAGAGAGAGGGAGACACAGAATCTGACGCAGGCTCCAGACTCAGAGCCTGATGTAGGGCTCAAACTCATGACATGAAATCATGACCTGAGCTGAAGTCAGATGCTTAAACTACTGAGCCATCATCAGGCTTTAAAAGCAAATTTAGAAATAAAGCTACTATATATTATGACTATTGTTAGAGTCAGGTTTGGTATGACCCTAGTCTTATACAATTTGTAGTCCCACTTCAAGGAAAATAATTCAAATTAGGCATAGAGCAACATAGAAGCAGCCCCTATAAGTGAGAATCTCTGAAACTTAAACTTCATTAGCTTCTTAAAACTTTAATGAGAAAAATGGAAATAGATTAGAAGGAATTGGTTGAAGATGGATACAATGGAACAGGTGAAAATGTGTTCCAGGATCCTGAGGTTGAAGGCAGTATAGTGTGTCCAAGGAACTAAAAGAAAAATTGCTGTGGCTGGAGTAAGAAAAACTTCGGAGAATGTGAGCATTAATTTAGATACAGTTTGTAAAAGTGCTTTATAAGCTGCCAAAAAGTAGACAAATCTTGCAAATAATTATATATTTGATTTTGCCTGACATTGAGCAAGGGAAAGAATGGTTAGAGAAAACGTCAGTGAGGTATAGATGGTATAAGAAATGTAAGGCTCCATAAGCCATTTAAAGAAGTTCTTTTTATATCATAAAGCAAATGTAACTTTCTGAAAGCTTCAAATTGAGTAATTAGGGCAATGAATACAAGAAAATTTGCACTGCATTAAGATTACTGTAGCTGTCTTTATAGCGTGTTTTAGAGAAGAGTAAGACACAATGTTGGAGCAAAACTGGCAGATATGGTGATTTAGACTGGGTGGTTACTGGGACATATAGAACATGCGGACTAATCTGAGAGATATTTAGAAGGGAATATCTACAGGGAAATGTAAGAGGTCAGTGACTGTGATGAATCCTGGATTTTCTACTTACTTTAACTGGACAAGGGATGGAATCTGGAAGACAGGTTAGATAGAAGGAAAATAAATTCAATCTTGCTTATTTAGTATAGGTAGTTTTCAGAGAGTCTAAGAGGTAAGCCAAGTAGATCACTGAGAAGTCTAGATCTGCACAGTCTAGTGAGTACACAAAATGAGTAATTTAGCCTCACTAGCCACATTCCAAGTCCTGACAGTTACATGTAGATAGTGGTTACTGGTTTAGCCAGTATAGATACAGAACAATTCCATTATAGTGGAATATTCTGTAGAGCTAGACTGATCTAGATAAAAATTCAGTTTGTGGTTTGTCTGCAGAGAAGTGTAAATACAGACATTAGATGAAGATTAACAGGCTAAGCTGCAACTTGCAGAATCCCATCTTCAAATGAGAGGAAGAAAATGTGTAGACATACAATTACAAGGCCAGGAAAAGTTGGCATCATAAACCTAAAAAAAGAAAAAACTTCAAAATACAGGAAATTGTAGCCAGGTTTGAGTGTTGTTGAGAAGCTAAAATGAGAGAGATTTTTTTGACCCCAGCTTTCTTTACAGAAGGTTTAGTAACAGGCTTTTGAAGCAATTAGTGAAACTTCCACTTTCAGGATGGTGTTAATGGTGAAGGCTAGAAAGGTGTGGTTTGAAGAGCCAATGGGAGGTGGGGGAAGGAAACCCCTTGAATGCATGGCTGTGAGAGAAGGAGACAGAGTATAGTAGTTTCAAAGCCAACAGAGGTCAAGTGGGAGATTGATCTATTTTATTTTTCAAATTTTTAGAAAGAATAAAATGAATTGAACTTGAAGAAAAATGATCCTGTTGAGAAGAAAGACAGATAAATATATGAGTGAGAAGGAATAATCTATAGTATAGAGTCCTGAGAAAAGGGAAGAGAAATAAAGCAAAAAAAAACAAAACAAAACAGAAAGATTATCCTGATATAGATTGGTATGATTTACCAGAGTTCCTGTGATTTAAACACTGTCTGAGACATCTTTGGAATCATTGGTTTTGTTTTGTTTTTTCTATCAGGAAGCAATCTGAACATCTGGTTTCTAAATACACAAAATATGTTTACTTACAGGTGTTTCTTTCACCACACTAGCCTGTTGTTTATATTTGTTTTTCCATAATAACTTCACTTAAATGAGTCAATGAAGTTCAGTTAATCGGTGTGAGTCTCCTATATTTCTCTCACATGGCAGTTACTTACCAAATGTTTCCCTCAGAGAGGGAAAGGAACACTGTTGATGAGTTAAATTTAATAACTCCTTGGTCATATTTGTGTTTTAGATCATTTCTTCCTCAGGAGAAAATTTCTAAGCCAAGGGAAGACCAAGCTAAGGAGAATGACAGTAGGGGACAGCAGTATGCAGCCATTGTAACAGCCATTATAATCAGAGATGAGAATGAGGAACAGCAAAACAAAGAACAAAAACAGACTGGGATACAGAATTATTTAGAACAGAAAGAATTCCTTTGGCTTCCTGTGTTATTTTTAATAACTTAGTCTAAGATTTAATGTTAATAACAAGATTATAGTATATATTAGTTTCATCTAGTGCTTGCATTATAGATACATAGTATATAACTAAATATTGATCAGATACAGATATATATATCTAAATACTGAATAGATACAGATTATGTTTATGTATGACTATACTCATATGTATGCATTAATTAAATTTGTATTAAATGTGCACACCAAATTTTCAATTCATGAATATTCAATCTTTCTTAATAATTTTTTTTCCTATAAATGTCACTCTATAAAGAGTTTCAACTTTTTCAGATATATTCAAAGATTGATATGTAGACAAAGTATACAAATTTCAGCTAATAAGTACAAAATATTTCAGAAACTTGGAGTGTCGAGTCCAGCTAAGTAGAGGTTATTATAGATAGAGCTTGGGTTGGTTACATTTTAGAACATATTGAGGTAAAAATTATAAAAGGAGTAGAAAATCAATCAAATCACTTTTTAAAATAATGATAATTTAATCATCTAAAATGTAGACATGAGCATGCTGTGTTTACCTGAAGTGGAAACCTATGTCACCCCTAGGATTTGGATAGGACTTAAAGTATTTTTTGTTCATTTTATGTTTTCCTAACCACAAAATTCAGTCTTGATTCTTCCTCTAGCTTTGGATTTATACATACAACTAAATTTCTCCATCTGACTGCCTCAAAATACTACAAATACCACAAAATATCACAAATGGAACCAATCATTTTCACAACAAAATATGTTTTTTCTACCCATTTCTTATTTTGGCTAGTGTCTTCAGAAGGCACCCAGTCACCTTATCCAAAAACTTGGATACTATCTTGATTTTCACCTTCATCTTTTCTCCACTCTGTACTCAAAGGTTATGATTCATTTAAAACTTCTGATCTATGATAATCTTGTTCTATTCCACTCCACATGACAATCTTTCCTTTAGTAACAACATCAACAACAACAGTAAAAAAAGTGAGGGACGCCTGGGTGACTTGTTCATTTGTGCATCTGAGTCTTGATGTTGCCTCAGGTCATGATTTCATGGTTCATAAGATGGAGCCCAGTGTTGGGCTCTCCACTGATGGTGTGGAGCCTGCTTGGGATTCTGCCTTTCTCTCTGTCTGCCCCTCTCCCACTTGTTCACGTGTGTGCACTCTCTCTCTCAAAATAGGTAAATAAACTTAAAAAAAAAAAAGAGAGAATTGGAAGCTCAGTTTAAAGTTTGTTTAAAATGTATTTCCACTATTTTTGTACCCACAGCCTACAAGTGTGTTTTGAGTATCATGTGCTCAGAAATGGAGTCTATCCTAGCTCCTACTCAGTTTTTGTTCATTCGTATCTAAGCCATTGCCATAATAATACAGTTATACTTTTGGAAATTTCATGGAGGAGTAACTCCCAGATTATTTCTTAACTGAAAATGTCACCCAATTTCATGACCTTTGTCACATTATCTACTAAGCTACAATTTCTGAGATCTTGTTAAATAGTTACTTCATACCCAACACATTTTTAGCCTTTGTTTTTTTTCTTCAAAATTTAGCCCAGATATTTCAAAAATATATTTATGCCACTCAAGAATAGAGTTACAAGTAAAACAAAAATAAACTCTGCTAAATTATTGGAATCACTGATTGCATTAATTCAGAAGAGCATGTAGGAACCTGACCTAACATTGTTATTGAAACCAAGGTTCTCTACTCTGTTTGCATTTCCCTTTTAAATTTTATTTCCTGTCATTCAACTTAATTCTCCTACCATGATAAAAATACTCTAATGGCTGTGGAAACACTTTTGTAGAATCCTGAGTTTATATTCCAAGAATATTACAAAAAGATTGTTTCTCATCATCCATGCTTAAAATATGCTGGGAAGGGGTGTGTGGGTGACTCAGTTGGTTATGCATCTGAGTCCTGATTTCAGCTCAGGTCATGATCTCACAGTTTGTGAGATGGAATCCTACATGGGGCTCTGGGCTGGTAGCGTGTAGCCTGTTTGCTGTTCCCTTTCTCCCTCTCCCTCTCTCCCTGCCCCTACTCAGCTCTCCCTCTCTCTTTCTCTTCCTCTCTCTCTCAGTCTCTCAAAAATAAATAAATAAACTTAGAAAAAAGAAGTGTGTTGGGAATATCTTTGATTCACTGCTTTAGGTCATATGGCCACAATCATAGCCTAATTAATAAGGCTCCACATGTAAGTTTTGTTACATGAAGATTGGAAAAGGCAGACACAATTAGCAGGAACTATGGTACTTACATGAATATATTTTTCTAACAAAAATATACTCAACATGTTTTGTAGTCTTTGATTTTGTATATTATCTTCAGTCAACACTTCTATTTAGAAAAAGTATTTGATTCTTTCATTATGTGTTATAAACAGAAAGGAAAAATAATCTCTCTCTTCTACTCCCTGGTACATTTAGGTGTACCAGGAAGCAGGAAAAAAAAAGTAAAAGATCACCTTATTATTCCATAGCAACAGGAGATAATGTTGAATATAATGAATATACACAGAATGATGCTAAAGTCATCATGGCACAGGTTTTAAAGATGTGTGCTGAAAAGTAAGGCAGGCCTGATTTCAAATGCTAGCTCAACCACAAACTGAGTATAATTAGAAAATAATAATGAAAGTATTTGGAGGTTATTTTCTGTCAGGATTTGTTCTAAACACTTAGGATATGTGAGAGCTAAGAGTTAACTTGTCTAAGGTGGATCTTCTGCAGGTTGGTCTCCTACAAGTTTCCATGGAAACTAATCAATGTCAAGCTCTTAGGGATCCAACCCTGGACAAGATTGAAATGAAGGATCATGACGCTGGCCTGGCATGTGATAGAGAAGTAAACAGAAGGCTTGGAATCCAGCTGCTGACTTACCATGATGTTCACCACACTGGTATTCCTCCAACCATGGATGCTGACCTGAGGCATCTAGACTGGAGCCAAGGTTCTGTCCTGTGCAGTGTTATTCAGTCCCAGTTCCTTATCAGGCCAGGGATGATGGTTTCTTATCCATGCAGTTTAAATATCCTCACAGCCCAATGCTTAAGTCTTCCAGAGAATGGCCACTTGTCCTGCTATATGCCTGAGCTCTACCCCAGAATGCAATGGATGACAAGGGATCCACATTCTTGCCACAAATCCAGTTTCATTGTATTCCCCAGTAATTACCATTCCATTCATCCTGATGCGTGTGTTTTCTGGCCATTTATTTGACCTTGTAGCTTGAATTCATATTCACAGTTGTTATTATCATTTCTTCATAATACTTTTCTACGTGTAAACTCAACCCAGCATTATAGCTTCCTTCCATGGCTTTGTACAAACTTTCACCTCTATCCAAAATATATCTTTCCTTTGTTTAGTAAACACCTATCCTTTAGAAGGCAAATCAGGTGTCATTTTCTCTTTATGCTTTGTCTATTTCCCTGACAGAAACATAGGGCAATAACCCCTGTATTTTGTATCGATTTTGTGATTTCTATATGTTTCTAGAATAGTAAAATAAAAGTCATAATTGGAATTATTTGTTTAAAAGTTTTGCCTTCCAGAGCAAAATATGTTCTTCAAGAGCAGGAAAGCATTCATCTCTTTATCCCTATCTCCTAGCAGCATTCTGGTATTAGAGCAGACGTTTGGTAAGTTTGTTTAAACTGAAATCTACATAAAAAATTGTTCAGAATCCAATGTTATGGAAATAACCAAAATATTCAGATAATAAAGTTCAAAGCTACATTTTGAATGAAAATTATGTCACCATCTGGTTCATCTCAAAGGAAAAGAATTACAAAAATAATCTCTCAGAGTACTGATTACAAAGTCAAAATGTATTTAATAGCTGCTTTGGAGAAGTAAGACTCTACCAGTAACATTTTCTTAAAATGTCACTCATAATTTGAAAATTGAATTGAGAAACTCAAAGAACTACCTGGTTAAATTTCTATAAAAATTGATGGAACATCTGACTATGCTGAACAATGGTCTTACTTAGTCACAATACCTGAACCACTGGTCAAAAAGAGCACCTGTTATTCCTGCCATTTGTATCATTTATTTAGTTATGTAGTTGGGTTGTATTTATTTTGTTTTGTTTTTAAATTGTTAGCTTAATAATGTTGACTGATTTAAAAATAGAATTTTTACCCAGTCATTCACCCAACAAAACATCTCCCTGAAATACATGTTGCAATTATTTCATAAGTTAGTCAATAATTTATACCATGTAACCCACGTTTTAGTTTTCATAAAATTATCTTTCTTCTATACCACATTGCATGTTCTTAGATCATTGATAATAATTTACAAAGATATTAGACAGTCAGATTTCTCATTTTGGAATGTAGGTATGGATTCAGGCAAACACATGGAAGTTGTCTTTTATAATTTAGGAATAATTATATAAGTAGATATTCAGTGAAAGTGCTTCCAGTGCAAGGAAAGCCCAGAGCTTTTGCTACTGCAAAACCAATAAAGGGAAGGCAGTTGCCCAGTATTCCTGAGGGGCACTTAACCCCAGGTAATACATTCACCAAGCATACTAATTATTCACATTTTCAACAATGGAGAAATTGTTCTTAGACTGAAATTAAAATAAGCACAAGAAAACAAATAAGAGCAAATCTTCATAGAGAAAACTCATCTCTGCCTGATTAATTTTGCAATGGGCATACAAATTCTCAAATGAATTTTAAACTAAATGTCACATGGTAGATTTTAGTTAAACTGAAACAGTGATCAGCTTTATTACCTAAATCATAGACATCTCTATTCTTCCAAAATATTATCTAAATTGAAAATTTTCTAAAGATAAATAAACAGAAAGCAAATATTCTATAGATTTTCTTAAAAACAAAAAAGGTAGACACGGAAGCAAGTTTCTTTTTTTTAATGTTGGTTGTTTTTTTTTTTTGAAAGAGAGAGAGAGAGAGAGAGAGAGAGAGAGAATGCGCAGGAGAAGGACAGAGAGTGGGGAAAAAGAGAATCCAAAGCAGGGTCTGAGCTGTCAGCACAAAGCCCCACATGGGGCTCGAACCAATGAACCCTGAGATCATGACCTGAGCCAAAGTCTGAGACTCAACCAACTGAGCCACCCAGGCACCTCAAAGCAAGTCTTTTTTTGTATATACTTTTCATTATTAGAAAATAAAAGTCATGCCAATCTCACTAAACACTTGTTACACATGAATTAACACAAGGGATCAGATTGAAATCCAACTCACATAAATCAAATATTTCATTCAGTTTCAAACTTTATTAAGACTTTCAAGTACATAAGCTGGTAAGAGGCATCGGAGATGCAGGAAGAGTTCCAGAATACTTGGTCCTGTGGGTTTTTCTATCCACACGGGATGTACCTACCCTCTCGCCCAAATTAAAAAGTTGAAGTCTTAAATTGGCAAAGTGTGTAATCTCTTCACTTTACAGAGTCAGGATTAAATTCAGCTATAAAAATCCCCAATTTTTATTCAGATAGGTATACAACTTATGTGACATTTTTTCAGGGAACAATGCATTATGTATCTATAGATTCCTGGTTTGTTTATCATAAGCAATCTTAGATCATGGGCATCCAGCATTCAATGGGAATATATATATTTTATGGTCATAGAGACTCTTTTTGCTGGTGTATTTTCTTAATTCTTTGGCCAGAAGTTCAGTTATTACTACATTCATAAAGAAATTAGATAAGAACCAACTGCTGTCTTTTGGTCAAAGTGAGCCCCCCAGCCTTAGGAAAGAGAGTAAAATGGATCTCAAGTTTCAACTTAACATTTTTCTTCATTTTACAAATGTATACATTTTACAAATGTAGTTTGAAATAAGAGCAAATCATTAACTTTATCTGCTCACTCACTTGAATTGGACATTGAATAAGCCCAGAGCAAGAAACTTATCAGTAGAAACTTCAGGTATGATTTGCAGCAGTAAATCACTGGATGTTGATATTAAACTGCTAACTACAAAGAACTGGTTGCAAATACAGTAAGGAACAAAATATCTTTCTGTTCACTGTGAACTCCTCAAAGATTTAGTGTATTTATTGTAAATATTTATTGAATTGAATTTTTTAATAAAGAGACATCTCTTCTTTTTTTAAACAAAAAACTTCAGTTAAGGGATTCATTTTAGCTTCCTTATATTCTAATATAAACCTCTAAAAAGTTATTAATCTCGTTAGCATATGTAAGCTACATTTGACAAATTTCAGCAATATCAATTTTGTACTTTAGCTCTATTAAAAATATAGAAATTCTTCTTGAGTGGCAAATAAAAATAAATAAAGCTGGAAGACAAAAGTAATGCTGTTTTCAAGCTTTCAGAAGTATGTTACAAAAATTAATAGGGGTAGTAAAATGTACACACTGTGATAAAAAATAAATATACTTGACAAAAAATTTAGTTGACTCCTACTATCTTTCATTAAATATCATAAGTATTAGCCACAATCAGTCATACATTATACTATTGGTTAAATTTATTAAAAAAATAAATGTTACTGTGGTCATATTTGTTAATACTTTAAACAAATTTGTATACATTTCCTAAAAATCTGTAGCCTCTTTCATAATTTGGCTACTGCTTTGTAGAAACAAAAATGACAAAAAACATTCCTCAACCCAAATATCTATTTTAAGAAATGAATTTTTTAAAGTTGTCTTCTAAATCTAACTATGGGGGCTTCTGGGTGGCTCAGTTGGTTGAGAATATAACTTCGGTTCAGGTCGTGATCTCGCAGTTTGTGAATTGGAGCCCTGTGTCAAGCTCTGTGCTAACAGCTCAGAGCCTGGAGCCTGCTTCATATTCTGTGTCTCCTTCTCTCTTTGCCCCTCCCCTATTCACATTCTGTCAATGTCTCTTTCAAAGATAGATAAACGTTAAAAAAATTTTTAGTAAAAAAAGTAAAACTAAGTTTTGTAAGGTGAAACAACAGATAAAATAGGTAATAGCAATTAGGTGCTTCACATTAAATTTGAGATAGTTTAATAGAACATATTCCTACTACCTTCCAAGCCTCTTACAAATATAAATTTAAAACAATAAGCATATGCATGATGATGAGTAATATCAATTACTACATTACTTTTGTCTATATTAAATTTATTTATTTATTTATTTATTTATTTATTTATTTATTTATTATTATATTAATTTATTTCAATATATACACCCTGGCTGTAACCAAACTCCTCACAATATGCAATAATTTCAGAATGAATAAGTCTTTTTGGAAACAATTTACTGTGCAAATTTGGGTGGGGGAGAAAATGTCTTAAATAATGAAATTTTCACCATTAGTTAATATTTTTTCCCCTTTTGTTTTGAGATGCTTTCCAAACAAACTCAGATGAGACTATTAAACAGTAGACTGTGACCTCTATGATTACTAGTTTGGCACTATTTTGAGAATTTGTGTATTTCTTCTTTGAACTAATGTATTGTAGGTTTCTTTAATTGAAATATAATTAGTGATGTGAAATTTTATAGACATTCAGAGTTGACTTTATTTTCACCAATTTAGATGTAATATGAGAAGGTCAGAATTGGTGGGGTTTATCTGCAACAGAAATTATGACCTTCATTTTAATGTTGATTATTTGTTATTTTTACTTGACTTTAGATATCTTTGTAGATATGCTAATCTCAAATAATAGACTTGTCTCTTTAATAACTGTTTTCTTTTATCTTAATATATATGGATTAGGCAAGTCCATATTTATTCATATATATTACTATTTATAAAAATAGTATAAAAATTTATAAATTAGGAATTATGAGACTATTTTAAAATTTTTCTCAAATTTTCTATACTGTGTTCAAAATGATTATTAAAAATTACTTTAATGATAATCATGTTAACCTATGTTGTATACATGTATTCTACATTTATTTTTACAATGTTTTGATATTAGAAAACCACAGAAATATTTAACTCTGAATTGACTCTGAGAAATTTTTCAGTCTATTCTTTAATATCACAAGTTGATTTTGTGATAGGAACACTTGATCATTCGTGTATCCAAGCACATTATAATTTACATTGGGAAAGTTTTACCAAACTTCTTTTGCTTTTTATTTGTTTAGCTTTGAAATTATATTATTAAAAGTTCAGAGAAGAAGTAATATAAAAGGGAACAAAAATTACATTCATTTTTAACATGCATATATTGAAAATGAAATATATTTTTGACAGAAACCACAATACATGCTAAGTTGTTTACTTGGACTAATTATAATGTACACTGAAGTGTAAAATTGGTCAAGAGAGGTGGCCCTTTTACTTTTGAAGGTGTATTCTTCTGAAATTGCAAATTCTTGAGGTTTTAATAAATGACATGAAAAGGAAGTGATGAAGCATACTATACTGAAAATGGCCATAATGACCACTAAAAACATTTATAAAGATATTTAAAGAAATTCTTCTAGTTACTTACCACTGGTTGGAAACCATTGCCATAAAGGACACCAGAGGGATTGGCATGCAGGCATGTGCAATAGATGACCACTTATATCATCTATTTCCAGATGTTCTCATAAATTAAAAAGTAATGATAATTCTGGAAACTCAATAGCTAGAGATTTGTTTCTTAAGTCTAAGGCTTTTATACAAGACTAAAGAAAAATATACCTTAGTTAAATCACACTTGATTTTTTTCCTTTGTAGAAATATGATTATGTTTCTGTGGAGATAAAATTGAAGATATGGAATTGAACTACTCGTAACAATTTCTAACTGAAAAATAAAATACCAATTCAAAAAATAGTATATATATATATATATATATGAGTAGAAATTATTTTCTTCTTATATTTTCTTCGGTAAAGAAAAAAAATCAAAGACCATGAAAGATAATTATAAGAAAGATACATAAAGTATGAAAAGATTCTGAGGAATCCTGTATTACAAACAAAAAGGTATTTAAAAAAGATATCAAAGCAGATACTTTCAAAACTCTACCAGTGGCGCAGGAAATAGAGTAAAAGAGAAGGTCATCTCTATGTGCAGTCTTGCCCAAAGCCAAGAAAATAAACTATAACCCATTTTTGAGATTTTATTTTAAAGACCAAAAAGATAAAATATAAACTATTGTATACTAGGAAAAAATACTTCTTTGAATTTTCTTTTAGTGTCTGTCATTGTACATTTATTTGCTTTTCTTTGTATTAATGGTCATTATCTAGAACAAACCAATTTTAATATATGTTAAAAATTGAGAATATAGAAAAATTAGTGCAGCAAAACCTGTTGGTTAAGAATGATGTATTTTTATAAATCTCATAGATTTGTTGTGGTTATGACAGTAAAGAAGACTAGTACACTTTTCCACATAATGAAAATTCAAGATTTGTTATAGAATGCTCTTTATGAAAATACATGAATGTAAATGCACAAATGACTTTTTTTCTGGGTGGTAAAAGATGTATTTGCCTCTGTAGAATCTAAATAATACTAATTATAGATCATTGTTTATATTGGAACAAATTCTCTTAAGATATCCTTTTATATCTATACATTGCACTTTTAAAATTTATAAATTAAATATGTGCCAAGAAATAACACCTTTTCCAAATAAAATGCATTTTAATCTTATGTTAAATTTCAATGAAGTAAACAATTTAAAAATTCTAGGATTTTTATTTCTGATAAACTAAAGAATCATAATTCTGTACAAAAGGGCAAGGTATTTATAAGATGAGGTTAAAGTGCTTCATTAAATGGAGCTCCATTAAAGTGAGCTCAAAGAAAGGTAAAGGTTGACCCCAAGAAAATCTGACACGATTCTGTAGATGAACACATATCTTTCTGTTATTTTTTTTAATTATGTTTATTTAATTTTGAGAGAGAGAGAGAGAAAGAAAGACAGAGCATAAGTGGAGGAGGGGCAGAGAGAAAGGGAGAGACAGAATCTGAAGCAGGCTCCAAGCTCTGATCTGTGAGCACAGAGCCTGATGTGGGACTTGAACTCATGGAACAGGAGATCATGCCCTGAGGCGGTCAGATGCTTAACTGAATAAGCCACCAGGTGCCCCCTAATATTTTATCGGCTAAAAGCTTCAGTAAAATAAAAGGTATTGCTATTATAAAAAATGGGGGGCCTGGGTGACTCAGTCAGTTAAGCATCTGACTCTTAGTTTGGGCTCTGGTCATGATCCCACAGCTTGTGAGCTGGAGCCCCGCATCAGGCTCTGCACTGACAACATGGAGCCTGCCTGGGATTCTGTATTTCCCTCTCTCTTTTCCCCTCCACTGCTCATGCTCTCTCTCTGTCACTTTCTCTCTTTCTCTATCAGTCAAAATAAATAAACTTAAACATATATGCATATGCAAATATATATATGCACCAATTTACATTCTCACCAATAGTACACAAGGATTCCCTTTCTCCACATCCCTGCCAACACTTGTTATTTCTTGTTTTTCTGATAATAACATTTTAACAGGTGTGAGGCGATATCTCATTGTGGATTTGAACTGTATTTCCCTATTTAATGATCGTGAGCATCTTTTCATGTACCTGTTGGCCATCTCTACCCAGATTCTATAGTCCACAGCTTTTAGTCTATTCTTGTCCTAACTCATAGTCCACATTCCACTTTCATTTTTACTGTGCATTTCACTAAAAATTAATACTATTTAAAATTTTTTTTAATATTTTATTTGTTTCTGAGATAGAGAGACAGCGTGAGCAGGGGAGGGTCAGAGAGAGAGGAAGACACAGAATCTGAAACAGGCTCCAGGCTCTGAGCTGTCAACACAGAGCCTGAGGTGAGGCTCAAACCCATGAACCATGAAATCATGACCTGAGCCGAAGTCAGATGCTCAACAGACTGAGCCACCCAGGTGCCCCCAAATTAATACTATTTTTAACTAAAATAGTCAACTATCTTTATATATTCCTTCCCTTCAGGTTATTCACAACACTGCAGTCACTGCGATCCTACTGAACATACGCCAGTTCGTGTTAATCCTCTGTTCAAAGCTCTTCAATATTCCGCAAATCATTCTGAGCAGAACATCAGATTTACACCAACAATAAGGATATTCATGCTTGGCCCCTCATTATGTCTCCGAACACATCTCCCATTGCTCCTCTCTTGTTTCCTCTGCTCCAGCCATACTGCACTCCTTGCTGTTCCTTGAACACAGCAGGCATGCTCCTGCCTAGAAGTTTTTACACACTCTTCCCTCCTGCCTAGAATTCTCTCCCTCAAAGTATTCACATGGCCTCTTCCCACAGGTATTTAGACTTTATTTAGCTATCTCCTTTTTAGTTAGGACTTCACTAGCTAACTCTCTAAAACTACAAATACTCCAACCTCATAATCCCTCTCCCCACTCCCCACTTTACGTCCTCTTAAGCCTTTCCTGACCTGTTTCACTGGGAAGGCAGGTGTTTTGTTTTGTTTTTCTGTTGTTGTTTGTTTGTTTTCTGCTTATTTCTGTCCAGTCACCCAGAACTGTGCCTAGAACGTAGAACTGGTTCAGTAACTTTTTTTTCGAGCTCACCTTAATGGAATGACTTAATAATAAAGTATAAATGAATAAATGGTAAAGTATAATAGATGTAGATTTAAGTTCCGGGTCTGTCACTGAAATTTTAGGTAAATGATGACCTAAGAGAATGGTGGTTGCCAGAGATGGTTGGAAAGAAGGGGGGAGCAAAATGGGTGAATGGGCGTAAAAAGTACAAACTTCCAGTTATAAAATAGATAAATCATGGGTGTGTAATGTACAGCATGTTATATAATTAATAATACTGTAATGCATATTTGTAAGTGACTAAAAGAGGAAATTTTTAAAAGTCATCACAAGGAAAAAATATCACTATGTATCATGACTAGATGTGTTGTGGTGATCATTCTGCAATATATACAAAAGTCACATCATAAAAAAAGCTGTAGAGTCTAGCAAACTGCAGTTCTTAGAAAAACATGCCATATGCCTTATTAACAATTAGAGACACCAAGGCAAAAGTTATTAATGGCTCTTCCCAATTCTTATTGAAATGATTTCAAGAGTATAAGATCTAAGACAAATTAAGTTCAAATAAAGTACTTAGAAAATTACTGAAGTAGTGAATGGGATAGAAATTAGCTATTTGCATCAGGAAGATGGACATGAAGAAAACCGGAAAGATTTTTAAAATACTTAGAATGTAAAGATCAACAGAATATTGTGATGGGTTATACATGAAGCATCAAAGAG
This sequence comes from Hyaena hyaena, assembly GCF_003009895.1. Classification (NCBI taxonomy): domain Eukaryota; kingdom Metazoa; phylum Chordata; class Mammalia; order Carnivora; family Hyaenidae; genus Hyaena; species Hyaena hyaena. The sequence goes on along the minus strand of NW_024080880.1, from coordinate 657,228 downwards.
GAGAGGAAAGTGTCAAGAATGTACTTGACTTCTATTTTCTGTGTGTGAAATAAAAATGAAATTCAAAAATGAAAGCAAGTGCCTTGCACTATTCATTACTTGCTACATGGACATGGGGAAAGGACAGTAAATAGGAGGGAGGCAACGAATATGGTTCCAAACATACGCAGGCAGTGATGGTTTTAAAATGTGCAAAAGAAATGCCAGGTTTCCAGGTCTTCATTCATAAGAAAGGTATTGAATGAATGTAATAATTTATGATTGATTTGACTATAAGGAATAAACCCATTGATGTGAATAAAATCACCCGAAGAGGAAATATAAAACAACAGAACCTGATCCAAGGAGGTATATTTAGATATTTACTGGCATGGCAGAAATAGGGCTAGTGTGGAGAAATACACAGAGAAGCAAACTGTAATGTATTTTTTGTGTATATCATTCAGGAAAGCGCTAGATATCCTGCCTGGCAGAGTCCCACTAACTTTCCCTAATTTTGAAGACATATGCCTGGAGGCATGGGTAGACCACAGGCCACACAGGAAACACAAGGACTGGAATTTATTCTACCTGGAGAGCATCAAAAGCATGCAAAAGCCACCGAATAGAGAAGAACCAAGATTATGCAGTGATTGACAAGTGGTTGGGGTTTTCCCTGATGCACCAAGAAAGGAGGTCTTAGCTCTGAAACAGATACAGCGTAGCTGGCAAGAAGGCAGGTCAATCATAAACCTGAATGCAGAAACCTTGCTCCCAGGGCAACCACCTCATTCACACAGCGAATAAACAATCCAGAAATGAAGTTCCTCTGCTGGAACTGCCCAGAGCTATGGTTCCCTTGCTATTAGAGTCATTCTGTTAAATTGCTGTACAGGAAATGTAAATTTATATCAACAAGCCCTCCAGCCTAAGATCAGAGGAGAGTGCTAAAATAGCAGCGAGGTAAACAGTGAGGAAATTTCAATAAGAACCCACCATTAAAAATTATTAATATACGCAAGATGGGATATATACGTAAAACCAAGAGAAAATAAACAGAAATTAAAAAAGAAAAAAGAAAGAAGAATGGATAATCAGTTAAATTAATAAAAAATTACACACAATACAAGGAAGTAAAATAGTATGCAAGCTTTTATGCAGAATAGTTACAAAAAGGCCAATAATTATTCCTATCCCTACCGACCCTTGTTATAAAACTGAGAGCACTGTCAATCTGACTCTACTCTGTCCTGTGATTTGTTTTCCACTGGGACATTAAGAAATGATTAAGCACTTGAAAAGTGATTGTGCTTTGAGGCTTATCCTCTCTTGGAACTCTGCTGCACTGTAAGTCTTGTGCAATGACTGCACAGGGCTTCTTTGGGTTTCTCTCTTCTTTTCTCACTGCCTCTCCCCCAATGTCTCTCTATCTCTCACTCTCAAAATAAATAAACTTAAAAAATAATATAACCTACTTCTGATTACGAGTCTACCTATGATTATGTGAAAGTTGATACAGATCTGAGCCAAATGAGATAAAATTGGGGAATCACAGCTTATCAAGAGGGATAGAGAGATATTTTTTAAACCACTGACAGTAAACTATAGTTCTAAACAAGTTGAAAATTTAATATATAACTCTTGCAAACAAAAGTATCAACAATCAGAACATAAAACAGTAATATAAGAGTAAGGGTTTGAAATCCCACATTAAGTAAGTAAAAAACAGAATGTGGAATATGACCCAGCAAAAGGAAAATGTACCATGATTATTTTAATGTAGACAGTAGAGACTTGAGACATCTTTTTATTTTAACATTCTTAAATAAAAATAAGATCAATGTTGTATGTATTAAGTGCCATTATTAGTAGACATAAAAATATGAAAATTTACAGTATGCAGAATATGTATTAACTATATTTAAAAAACGGGTATATAAATTATGTGATAATAACTGTGAGGTGAAACATCAGTTTTTATAATATACATAAAAGGAATAAAATCATCATTGAAATCAAAGCCTCCCAAATTAGTTCTAAAATTCCACATATTATTTCCCAGGGACCCACTTGGAACAAATTGAGTGATAAGGATTAAATATAAACTAATAGAAAATATATACTAGGCAAATGCAACCAGAGGTAAACTGGATTACTCTAATACTGTCACACAAAAAAATAAAATTAAGGCAAAACTTATTAAAAGGTACAGTCATTTGATTTTTATAGAGCATATCATCTGCAATGCAGATATAACATCATCAACCTCACAAGCTGCACAAGGAATTTACAGAATAAAAGTGAACAGCTAAAAAATAATAATCTTAGAAATGTAACAAGAAGTTAACACAAATTCTGTGGTAAAAAATTTTATCATATTTCTTCCTTCTGGATAAATAAATTAATAAATAACTAAGAAGTCACCAAATCTGAATTATTCAAATAAAAAATTGGTGTTATATCAAGTTCAAACTCCTGCAAAAGAAACATAACTGCTCTTTAAATATCCTTGAGCAATTTACAGAAATAAGAGCCACTTCATGCTGGTAAACTAAAGCCTTTCTAGTAGTAGAAAGTACATAGTTGAGGGGCGCCTGGGTGGTTCAGTCACTTGAGCGTCAGCTCTTGATTTCAGCTTAGGTCATGATTCCTAGGTTGTGGGATCTATCTCTGCATCGAGCTCCACACAGAGCATGGAGCCTGCCAAAAATTGTCTCCCTTTCTCTCTCTGTCTCTCTCCCTCTGGCCCTCTCCCATGCTCACACACACACTCTCTCTCTCTTAAAAAAATAAATGAATTAAATGTGACTCTTGTATTAGTCAAAAGTCCTACAAGAAATAAAAAAAACTTTCATGGATATAAAAATGAGTTTAATAAAATTCACAATGTGTATTGATTTAAAAAACCAGAACTTTAGGTTGAATAAGGTGCACATATTTAAAGTCAGGAATAAGACTAAGCTTTGTATCACTACTATTATTTAAAACATTTCTAGTAGTTCTTATTAATACAAATGGAGAAAAAAGTGGCAATCAATATAAGAGTTAAAAAGAAGAAAAAGAAATTGTCACCATGCAGGTTTTCACAGTATCTCTTTAGAAAACCCAAGAATATGAACTGTAAAACTAAGGAACCACAACGTAAGAGTTAAGTCATATGGACATCTTTGGAATTGATTTAAAATAACTCATAGCTATAGCTCCCAACATAAAAACTATAAAGAGTTTTAAAGCCTCAGAGGAAAATTTAGGTTATATACGATAGCATTACAATTGCTTTAAATACATTTAAAAAGATATATTAGAATCTTTAAACAGCAAAAGTTTACTAGGGTTAATAAAAGAATTCTTAAATAAACATGAAAAGTTTCAAGGTTCTGCTTGGAAAAATTAAATATCCTACAGATACTTATAGGTATTTATTAGCACATTTTCAGATTGCACAGTATACAAAATAATAACTGATTAATAACTGAGTAAACATCAGAAGTTTCAAGGTTTGGCTTGGGAAAATTACATATACTAAAGATATTTATTAGCACATTTTCACATTACATGGCTTACAAAAGAATAATGACTGATTATGAAGTTTTTGGTCACAAATATTCTTTCCTTTTATGGATTACCAGTGTCACAATTAAAAAGTAGCCGGTGTTTCATAAAATAGAAATTCAAGGCCTCCATTTTCAAAGTTGGATATAAATAAAAACTGGAAAACAGTAAAATTCCTTGTCTGGAAACATAAAGTAAGTTAATATAGGAATTAAAAACGAGAATGCTATTATTTAATGTAAAAGGAATTCTTACAGATTCAAAGACATTACCACTTTAAAAAATTTTATTTGAGTATAGTTGACACTCAATTTTGTTTCAGGTATACAACATAGTGCTTCAACTTCTTTATAGAATATTCTATGTTCACCACAAGTGTAGCTACCTTCTGTAGCTACCATACAATATTATTACAATAGCATTGACTATATTTTTTATATTGTGTCTTTTATTTCTGTGACTACTTCAGTCTATAATATGAAGCTGCAGGGGTCCAGCCTCTGCAAGCCTGGGTTGACCTGGAGAGTGATGATTGGAGTCGGCGAAGAAGACAAGGAGCCAGCCTCTTCAGGTGGACTGCTTAAATTTATTTTTCAGCTTAGGGTTTTTATATAGCAAATCCAAACAATCTTGCTTAAACAATTTACATTTTTTGAATATCGTCATGGGACTTAACATTTCTAAGTTTTCTTGGCAACAGTGATTTCATGGTACATGATTTCCACTTCAACCAATAAAATTTAACCAGGTAGTCATAACAAAGTTCTACATATTCTTTACTAAGTATGGCAGGGTATCTAAGGATAAGTGGAGCATATTGCCAGAAGACATGAGATTAAAATGCCCTTTTTTTTATAAGATTTTTTTAATGTTTTATTTATTTCTGAGAGAGAGACTGAGAGAGACAGCATGAGCAGGGGAGGCCCAGAGAGAGAGGGAGACACAGAATCTGAAGACAGACTACAGGCTCTGAGCTAGCTGTCAGCACAGGGCCCGATGCAGGGCTCGAACCCATGAACCGTGAGATCATGACCTGAGCCGAAGTCGGACGTTTAACCGACTGAGCCACCCAGCCGCCCCATTTTATTCAGTGGGCATGCAAACACAGGATATACTTGTACCCGCAGTTGTAGGTAATAGACTCTCACAACCCCTTACTAAGAAAGAACAATATTTATCATAGATGATGTATGGAAATGTTTTACGTGGATCAACTAGAATTTGGTCTCTGCATTTACCGATCTCATTCTTTGTCCAGAAAAATCCATAAGTTGCGTTACAGGCTTGAGGTCAGCAGGCAAATATTTCTCTAACACTTTTCTGAGAAAGTCCTCCAAAACTAGTAAGTCTTGTTTTTGTCTCTGCTTATGGCATAATAGGTCTTACTGGCAATTAGACTCATACAAGGAAAATGAATTCTAGGTCTCTTATAGACCCCATGCATAGCGGACTGTCTCCAAATATTCATTTGCTAATTGCTACAAATATTCATTAGACAACATCTGATTGAGGAGACGGGCGTGATATTTAGGTACATTCCATTTTGGAGGAAGGAGGAAACTTTGGATGATTCTGGTTTCATATTAACCCTAGAATAGACTAACAGCAGAAGTGACAGTAAAAGGTACAGACTAAGTACAGAAGAAGAATTCTTCAGGGGGTTCTTCTGACTGCCTTGCAGTCTTTTCCCACAGGTTTTTCCCTGGGCCTTGCCATCAGGGATGACCTGTGCAGTTTCGGTCTCCAGCATGAAGCCTGTACAAAGATTCTTAATCTCAATAATACAGATAGTCTTGCACATGCAGAAATACATTTGATAAAGGCAATAATAGTTCAATTCCTTTATTGATTAGGTAAGATTTTCTTACAACACTCTTCACTATTTCCTAGCAGCACCAATTCAAAGCAGCCTTTTTAGCTCATTCTGTATGAAGGTAGTCTAAGGATGATTGACAACAGATTGGGTGATGACAGTGACACTATCACAGCAGACACTGAACAGTCAGGTTGCTGGAAGATGGTACACTTAGCCTAGGAGCCTCCGCACAGTAAAGGGACTCTGTGATATGTATGAATATCTTAAGAGCTATATGGATTTGAAAGCTATGTGTTTTCTGAGAATACATTAAAATTTACAGGCTTACTTATTTTTGCCCTATGGGATCTGGGGGAAAATAATGAACATTATGCAATTTAACAAATCTAATTAAACAGGATGTTCTCCCTGATGAAGTGACAAAGTGAATCTCTCCATGTTGACGATCATAAACTCAAATGCCTTGCTCCACCAGGAAATAGCATTAATGTGTGAAAGGGCCAGACGGAAGGAATGTTGAACAGGATACCACATTTTTTCTCAGGAAGGGCACTTGCCACTGACCTTTGGCTCATTAGTAGCTTAGCTGGATGTGGCTCTTTCATTTTTCACATAAAAATCTCCCTGTTTTTAATTCTTAGAAAATAGTTCAAGTTTGTTCAAACATTATGCAGGCCTAATGCAAAACATTGGCATGAGAATTATTAGTTAGAATCTCAGTTTTGCCCATGATCATTAAAACCATAGGTTGTGTTTGTTGTAAAATAACAAAGTGATAGAGCTTACAATGTGGCTCCTAAAATCTCTAGGACACAAAATAAGCATTAAAATATACAATATCTAATACAACAAGCACTGCATATGTCAACAAAATGAGGAACAAGCAAGGATTCCAGGAAAAGGTGCTAAAGTAAACATGAGAGTCATTCTGAGGTCTCATCTTAATAGAATCATACAGACACTGCTACGATTACACACATTCCAAGATGGGAAGGAGAAAGGGAACAACCCACCTTCATAAGTCTTCTGGCAATAGTCTGTTTTCTAGTATGTTTGTCTTTTAAAACTATGGGGAGAAAGTTCACATAAATTTGGGTGACCATGTGCCTGAGCAAGACTCAAAAACAATAATCTCAGTATCATCTTTTGCTGGAGATAAATCAGAAAGCTGTAGATATAGAAAACCCAGGGGAGAGGATGTCCTAATGATATAAAAGACACAGCACATTCAGTATAAGCAAATCCTAATGACATAAAGGATATATTTATTATACTTAATATAGTATAAAATATATTTACTAAATACTACTATATTTCAGTGCTTCATCTCCATGACTTTGTTTATTCATAGCTTCAACCAATACAGTGTTATTACCTATACTTTACCCAAAAAAAATCGGTGCTGGAAGAGGGTAATTAATTTACCAAAGAACACACAGCTAGTGAAGATGTAAATTTCAGAAAGAATGTAATTATATATAACTCCTTCAATAGAACACCCTGCCAAGAACCAAAGAAAGGGGAAAAACTTCCTGGCCAAGTTTCACTGTCTCCAAAAAGCATGGAGGGAAGGAGGGGCAAACATTAAATTCTATTTTATTATAGATTCTCACTGTCAATCTTCTTGTCTGTGAAGATGAGCGTAAGTTTGTTATAAAGGGCCATTCAGAAACTTTATATTAAGTTCCTCTATTTTCCATAATTATGGCAGTCTCTGCTTTTATTTTGTTTTTTTTTTTTTTTTTTTTTTTTTTTATTTCTAGGAGAGAGAGAGAGACAGCGTGAGCAGGGGAGGGTCAGAGAGAGAGGGAGGCACAGACTGAAACAGGCTCCAGGCTCTGAGCCGGCAGTCAGCACAGAGCCCGACGCGGGGCTCGAACCCACGAACCGCGAGATCATGACCTAAGCGAAAGTCGGACGCTTAACCGACTAAGCCACCCAGGCGCCCCTGGCAGTCTCTGCTTTTAAAAAATATATTAATTAAGATGATTCTTATAAGGTTATATTATTTTTTCAAATTATATATATATAATATATATAGAACACATCCAAAAACCAAAAAACTTCAAATGCTAAGAAATGCATACAATAAAAATTCTGCATTCCTAACTACAGAATCTATTGTTTTTCTAGATGTAACTATGTTTAATAGGTATTTTACTGATATCCCACAAATGATATAAATAATGTATGTGCAGGTACATATGCATATCTCTTTATATATATGCACATATTTGTGTGTGTGTGTGTACATACTATATATGTGTGTGTCATATGTTTATATATGTATACTTGCACATGAATATCTAAATTTGCTCATTACTTAAATAATTACTAAAAATAATTAGCCTAAACTTTAAGCTTATTGTTATTTCATAGATGACCAATACATCAATTAAATTTTATTATGAATTCAAATGTATCTAAATAAAATATAGGATCAAAAATATATCTGTAAAAAGCTTAGCACACTTTTGTGATTGAACTTAAAAAGAAACCTCCTGCCTCAGTACAAATAACATAACTGAAAATTTTCTGAAATATATTTCCTCTCTTATAAATAAAGGAGAAAATATTTATGTACGTCAATGCCATAGAGTTTTCAATAAAAGTAAAAATCAAGAAGTAAAGTATGAATCAGTATGCAATATGTTTTTGTATTTTTTAAATTCTTAATATAAATAATCTGTGTAGCATATTCATTTTGGACTTGTTTGAACTGTCTGCAACTTTATATCTTCTTTAAGAGAGATTTCATGGAATAATGATGGGTGCTATTTAATAGAATATAGAAAAAGACTTTTCTAAGGTATAGAATATTAACATATGTGAAACAAAAAATGCCTCTATTGGTATTAAAATATTAGTATGTGATTATACTAAAAGTTCCACTAGAGATTATTGTTTTATTACAAAATTTTCAAATTTAAATTTTAGTAAGCACACAGTGACATATTGGTTTCAGGAGTAAAATTCAGGGATTCATTACTTACATATAACACCCAGTACTTATCACAAGTGCCCTTTTTAATACCCACCACCCATCTAATCCATCTCCTACTCACCTCTCTCCATCAACTCTCAGTTTGTTCTCTATTATTAAGACCCTTTTGCAATTTAATTCCCACCCTTCTCTTCTCCCTCTTCTCATGTGTTCATCTGTTTTGTTTCTTAAATTCCACATATGCGTGAAATCATACAGCATTTGTCTTTCTCTGACTGGCTTATTTTGCTTAGCATAATATGTTATAACTCCACCCACATATTGCAAATGGCAAGATTTCATTCTTTTGATGGCTAAGTAATATTCCATTGTGTATATGTACCACATCTTCTTTATCTATTCATCAGCCAATAGAAATTTGGGCTCTTCCCACAGTTTGGCTATTGTTGATAATGCTGCTATAAACTTTGAGGTGCTTGTACCTCTTGGAATCTGTATTTTTTTATCCTTTGGGTAAATAACTAATAGCGCAATTGCTGGATCATTGGATGGTTCTATTCCAAATACTAGAGAACACAGGCAGAAATATCTTTGACCTCAGTAATAGCAACTTCCTACTGGACACAGCACCAAAGGCAAGGGAAACAAAAACAAAGATGAACTACTGAGACTTCATCAAGATAAAATCTTCCGCACAGTAAAGGAAACAATCAACAAGACTAAAGACAGCCTATGGAATGGGAGAAGATATTCACAAATGACATATCTGATAAAGAGTTAGTATCCAAAATCTATAAAGAATTTATCAAACTCAACACCCCAAAAACAAACAATCCAGTTAAGAAATGGGCAGAAGACATGAATAGATCCTTTCCCAAATACATCCAGATGGCTACCAGACTTATGAAAAGATACTCAACATCTCTCATCATCAAGGAAATACAAATCAAAACTGTGATGAGATATCACCTCACACCTGTGAGAATAGCTAACATTAACAACACAAGAAACAACAGGTGTTGGCAAGGATGTGGAGAGAGGAGAACCCTTTTGCACTGTTTGTTGGAATGCAAACTGCTGCAGCCACTCTGGAGGACAGTATGGAGGTTTCTCAAAAAACTAAAAATAGAACTACCCTATGATCCAGCAATTGCACCATTAGGTATTTACCCAAAGGATAGAGATTTATTTTTAAAAATAAATTACTAAACGGAAGGATGGATGGCTTAGTCGATTAAGTGTCCTACTCTTGATTTCAGCTCAGGTTATGATCTCAAGGATCTGGGATCAAGCCTTGAGTTGAGTTCCATGCTAAGCATGGAGCCTATTTGGGATTTCCTTTCTATCTCCCTCTGTCCCTATACCATTCTATCTCTCTCTCTCTCTCTCTCTCTCTCTCTCTCTCTCTAAAATAAAAAATAAAAATTTTAAAAATTTAAAAACTAAACTACTAAAATTTTTTTCTCATTCATTTAGTAATATTTTTTGAGACTTTAGCTGGCTTATTTACAAAGGAAAAAGGATTATTCCAAAGCTTTTCATTTTCCAGTTTGAAGTCACTAAGACTTAGAAGACTAAGCTTTTAAAATTAAAAACAAACAAAACAAAAAAGTTAGCTCTGGGCATTGGCCTAAACGTAGACATTCTATAGCTGTTTACAGCTTGGTCATTAGAAATCCTCATACTGCTTTGGCTGTTACAAGTTTGGAATCCATCCCATTTTTTGTGCTTGCAGAAATTTCACTGAAAAAAAAATCCATTTATGTTGATTCAAATAAGGCCTAAGTTTTTACAATTTCAGCTGGTTCTCTTTTAAAAATATCCATCATTTAATTAGGAGCTTGTCTTAATACTTTCATTGGAAATTTATGCTGGATTGCTAACCTCCATGACCAAGAAGAAAAAAAATCACTGAAAAACCTTTATACCTTATCTCATACCTGACCCCCTCTTGCAACAGAAATGGAGATAAATCATCAGTGAAGATCTTTCCCTTAAAGAAAAGACTCAGTGTTTTCACACATGTTCTCCTTTCTACTTGGAATTCTCTGACTCTCTCCGTTGCCTACCTAAGGTTTCTCAAGCATGTATTTGTTTAAACTTTTTTTCTCAAGGAAATCAGACTATATCAGTACTCTGTGCCATCCGTCTAAACTCTTCCCATCTCATTAATGCTGACGTGCAAGCCTCTGCTGGACAAACCCATGTGTCACCGCCTTTCTGCCAACACGTACCCTACTGTCTTCTTCTCACTCTTCATCAGCCACACTAGCCTCCTTGTACTTTCTGAAGCATGCCAGGCATATGCTTTTCTCAGAAAAGAAGGGTGCTATTACTGCTCCATCTCCTGATGCACTCTAGGTGTCATGAGTATGACCCCTTCACCTCATTCAAGTTGTTACTCATATCATTTTCTCAGCTTTGTCTTCCCTGAGTATTCCTTTTATAATTGAGTCAATCATACATCGAACTCTTTTCCTGATTTGTTTTCCTCCACAGCACCCACCATAATCTGATATAACATATTATATACTCTGCCCTAGAAATAAACTTTAGGAAACTAGGGACTTTTTGTCTGTTTCATTGACTATTGAATCTCCCCCATATTGGAACAATTCCAAGCTTTTAGTATGTGTTCAATAAATACTTTATAGTAAACAAATGAATGGATGAAATATATTAGTGACTTCTGTCAACTTATTTTTTGAGAAAGAGTGCACATGCGTGCATGGGTATGTGTGCACACACACAAGTGAGAGAATACCAGAGAGTAAGAGAGAGAGAGAGAGAGAGAGAGAATCTTAAGCAAGCTCCACACCTATCATAGAGCCCAACACAGGGCTTAGTGTCACGACTGTGAGATCATGACCTGAGCTGAAATCAAGAAACAGATGCTTAATCAACTGAGACACCAGGTGATCCCATTAAGGACTTTTAAACTGCGATCTATTGACCCAATTTGGTCCCATAGATAGACTTCACAGGTTCAAAGAACCTTTTGAAATTGATTATAAAATATGTACAGATCTTCCTGTATGTATTCTGAAAGATGTGTGGTGAGCTATCATTATTCTGAGATTTAAGTGATTACAAAGGTAAATAACCTTTTAGTACTTAACACATATTAGGTGCTTGAAATTAGTTAAAAATATTAGCGCCATAGTAAATAATAAGATAATAAGTACCTATTATACACGTGTTTCTTATAATAGACTACAAAATTCTCAAGGAATTTTGAACTCCTGTTATCTAATACAACCTTTGAACTCATCTCATATTTGAAATGATCACTGAACTCATATTATCAAGCATAAGGCAGCTAATCTTGCTTAATAAATATATGATGAACTGAACAATTATATTAAAAAAGTCCATAGAGAAAAGAACAGAAGTAGTTCAAGTTGGTAGACTGAACACACATGCTCATCTCCTCTCCCTCCTAAGATCCCATTGAAATAGATTAATAAAACAAAGTATGTAAGACTATCACCAAAATTAAAATAAGATATGAAATCATTGAGTATGTAATTTTATTAAAATTGTGGAATATAGAGAGTAAATGGATAAAGAGTTGCTGATGAAGATGATCTCAGGAAATTGGAAACTTTAACCCCAGAAGGGCTAAGATGGCTCAGACTTCAATGAGGCAAGTGATAGTAAGGCAAGGAACTACAATCTAAACATTATTAGAAAATCTATAGCTGAATAGTCACTTTAGATTTAAGGACCCATCCACTGAGAGCGAAGAGATAGATCATATTTTAAGCACTGGTAGCCTAAAGAATGTAGGAGTAGCTATACTTACACTAAACAAATGGACTTTCAGAAAAAAATAGAGGAGACAAAGCAGATCATTATATAATGTTAAAAAGTCATTTCTTCAAGAAGGTATAACAATTATAAATACTAATGGACCCAATACTGCAGAATATAAACTTTATAAAACAAATTAATAGCTATAAATGCATATATCTAGAAAAAAGAAAGATCTAAAGCAAGCAACCTTCTATTACACCTGCCAGCCTAGAAAAAGAATAACCTAAGTCAAAATTAGTAGAACAAATGAAATAATAAAGATTAGAGCAGAAATAAATATAATAGAGAATATAAATTAAGCTTTGGTTATTTGAGGGGCACCTGGGTGGCTCAGTCGGTTGAGCATCTGACTTCACCTCAGGTCATGATCTCATAGTTCGTGGGTTCAAACCCCATGTTGGCTCTGTGCTGACAGCTCAGAGCCTGGAGTCTGTTTCAGATTCTGTGTCTCCCTCTCTCTCTGATTCTCCCTTGCTCACACTGTCTCTCTGTCTCAGAAATAAGTAAAACATTTAAAAAAAAGATTTGGTGATTTGAAAAGATACAAAAATTCAATGGCAAATAAATGACGTGATTAAAATATGGGCAAAGAATTTGAATAGACATTTTTCCAAAGAAGATAAAGAAATGGCCAACAGGTACATGAAAAGATGTTCAACCTCAACAATCATCAGGGACATGCAAATCAAAACCACAAGATAATACCTCTCAACTGTTAGAATGGCTGTTATCAAAAAGATAAGAGATAGCAAATACTGCCAAGAATGTGGAGAAAATGGAGCCCTTGTGCACTACTTTGGGGAATATAAATTGGTAAAGCTGCTATGGGAAATAGTAATGAAGTTTCTCAAAAACTAAAAAATAAAACTACCATATGATCCAGCAATTGTACTTCTGAATATGTATGTTAAGAAAATGAAGTCACTCTCTTAAAAAGATATCTACACCTCCATGCTCATTGCAGCATTATTTATAATAGCTAAGACACAAAAATAACGTGTTAGTCAAGAAATTAATGGATGAAGAACATCTGAGAGAAAGAGAGATTCATTTAGCCACAAAGTAATAAAGAAATCTTGCCATTTGTAAAAACGTGGATTTGGAGAGCATCATGCAGAATAAAATAAGTTAGACCAAGAAAGACAAATATGAAACTCAAAGAAACAGAAAATTGGTTGTTGCCAGGAGCAGAGGTGGAGGAAAAGACCAAAGGTGGTCACCTGGTGCAAATTTTCAGTTAAAAGGTGAGTAAGTTCTAGGAATGAAATAATGTACAACACAATGACCATAGTTAACAGTACTATATTTTACACTTGAAGTTAAGAAGGTAGATGTTAAAAGTTCTCACCACACACACACACGCGCGCACACACAAAGGTAAACTATCTGAAGAGATGGATGTGTTCAACAGCCTCAGTGTGGTGATCATTGAACAATATACACACATAAAAAAATCATAACTTTGTACAGCTTTCAATTTACACAATGTTATATGTCAGTTTTATCTCATTCAAGCCTTAAAAATTAATACAACAAAATTAGCATTTTGGAGATACAAATTAGATGAATTGTATTCAAACAGGTCAATGAATTTACTTCAGATAAGCAGGTTGGTACTTCAGGTAATTCAGTAAGAGTGGTGGGGAGTCAGAGGAAGGTTGTGCTGGAGGGTCATAGATTTTACAAAAGTTCTTAGTGATATGATTTAATTTATTAGAATATACATGTGATGTATTCAAACAATATATAAAACATTTAATGTAAAAACGGTTGACTTTTGCTGTAAAACTTGCAGTGTAAAATAGGATATGGGAGATAGGAATTCTGTAATGTAAATATTCTTTACTTGGTTAAGAAATATATTTTTTTATATTTATTTTTGAGAAAGAAGAAACATGAAAAGAGGAGGAGGGGCAACAGGTGAGGAGGCAGAGGGTCTGAAGAGAGCTCTGCACTAACAGTAGAGTCCCAGGTGGGGCTTGAACTCACCCACCCTGAGATCATGATGTAAAGTGAAGTCTGAAGCTTAACTGACTGAGCCACCCAGGCACTCCTCTTGGTTAAGAAATGTAAAAGACAGGGGCGCCTGGGTGGCTTAGTCGGTTAAGCGTCCGGCTTTCGCTTAGGTCATGATCTCGCAGTTCGTGGGTTCGAGCCCCGCATCGGGCTCTGTGCTGCCAGCTCAGAGCCTGGAGCCTGTTTCAGAGTCTGTGTCTCCCTCTCTCTCTGACCCTCCCCTGCTCACGCTGTCTCTCTCTCTCTCCTAGAAATAAATAAAACTTAAAAAAAAAAATTAAAAAAAAGAAATGTAAAAGACAATGAGGATCAATCCATTCTGACACATGACAGTTTTGTGTGAGTTTTCCCTTAAAATATCAATCAATGGAGGTCAATAGCAATCCTTTTGTTTTGGTTGCTGAAGAAACACAAAACTACTTGTTGGATGTGTCAAGGACAGAGCAGAGGGAGGAATCTTGGTATCTCTTTTGTCTAAGAGATACAAGCCAATTAAGGGCAATAAACTTAGCTATTGGTACCAACCTCCACAGAATCTTTAACACAGAAGTCTTTACAAGAATACACACTCATTTCCTCAAAATAGATTAATGTAAACTGATAAAGTGCTAATTAGCTGCTAACATTTAAACAAATAGAGAAGTACTACAGTTTCTCTTAATCCTAGTACCTAGGTGTATTTTAACTGTTCTCTTTTAGAAATTTAACTCCATAAAATATGGACGTTTCTAAAAAAAAAAAGAAGAAGAAGAAGAAGAAAGAAAGAAATCTCCTTTAACCAGTCACAAATAATAAACTGTTTTGCATGGTTATATTTTCTTTCTAGACCATCTGCCTATGAAGCAGGAATTCAACATGAAGTTTCAGTTCAAAATAGTACTACTATCTCTGAAATCTCACATTTACCTTTAAACCTGAATGTCCAAAATTAAACACCTCATCTCCCCACAGCTCCCCCTTCTCCCTTGCCACCAGGTCTGTTTTGGTTTCTTTCCCTAGAGGTCTCCAGAAACTAACTCCTTCATGTTTCACCTCTATCTCCATTCTGTTGAGGAACCTGAAATTAAGTCCTCCATTAAGAGCAACCTCGGGCTGCACGTAGCCCCAGTTCCAAGAAAAGCTTCAGCTGAAGCCACCCTCAAGACCACTCTCTGATCAGCCAATCAAAAGAAACATGTAACATTCCTGTGGTCTCAGTCAGGGCTGGGACCTGCAGGTAGTTACTCTGTACAAACTAGCCAATCACTCACTGCTTGCCTAAACCCCACGTCTTTTGAGCTCACCTCATAACTGGCCATTTTCTTAGGATTCTCAAAGGTCATGATTGGGTCCTGCCAAAAGTAACGGACGCCTCACAGATACTGAATGGTCAAAACTGTTACCATGGGTACTGTACAATAATGGTTGGTGCTTATGTGATGATGCAATATGTACAACGTGTGCACTGTAACACCCCCATCCCTTACCTTATAAAAACTCTGCTTGTGATTGTTCTGGGCTTCTCCTTGCTGCGGCTGCACCAGTAGACGGGTGAGCCCCTGCTCGAGCTTGTAATAAAGACCCTTATATACTTTCATCGGTGTCGGCTCCTTGGAGGTCTCTGGGGACTTGCGATTCGGGCACAACACTGTCACTTTCTTTATTACAACTATTCTCCCAACTTTAATTTTCATGCAATGATATCTAAAAAAATGTAACAGCTTAAAATCTGTCTCCTTTACTCCAGTGGTACCCTTCTCCAACCAGGCTCACAGTGCTGTCAAAATAATCTAATTACAAACCACATATTAATGCCACTTTACTGTTTATTTTTTAAGTTGATTTATTTATTTGAAAGAGGGAGGGAGAGCACATGAATGAGGGAGGAGCAGAGAAAGAAGGAGGGAAAGAGAAAGAGAGAGAGAAAGAGAATCCCAAGCAGGTTCCGCACTGACAGCACAAAGCCTCACGCAGGGCTCAAACTCACCAACCATGCTTGGGATCATTATCTGAGCCAAAAGCAAGAGCTGGATGCTTAACCAACTGAGCCATCCAGATGCGCTTGTCTCTTTACTGTTTAAAATGGCTTCTTTTCAGCTTCAACATATATATAGTTCTTTATATAGTTCTGTTATATAGTTCTCTGAATTCTGATCCCTGTCACCTTACTTAGCCCAAATACTCTCCATCTGATTGTAGTTGTGATAGAAGGCCATAAAATCTTTGTACTTTTCCCCTTGAGAGATGAAGTTAGTGGTGCTGCACCATACCTTCAGGACTGAATTTCACCATATGAATAGGGAAAAAGTGGTGCTGTTTAGCTAACATCTCCATACGATCCACTAGTTTATATTTACTAACCTTCATCATCTCTATGAGATAAGCTTACTAGTCTCATTCTATAGATAAGAAATTGAAGCTCAAAGACTTTACAGAGATGGCAAAGGTGATTCAAACCCAAAAGCCAGGCTTAAAGAGTCTTGCTTCTGATTTCACATTTGTTGGTAACATTGATTATTGGAATCCAGTTGTGAAGAAGCCTGAATAGCTACATGGAGAGGCCATTGGGGAGGAGAACCACAACCCTACCTAGCAGTTCCAGCTAAGATCCCAGCCAGGGGCCAGCTCCAACGTCAGACATGTGAGTAATGTCTGTTAGAGCAGATGAGCCATCCCTGCCAAAATCTGCTCTAAGGTAAAATCATGAACAAGTAAATGATAATTGTTATTTATTTTATTTGTTACATGTTGATAGAAAATTAAAAATATGTATGTGGTTAACAAGCCACATATATATTTGAGTTCCAAAGATACATAGCTCATGCCTCTATTATTTTTACTTCTGTTCTTATCACTTTCTGCAAGACCATCCTTAGCTGGCTACTGAAACTCATTTTATGATAAGCAAAAGTATAAACTTCTTTTTTTATAATGTTTATTTATTTTTTAGAGACAGAGAAAGAGCACTAGCTGGGGAAGGGCAGAGAGAGAGGGAGACACAGAATCTGAAGCAGGTTCCAGGCTCTGAGCTGTCAGCACAGAGCCTGATGTGGGATTCAAATTCACAAACTGTGAGATCTGAAACTGAGCTGAAGTCAACTACTTAACCGACTGAGTCACCTAGGTACTCCTTTTTTTTTTTTTTCTTTCTAAAGCAGAATATTCTTAGTCGTATTCTCTGACACTGCCATCTTACCCCATCCCAAATTGCAAGATAGAGTTATGTACATTTCCTAGCTCTTCTATATCTATGACAGTAAAGCTTTCTGAGAACAGGTGGTGTGTATTATTCACTTTTGTTATATTTTCTTTTTTCTTTTTTTTATAGTTTATTTGTTTTTGAGACAGAGAGAGGCAGAGCATGAGCGGGGGAGGGGCAGAAAGAGAGGGAGACAGAATGTGAAACAGGCTCCAGGCTCTGAGCTGTCAGCACGGAGCCTGATGTGGAGCTTGAACCCACGAACCTTGAGATCTGACCTGAGCTGAAGTCGGATACTTAACCAACTGAGCCACCCAGGCGCCCCCACTTTTGTTATATTTTCTTATCACCTAGTCTCTATCACATCCTTAGACAAATAGACATCTATTAAATATTGGAATAACTAAACATATGCTAGGTTAGCCACCTGAATTATCAATGTTATCTTTGTAGTAAAATAAGAACAGGGAATTGGGAAGAAGGTAGTGAAAGAGGAATTGAAATCTAAATGTAATGCACATACTTACATGTACGTAACCCTTATAGCATCTTTACAAAGCAAGTGTAATCCTTTCATTTTAGAAATTAAGAAATTGAGGTTAAAAGAGTTTACAGAGACAAATGAGCTTCAATCTCAAGTATGGCTGACTTCCAAGACCTTACTATTAACTGCTATAGTGTTGTGCATTATGTGCCCAATCTATGCAATCTTGGAAAAGTATTAGTCATATCAAATCAAGAAATGTTACTCAGATTGTATATTATGCAAAGTTGGATATAGCATAATGCTGACACTTAATGCCTTATAACAGCAGTGCTGCAAAAAGTGGAGTCTGTAAAACCCATCATCATTACTTAGGAACTTGCTAGAAATGCAAATTCATGATCCTCACTCCTGAACTATTAAATCAAATCTCTGGGGTCAGGACCCAACAATCTGTGTTTTAACAAGCCCTTCAGGTGATTCTAAAGCAATCTCAACTTTAAAACCACTGCCTTTGAATGGTACAAACTTTGAAAGAAGACATTTTAGCACTTTTAAATCACACTTTACTATGATTTTCTTTTTTCACCAATAAAGAAATTAAAGGTGTCAATATGATTGACATATAATCAACAAGCAGCAAAGCAAAAACTAAAGTCAGGATATCCTGATTATCAGTTAAAATCTTTCATTGAATCTCAGTGAGATTTTTACTTGTGATGCTTGTCAAATTTTGACAGTCAAGAGCATATAAATTTTGTTTCAAACAGAATCAAAAGTGTATATACATGTATAAACTTATCTAAATACATTGCAATGACAATTGCTCTTCGAAGGACACGTGCAGAGAATTGAATCTCAGCAGGCTAGCAAATCCAGCTGGAGTAGGGTAACGACAAGTGAGGTTCACAAAAAAAAAAAAAAAAAAAAAAAACATGCTAAGGACACACTGAACCAGCATGGTTGATGAGGCATGATTATAGAGTGCTAAGACATAATCATAGCATAAAGAACGGGCTGGAGCACCAAAATCAGAGATGTGAGCAAGGGCTTTGCAAACGTCTGCTTTAACACAACTCATTACTATTCCCACTTACCCAGGGTAAGAAAATCAGCTGATCACACTTTATCTAAGTTAAAGGACAATTCTGAAGCATGACAAGGTAAAGAAAATGCATAGGTGTGTATGTGTGTTCAAATGTACAGAAATTCCCAGAAGACAAATCTTCAGAAATATATGTTATATCATATATACAGTAAAATTGGTTTGCGAGCATAATTCGTTCTGGAAACATGGTTATAATCCAAATCACTTGTATGTCAAAGCAAATTTCAAGAACCATTGGCTCAGTTGTGATCATATGACATTCGGCATCACGTACTACTCGTATTGCAAGACATCACTCATTTATGTAGACAAAATTTATTAGGAATGTTTGCTCATCTCACACAACACTCACAGAACAAGTGACTCGCAATCCGAGGTTTTACTGTATATATAAAAGTGGAGATGTATTTAGATACATGGCATTTTAGTATTCCTAAATCCATTAGATATCTTTTAATACTTTGGTAAGTTTAGGAAAAATTGATTATCATAGTCTCCTTGTAGAGATTTATATGTGGTTTGGTGTACAAATTATCCTTAAGGTGTCCTACAGAAAATAAAACCTGTCTTAAGCCTTCACTACCCACTCTTATTTAAAGGAAGATTTTTTTTTTTAATTTGAAACAAGTGTTTCATCTGCCACTAGGGACAGATATCCAACCTGTTACCCTCTTGAGCTCAATGTCCTCATTGCCTATTCTGTTATTTAGTAGCACTAAAAATCTCATGGGAAAGAAATCACAAGCTTGGGAGATTTTATGCAAAAATCTTAGTTTTGCCTTATCTTGAGAAAAAAAAGGAATCTGAAAAGAGTATGTTTACTTTCCTGCAAGGTGACAATTAACTCTTACCTACTAGTAGCTGCTGTTTTTCAGAGACAAGGGCTCTTCTTTTGACCACAGTGCCCACCACAGCCCAATTCACTCAATTATACTATCTGCTTGCCCCTGTAAGTTTAGGAATTTATTATCCTTGCTGTGGGACTTAGCAGGAAAAGAGTCACCCACTTCAGATGACAAGAAATTGCTAGTGATTTAGGCGGAGATTTGCTATTAATTACTTTGCAGCTTAGTGAATTTTACTTTTGCTTGAACTACCTGCTGATGATAGCAGTAGGTCAGAATGCAAATAGTCACATTATTCTTCTCTTGCACACCATACCCCCTCCTATCTGATCTGATGTTAGATGAGAATAAGAAAGGAACTATTGATAATTTATAGTCCGAAATATACCTGCAAATAAAAACACTCTCCTCTATGTTTTAATAAGATGATTTAAAAGTCGTATCATCTCTGCTCTTTGGAAACCTAACTTTCGTTAATTAATATTACAGGCAATGTTATTCCTATCATCTCCTTGTACATGAGGGAATCAGATTGCCATTTGCTTTTATTCTATTTAAACATCTATGAGGAACAAGAGTAGAATGATAAATATGCTAAACTTCTTGTTTGAATTGCTACCTACTACAATGCCTAGATTTTATTGTTTGAAGAGTATTCCTTTGGCAATAAAATAATTATTATTTAAAATGAAATAGAGAAAGTGTGGGAATAATACAGTGTATTATTCACTTTTTTTCTCCTCTGGTTTCTAAAAGCTCCCTTTCTTCTTCCTTCTGGGCATGAAAAGAGGATAAGCCACTCTGACTTTCTCCTTCTGCTCTCTCTCTCTTTTTTTTTTTTTTTTTTCCTTCTGGCTATGTTGGTTCCTGAAGGGAATAGAAAGTGTCAGGAAGCTTAGAAAGCAGCTTGTGTGTTATCTGGGCTGGTTTTTCCAGTCTCTGCCTGCTCAATAGGGACCCTGGAATAACTGTCATCATCCTCAGTACTGTTGGGGCCTTTCTGGACAAAGAAGACGGTAATTGTGAGCATTTCTTTAAAACTTTTTACATTTAGATGATTTTAGATACACAGAAGAGTTGCAAAAATAGTACACAGAGTCTCCACATTCATTTCAACCCGCTTCCCCTTATGCTAACGACTTATATAACCATAGAATACTTATCAAAACTGAGAAACTAACACCAATACGCCATTTAAACTAAAATACAATTTATGTGAATTTCATCATTTTTTCTACTATTGTTCTTTTTCTAGTCCAGAGCCAATATGGAGTCTCACACTGCATTTGTTGGCATGCCTTAGTCTCCTCCAGTCAAGGAGAATGCCTCAATCTTTCCTTCTCTTTCAAAAACTTAACAGTTCTGAAAAAGACTGGTCTGTTTTTTGTAGAATGCCCCTCAGTTTGGGTTTGCCCGATATTTTCTCTTGATTATACTGAGGTTATGCATTACGTGGAATGAATATCTCAGAGATCATATGACTTTCTCAGTGCATCATATCAGAGACACATGATGTCCACATGTCTTATTACTGTTGATGTTAACCTTGACCACTTGGCAAGAGTGATGTTTGCTAGGATTCTGCAGTTGCTCTCCTTCTTTCTAATTACTAAATATTCTGTAGCTATTACTTTGAGACTAAACAAATATCCTGCTTCTGCTTAAACTTTTGTCCACTAATTTCTGCATCCATGACTGGATTGGTGGTTTTCCATTTACCGCTTTCCTTCTATCACTAAGATTTGAAATTCTTTTGTGAGGGGATACTTGTCTCTTCTTCTCTATTTATTATTTTGTCATCTATTATATCATATAGACTCATTAATTTGTATTTTATTTTGGGGTTAGAATTCAATACAAGTTTTATTTATTTTGTTATTTAAGGTCTTTCTTTGGTCACTGAGAGCTCTTTCAGGATGGCTCATGTGCCCTATTAATATTCATCAGTCTGTAAAAAAAAACTTTAGCACTTTCTTATGTTCAGGCATCATAAGATGCTCCAGGCACATCTTATATTTTCCCCAGCTCACTTCTGGACTCAATATTTCTCCAAAAAGCTCTGATTCTTTTTCATGAAAAATGGCATTTAAAACTAAAATCTGTGCCATAGTTGTGCTCATTGTTACTAGGGTCTCTAGATGCTTCTAGACTCTCTGCCAGTGGACAAAATATCTGTATATACAAGCATACACACATATACTAACTCCTGCATACATTCATCAGTATTTATCCAAGAATCAATGTATATGTCTATATCTATCTATATTTATTGATTTATTGATATATCTACCTAAAAAGTCCATACTGATATTTTCTATTTCAATGCAGCACCATGGAGTTCATTTTAGCTTTTCCTCTTTTCTTATATATAACTATTTATTTGGACAGTGAAAAATCGGTCTCTCATTACGTATAATATATTTATTTTTGTTGAGCCGCAATATACAAATCAAGTAGCTTCAGAACTTCTAACCATAGACCTGTGGGAAACAAATTTGCCTACTAGAGTACAGTGATTTTTGTATTAAGCTGAAATTAATTTCCACTCAAAGATCTTTTTCCTAAAGTTATTTAGGTAATATCCTCTGCTTTCCATTAGGAGGGTCATTATTAAGAAAGATCCTAGAGAATTTTATATCACCTACAGCAAGAAATACAGCTGGACTTACCCTGCAACTAGAACCATAAATCTGACACCATTAATCTGAAGACATTTTCACATGACTTCTTACATCACTGTTTTCTATTGTTGAGTAAATCCTTCTCTATTTATTTTCTTCTCTATCACCCTTTCTTTATATAGACAATTGTCTCATTTATCTGTTCCACATGTTAGTAAACAAGCCCACGTTAAGCCCTGGAATTTTATGTTTTAGACATTTATTGAGCTTCCTGTATCCAGGAGAACTGACAGTAAAGCTGGTGCTGGGTTGGTACTAGTCTGACATTGTCATTGCTGGTGATCATGTTCCATTTTCTCAGCACAATAAAACCCCTGATTTTTCACATACAAAATTCTCAAAAGGTCCCAGCCAATCATAAATACAGTTTCTCAAAACCCAGAACAAAAACCAAACCAAATCCACTCCTCTTGCCTGGCAGAGGTAGCCCTACAATGTCACGTTTAGTTTGTGACTCCAAGGCGTAACAGGGCCAGTGTTCTCCTAACCCACATTCTCTGTATGTCATTCCTATTGCCTCTAGTCAGTCTCAATCCTTCTGGATTTATGATCTAAAACTGGGGTTGACCAACTTAATTCACAAGACCAGTTGGTAAATATTTTAAGCTTGCAGGTGATATGGTTTCTGGTACAACATCTCAACTCTGCCATTGTAGCACAAAAGCAGTCACAGACATCACGTGTATAAATTGACATGGTTGTATTCCCATAAAGCTTTATTTATAGACATTGGACAGAATTTATATAATTTCACATTCTGTGAAATATTATTTTTAAAATATTTTTAACTATTGAAATCTAAAAATCATTCATAGTTCACAGACTGTACAAAACTAAACAGCAGGGAAGATTTGGCCCAAAGACTATAATTTGACAATTAATGGTCTTAATACTAAATTTAACTTCTTTCAAGATACATGATCACAGTGTGGAGAAAAAATTCAAAATAAACACAGCAAAAATTCCATCCAGAAAAAGAGATGCTCCCTGCCTTGACCATGAACTCCAAAATATAGTATTTAAGAAACTCCAAACAGGAATAATGAATCTCACTGGTATCCATTGATAGTGTGCCTTCCCTTAACACATTATTGCCTCTGAAAGACTTTTTTTCCTATTTTGACTTATTCATTTTATTAACAACTCTGCAACAAATACCTATCAACACCTAGAACCTCTTCTGTGCCAGAATTTTATCTAGTCACTTAGGATATAATAGCAAACAAAACAGACAAAAATCTCTCTCTTCATGAAGCTTACATTCTATTGTATCTTTTGGTGGGAGGGGGTAGTGACAGGCATCAAAAAATAAAAACAATATAAAATTAAATAACATGATACCTATGATGGGCTATATACCATGGAGGGAGGGGAAAGATCAAGGCAAAAGAGACAGAGATGGAGTTGGAAGACGTTTCCACTTTAAATAAGATAGAGTAGATCTCACTGAAAAGGTGATTTGGGGAATAAATATTTTAAGAAAGTGAGGAAATAAGGCTTGGAAAAAGTTGGGAGCTCAGAGTCCCCAGGAGAAGTAAGAGTCAGTGTGAGATCTTTAAGGTCCGGAGGCCAGTGTGCCTGCAACAGAGTAAGGCAGGGCAAGAGTTGCAACAACTAAAGACAGAAAGATGAAGTAGACTATTTTGATTTATTTCTGTGGAGACAAATAGCTTAGCTCAACAAATGGATGTCAGAATTTAAGAGGAAGGAAGGAAAAGAGGGAATGGGGGAAGGAGGAAAGGAAGGAAGGAAGAGAAGGGAAGGAGAGGGAAGAAAGTAAAGCAAAGAAAGAAAGGAAAAGGAAGAATAAAAGACTGAGGGGGAGGGAGAGAGAGAGAAGCAAGAAAGAGAGAAAGAAGAAAAGAAAGATAAAAGAAAGGGAGAGAGAAAGCAAAGGGAGAAGGAGAAGGAGAGAGGAAAAGAAGGAAGGGGGAAGTAGGTAAGGAGGGAAAGTGTTAAAATAAATTAAAATGTAGAGCAGACTTGGAAGGGGCAAGATGGTGGAGAAGTAAGGAGCTCTGTACTTGCACTCGCGCCCATACATCACACAGAAAAGATGTGAAGCCATTGGAAACCTTACAAAACCTGAGAGATAGGGAGAAAAAGGACTCAGAATCCACTGAGAAAGCCTTCTAACAGCTACCTCAAAAACTAGCCAGAGTACACAGGTGGAGAGTCCCAAATATCACTACGAATAGGAAAATAAAATAACCAAGGTCCCAGCAAGAGAGACCAAGAGATACCATTTAAAAAACACTCTCTGGAAGGATAGGCCCTGGGCAGTCAAAGAGTCTTCTTGGATACAGCAGCGCTCATAGGTACAGAGAGCATAACAACTCTTTAAAACCAACAAGAGACAGAAAGCTAACTAAAATGACGAAACGAAAGAGCTCTCCTCCAAAAGAAACTCCAAGAAGAAATGACAGCTAATGAAATGCTCAAAACAGATATAAGCAGCATAACTGAACAAGATTTTAGAATAAAAATGGTAAAATCAATAGCTGGGCTTGAAAAAAGCATAGGGGACATCAAAAAAACTATG
Organism: Hyaena hyaena; assembly: GCF_003009895.1. Taxonomy (NCBI): domain Eukaryota; kingdom Metazoa; phylum Chordata; class Mammalia; order Carnivora; family Hyaenidae; genus Hyaena; species Hyaena hyaena. The sequence continues at coordinate 632,267 of NW_024080880.1, read as the reverse complement.
GCTACAGACAGAATGGAAAATAAAAATAGGCATGAAGAATTAAAAATGCAATAAATGAGATTCATAATAATTTAGTGGCCTCCAATGCACAGATTGAAAAGGCAGAAAGGAGAATAAGTGATTTAGAAGACACCATTATAGAAAAACAAGAAGCTGACAAAAAAAAGAGACAAACTGATCCAGGAACATGAAAGAAGAGGTCGAGAGCTCAGCGATATGGTCAAACACAACAATATCCATATTATAGGAATCCCAGAAGAGGAAAAGAGGGAAAGGTGCTGAATGAGTCCTGGAACAAATTATAGCAGAGAACTTCCCCGACCTGGGGAAGTAAGTCAATGTGGAAATACAAGAGGCTCAGAGGACTTCCCTCAGACATAAATTGAATCGATCTTCTGCACGGCATATCATAGTAAAAATGGCAGAATACAAGGACAAAGAGAATTTTGAAAGCAGCTAGGGAGAAAAGGCAAACCTATCAGAGTGGTGACAGACCTATCTACTGAAACGTGGCAGGCCAGAAAGGAATGGCAAGAGATCTTCAATGTGATGAACAGAAAAAATATGCAGCCAAGAATCCTCTATCCAGCAAGCCTGTCATTCAAAATAGAAGGAGAGATAAAAACCTTTCCAAATAAACAGAAATTGAAAGAATTTGTCACCACTAAGCC